>NW_015094509.1:14986368-15458382 GCF_001431845.1 Calidris pugnax
CCACCCCTCCTCGCCCCCCTCCCCCAACCTCCTGCTGAAATATATTATCACAGAATCAAAAAATAGATGAGGCTAGAATGCAGCTCTGTAGGTTATCTAGATCATCTAGATAAATCCTTGCAGCTCAACTCAGAGTAGCATTTCCTGTATTTCAGTTTTGCCCTGTTGTCTTTTGTCTTGTCACTGGGCACCACTGAAAATAAACTGGCTCCATCTTCTTTACTTCCCACCCCCATAAGGTTTTTATGAACATAGATATGATCCCCCTACACCTTCTGTTCTCTAAGCTAAGCAGTCCCAGCTCTATTAGGCTCTTGTATGAAAGATACTTCAGTCTCTTTATCATCTTTGTGATCATTCTCTATACACAATGCAGTAAGGTCATGTGTCTCTGGTAGCGGGGAGCCCAGAACTGGACACAGTACCCAAAGACACCTCACCAGAGCTGAAGGATCACCTCACTCAACCCACTGGCAGCCACCTGCCCAGTGCAACCCCAAAGGCTGTTTTCCATCTTTGCCACAAGAGCATATTGTCAGCTTGTGCTCAACTTACTGTCCACAAGGGCCCGCAGGACCTTTTCTGCAAAGCTGCTTCCCAAATGGTTCCCCCTGCTGCATGAAATTATCACTTCCAGCTACAAGACTTTATAGTAGCCCTTATTGAACTTTATGGAGTTCCATTCTGCCCATTTCCACAGCCTGTCGAGGTGCTCTGAATAGCAGCACCACCACTGGTGAATCACTCTTCCCAGTTTTGTATCATTGCAGCCTTTCTGAGAGTTCATTCTGTCCCATGGCACCATCATACACACGACTAGGATGCATCAGCTTTTTAGCTCTGTGGATAAGTCTTGATATTGTTCATAATAAAATGCAGTGGCTGGCAGCATGTTCTCTTTTTGACACATCAGTAGGAAACAAACTTAAAAAAATTAGAAAATATATAGGGTAATCTGTCGCATGCCCACATGGGTCTGACAAGCCTGTCATTTAGATGAGTAAATGTGTCTTATGAAGGAAATAATAATTTCTAAAGCCATTGGCTTTCCTAGAGGGAAAATAAAGCTGTCCACCTTATGTCTTTTAATCAGATGTTACTTAGTAAACTTTGCTAAGCAAGCTACTCAGAGCCTGGCATTCTCATTCTAATTAAAAATGGTATCCCCATGAGTTCAGTGGAAGTCTTATTAAGATTAAATTTTCAACGGTTTTCTGTTTCTGTTGCTGATGATGTTTTACAGAGTGTCAGAATGCTTACTATCCTTGGAGCAGCTATTTGTAGACAGATTTACAGGGAACAGCTGTAGGTAACAATCAATCATATTTGGTTCAGTGACAGAATTTAATTAGCTGACAACGAAGTGAAATACTCTATAAAATAAATGAATTGTTATTCGTGTACAAATACATTTCCTTTTCAGGTTTTTATTTAACATGTAAGAGAGAAGTGAAAGATCAGCTTGTAATAATGATCCATGACTGACACCAAAATCAGAGATAGAAGTATCACTCCTCTCCTCCTGCCTATTGCCCGGATGCTTGCCTTGTAATTAGTAACATTCAGCTTCTTTCACCACCAACACTATTTCTGTTTCTTACTGCTCAATGCTTTTCTGATGTATCTGCTTTTATTTATGGAATATTAATGTAAGATGGGTCAGCTGGTTACAGGTATCTTAATTCCAGACAAATGCAAGACTTGTGTCTGTGTGAGTGATGAGTGGGGTCAGATACTAGAATGGTGGTTCATCAAAGACAGTTAAAATAGTGAAGTACCCATTTTCTTTGGATTTTGCTATCTAGCTGAATGAATGCCCTAGTTGGTTACTCTGGACACTTCAGAAATTGGAAAACCTGATATAGCATAAGAGAAGAGTGCTAGAAAAAAACATTTTAGGGAAGAATATGGCTATGATGGGAAAAATTTATATCCACCTGTTGGAAAAGACAAATAAGGGACAATGAAAACTTTTCTCTGCTTGACTTTTACATTTTGCCCAGAAGATATCAAGTTGAATTAGACTTCTCTTGGTAGGGGACGATAGCAAGAACTTCTTGCTATATCCAACAGTGCAATACTGAGTCAAACTAAGATTTGGAAAACTGTCTTTATGTTCTTCCTTTTCACCTCTTAGAGCAGTATTTTAATCATCTATAGAGTGTTTTGGAAGTGGGCTTTCTGAATGACTCTTCACAAAGTTAATACACCCTTTAAAACAAAAAGAAATTAAATGTTACAGAAGGTGTGATATGATTCAGCCAGCAAACACTCAGACCCTCTGGCCCAATGAACCATTATGCTGTGATTCCCACCAAAGCTTGAAATGTATAAGAAAACACTAAGTGGTTCAGAGACATGAAAACCTTTGTATTTTTTGTGTTAACTCACTGACTATAAGTAGCATATATCTGTTTAAAATTCCCTTAACAGAAACATGTGCACAGTGCTGTTCTTCCCATATGTACAAATTCATTTCCCAGACACATTAGCCTTCCTTTCTCACTTCTGTAATGCAGTAAAATGCACAATAGCTCTGATCATGTAGGGAAGGTATAGACATGTCCAGAGTGCTCTTCGTACATCTGTGTTTCCCAAATATATGAAACATCAATCAAAGGTCCAACACAGATCTTAGAAAATATACACACTTTCACCAGGTGAATATGTACAGGTACATATTTTTTTATGGAAGGAGAGGATGTGTGGGAAGACTTAGAAGTATATGCACAATATTAAATATATAGTGAGTATTCCATAATTTATTCAAATATATGTATGCTTAACTGCCCCAAATTTATCATTTTTCATTTTATGTAGTAGCATAGAGGACACATGGCACTCATCTAACTCACTTTCTCAGCATTCCAGATGAACAAAAAGGAGAGTATCATGCTTGTCTTTATCCTATGCTGTTCCTGAACAATGTTTCTGATCTTTAGTGCAGCCTAGCATTAGAAGTAAGAGCCCTTAGTTTATTTAAAGACAGCAGAGAAGTGGCCTGTTCAGAGAAGAAGGCAATGCAAAGGTGACCTAATAGTCACATTTTCACATTCCTACTGACTTGCTCCCAGTGATCTGACAAACCACTAGCACACGCTATTCAAAGAGCAAAGCATCTATAGAAAATGTGCTTTTGTGGAGAAGCACCATTAGACTGCAGTTACTCTTCCTTTCTCAAGAACATTTTTTTGTTTTGTTTTTTAATAAAATTCTTATTACCCTGGGATGTCTTGGAAAAACTCTTCTGGAACTCTTTTCTCACTACTCTCTCCTCTACTCTTCTGTAACTCATTATTGAAAACAGAAAACGTTACTTTGTGTGAACTACACCATGAAAGATATGAGTGGGTGAAATGATTGTGTGTCTTTATCAGTGAAGAATCAAGAAAATCTTAGTAACTGGTAATATACTGAAAGTGAAGTTCTCATACTTTTTTTTTAATCAATGCTAGCAGTAATAAGAATAGTTTACAGGCTTATAACACATTTATTTGAAACTTCCTTTATTCTGAAGGGCAAAATATAAATATGCAACCTTTTTCTGTGAATTTTGCTAACATAAAGAACCATCAGACTGCAGTTACTCTTCCTTTCTCAAGAACACTTTTTTTTTTCTTTAAATGAAATGCTATTACCACTGAGATGTCTTGGAAAAACTTCTGTAACTCTTTTGTTACTACTTCTCTCTCCTCTACTCTTCCGTAATTCATTATTGGAAACAGAAAATGTTAAAAAGGGGTTGAAAGTATGGATAAGCAAAGTATTTTTCAGGTAAAGGCATTTGGTCAGAGGTAAATTCTTAATTTTACTGATGTTTTACTATCAATCTTAGGATAGCCCAGATTTCACTCTTTTATTTGTGGAGCTGAAGGGCAGTATTTTTAGCCTATATTTACAAGACTGTGCAGAAAATGCAGCTCAGCTATTCTGTCTATTTTTGGCAGCTTGCTAATTGAGCAAAGGGGCGGATTTCTTCTAATATCAAAAGATTATTGAGAATTAACGGGATTTTGTAGACCTGCATTTTAGATATATTAGACATGCTGTTGCATACTTACTTTGCAAGATCAGCTACCCTGATTGCATATGCCAATCAGGTAAATGTAGGCTTAAATGCCTATTTATATGCAAGAGCAGTTTATGCAATCTACATAGATAATTACAGATAAAGCATATGTAAATGGAGTTCACAATTGTGCCTGCATAAAGCACATGGGTTTGTGTACTTACTCTGTTTAAACACAATGATTTTGTCCAAAAAAATCCTGCTTGATGTGTGTTTTATTTTGTATTTCTTTTCAAGTGTGGAATTATGAAACTGAACAAAATAATCCAAAATGTAAAATAACACAGAATTTCACTAATGTTAAAAATGAAGAGTAGTATTGAAAATAGATAAAGTACTGTGGGTTGCTCAGAATAAGATATAATAATCACTGTATGAACATTGTTTGGAAATAAGAATTGCTATAGCTTCTCAACGATACAACAGTTTATTTCTGTACTCTAAACCACACAAAGATAGCTCTGAGACACACTGCACGGGATAATCACACAAGAATAAGAATGAAAAGATTAATATGTTTCTAACAATAATGAATTTAAGAACATAATTTGCCTGTCATCGTAGCATGTGTATTTATGTTGGCTAAGAATGTACTCTTATTCTGAATGTACTGAATTTCTGATGCAAAAATTGTGAAGTGATATTCATCTCTTTGGGGCTTTGTCTAGTTAGTGAACATGGAAACGTTACCAGGGTAATTCTAAATCAATATAAAGGGAACCTTAATAAATTGAGTATACCACAGCTACATTGTCTACCAGTGGTTTTGTCATTATGGAGATGAGAAATGTTTTAGAAGGCAAAAAAAAAATAATTCTAGTGAATGTATTAACTCAGAGGTGGACCTAAAAACTCTCTTGGGAGCTGGCATATATTATCACTAAGTCCAGAAGAAACTGAAAGCAACATATTTTGTCTTCTTCTGGAAAGAAAATGGCTTAGAGTCACAGGATTTGTTGTAAATTTGCTTTCCCCCACCCTCACCTTGTATGCAGAAATGAGTAAAATGTTTCCTTTAATGTTCACCATCAAATTAGACAGGCTGATTTAAACTGCCCCTTCCTTTTCAATTATGTGTTTTTCTTGGGTTCAGTCATCATACATACAGTAGATTTCTTCCTTATTACTGGGATTAAACATAATATTCAAACTACCAGCCAGGAAGAAAAGCACCTATCTCCCTTCTTAATCAACAGGAAAATTCTCTTTCACTTTGGCAGCAGCTGGATCAAGCTTATGGACAAGTCTGTCTTTCTGTGTCCATTTTCCATTTAGGGTCCTTAGTGTTTCTGCCCTTGAAAATTAAATCATTTCATATGGCTGAAGAGTGCTGGAACTGCTGGGTAGGTTGACAAAGTGTAGCCAAGAAGAACCAAGAGGCCTGGCTACCTGGTGAGTCCATGTGAGTCACAAGGGAATAGAGGCAGAGGATTTTGACTACACTGCTTGGAGGACACTTCCCAGGTCAGGTGGGACCAGTGGTGTCTGGTGGGGATACGTGAGTGCAACCATCCCCAACAGCTCCCCACCTAGCAGCCCTCAACTTCCAGCATGTCCCTGGCCTGGCAGTCTGGAAGATATAGAAGTCCAAGGTCAGGCACAGCTGTGAGATGTGCCTGCTGGATGAAGGTACCCAAGCTCTCTGAGGACCCTTTGTACCAGCCTGCACATTGCCCAGGGTCAGGGCAAGCATGACTGTGTCTGTCTCTTGAGAGTGTTCCCCCAATGAATTCTGCATTTTCTTCACCTCTACTTTGCTAGGCTACTCTCACTGAAAATGAAATGGATAGTAACTTGTATCTGTTTATTCTTTGGGCAACAGTGGTAAAGGGATAGAATAAATAAAGTTAGGCATCTAAGGTCTCTAAAAAAGGAGGCCAGTTTTTTTGAATTGTGAGATTCAATGGAGATGGGAAAACTGCTTACATGGAGATTCAGAAAAGAAGCTTAACTGATGTTCTCTGAATCACTGCCTGCACAGATCTTTATTTTTCCTTCTCTTTATTGCCTTCTAATCTCAGCACCTGGTAATACGATTATTCAAAAATACCAGTAGTCAATGTGAGTAAAGTAATAGATTTTCTCTCCTCTATCCAAATTGAGGAATGGGTCAGAAATAAAGTCACTTATTCTATATATCACTTGAAGGACAGCAAGGTTAGGAAGAAAACAGATAATTTTCCATTACTTCAGTATTTCACACTTTGTAACTCAGCAGATTCCCTATTGGCCTGATTAAAAGAAACTGAAAAACAAGTGGTTGAATTTGGGAATTAAACTGCAAGTCTGACATGATGCGTCTCTTGCAGTTTTCTACCCGGAACAATTAGTTCATTATTGCTTAACAGCTTGTTTTCTGCAGAAGTGCAGTTTGATGAGATTTTAAAACTCTCCCTCAAACTGCTTCATTCCGTTTTACAAAAGTTCCTAATATTTAATGATTTGCAGTCACAATCCTACAGGAAACCCAGATACCGAAAGGCAGTTAGAAAATGAAGCATTATATGAAAGAATTAAATGCCTTAATTATTAAAGGAAATCTCAAGAGCTGAGATTTCTCAAAGAGCTGGTTTGTGTCTTACACTATGCTTTCTGACCTAATTATATTCCAAATCATCACATTGCTTTATAAATATGTGTTTAATCCATTTCAGGGAAAAATATTTTTAAAAGGTTTTCAGGAGGAACAAATCTGTGTTTGATTGATTTAAGAGTAATCATGTAACTCCCAAAGGAGCAAACTCAGAAATTTTTACTGACATCTGTTTACATTTAAGCAAAAAGTCCTTTGATGCCAGGGACTATATGACTTTTATAAGATTTCTAATGCATCTGCAGATTTCAGTGGAATTTTGTTTAGTAAGTAGTCTTCAAGAACTGGCATTATATATATTTATTCAAGAAATATTTTCCTTTGCAGTCTTAAGGATGAATGTTTATATTAATCAAAGGCATCAAAAGTTAACTTATTGCACAGTTATCTGTAATATCTAGAGGTAACATTAGGTACAGCTGGTAAATTTAGACTTTGTAGGAATATGCTTGCTATTCATCATTTTGTTTCTCTGTGGCTGAACAATGGCAAGTGTATCACTTAAATTCACATTTCAGATATTTCCTGATAGTAGTTGAACTTGCATTTACCTTGGAAAGATATTGGAGACTTTGAGATAGATTTTCATAACCTGACAGGTAATTATAGTGAGTTTCATGTTGTGTTTGAAGGAAAATCATACCTAAAGACACATTTTTTTTAATTAATCATTCATTTTTATTGATGAAAAGAAGAAAGGAAGGGATAAGAAGTGCTTGACTTCTAGCAAATGAATTTTGAAAAGGAGGATCACCAAAACAAAAAAAAAAAGATAAAATGAAAAAGGATTGTTTCAATCAAACAGATCAGGTGTAATTACTAATAGTCTTTCTGTCCACCTCATTTAAAGTATAAACTATAATACAAATAGAATTCCACAGTCTGTAAGAAGGGATAGACACTACCAGAAGTAACAAATCAGTATTTTAAGCGATAGTTTGTCGGATGCAGCAGTTAAGGATTACAGATTAAATTATTCTGCATTCTAGGGATGAAGGGGGCTGTATGCACGTATTTGTTTTGCATATGAAATTGTTTGGTAGCTGCTAAAGTCACATGAAGCAGGAATGACTCTTATCCCAGGTTGCATGAGAAGGGAAGGTATGAGACTCTGGAGTGCAGAGAAAATTAAAACAAGTTCTACCTGCTATTAACAATCAAACACAAAATATACTCTCTAAATAACAGGGTCACACAAAATACGCTTTCTAAATAACAGGGTCATGGACAGAATAGCACAACCAAGACTGTTTGCTCACATTTCAGGAGCCACATGACTGATAGAAGGAAAGCAGGCTGCACACTAATCAGGCAATTCTGTACAGCTGTCTGAACAATGTTTCCAGAGGTATTTAAAAAAGGGGTCAAAGGTTACTTTCACCCTCTTCCTCATATGATTCATTCCTGTAGCACTAAGGCTCTAAATAGAGAATTTTGGCACCTAAATAATATAGTCCCAAAGTATCATTGAAGTGCCCATACATTTTGGATGATTTTGATTTAGGATCCCTTAAATCAGAATCCTAAATGAAGTCCTTAAGAAATAAAGCTTTTTTTTGTTTTGTTTTTGCATCAGCTACAGTGGGTCGGCGAGGCGGCGGCAGCGGCGGGGAGCCGTGAGGCGGGCCCGGGGAGGGGGCTGATGGCGCCGCACAGAGGGGTGAAGGAGCCAAGGGCCCCCCCACTCACAGCCCCAGCCTCAGCGGGAACCCGGAAGTCCGCGGCAGCCAATCAGGAGCCACGCGGGGATTTAAAGGCGCTGAGAACAGCCCCTCAGTCAGTGGGCGGGGTGGCTTCTCTGGAGTGAAAACACCCAAGGTGGTTTCCTCTTGGTCTCAGCTGGTGGCTGAGCTTAAAGAGGAAGTGGAAAGACTGAGGGGCATTAGGGAATGCGAAAGGGAAATATCATCTTTAGGGAAAAAGAAACAGGGGGAGGCTCTATGAGAGGAAGAGGATCCTGTACCCAGCCCCAGTCAGGCTAAAGATGGAAGCCGAGATAATGACAATGAATGGAGAAAAGTTCATGGTCAGGGCAGCAGAGGAACTCCCCCCTTGCCCGCTGCACCCTGTCCAGCTCCTCTCAAGAACAGATATGAGGCTCTGGTTGAGGCAGGCCAATTGAGTAAGAATGTAGATGATGAACAACCTACATCACAAACATGCCAGGCAAAAAAATGTGCACCTCAGATCATTAGCATACCCACAAGGGGAAAAAGGAGAGTTATAGTTGTGGGTGACTCCTTCCTAAGGGGGACGGAAGGCCCAGTATGACGGGTGGACCCTCCACAGAGGGAGGTCTGTTGTCTCCCTGGAGCCCGGGTTCTGGGAAGGGTAGTTAGGGGATCTGGGGCACAGGTTATCTTCTCATCACTCCTTCCTGTAGTGGGCAAGGATGCTGGGAGGAACAGAAATATACAATCAATTAACACATAGCTCCGTAGCTGGTGCCACCACCGTAAGTTTGGGTACTTTGACATTGGATTTGCCTGTACAACACCAGGCCTGTTAACACCTAATGGGAGGTGCCTCTCTCAAAGGGAGAAGGGGGTTCTTGCCCAAGAGATTGTGGGTTTGATTGACAGGGCTTTAATCTAGACGGGAGGGGGGTGATACCAGGCTTATCTGTGATAAGCTTTGGGGTACCACACCAGGGTTAGAGGGACAGAGTGCTAGTAAGGTCCTTCAGCCTGGCTCCCTGAACCAAGTTGGTGAGCCTTCACTACAGTCGAAGTCTCATGCTGATGAGCCAGCAGCTCCCGGGGCAGATGCAATAGAATCATAGAATCGTCCAGGCTGGAAGGGACCTCCAAAGGTCATCTAGTCCGACCTCCCCGCAGTCAGCAGGGACACCCCCAACTAAACCAGGTTGCCCAGGGCCTCATCGAGCCTCACCTTGAATATCTCCAGGGATGGGAAACCGCGGCTCAAGGTCAATAAAAAGAGACTTCAGGGAGCTGGGAAGGGTAGTTAGGGGATCTGGGGCACAGGTTATCTTCTCATCACTCCTTCCTGTAGTGGGCAAGGATGCTGGGAGGAACAGAAATATACAATCAATTAACACATAGCTCCGTAGCTGGTGCCACCACCGTAAGTTTGGGTACTTTGACATTGGATTTGCCTGTACAACACCAGGCCTGTTAACACCTAATGGGAGGTGCCTCTCTCAAAGGGAGAAGGGGGTTCTTGCCCAAGAGATTGTGGGTTTGATTGACAGGGCTTTAATCTAGACGGGAGGGGGGTGATACCAGGCTTATCTGTGATAAGCTTTGGGGTACCACACCAGGGTTAGAGGGACAGAGTGCTAGTAAGGTCCTTCAGCCTGGCTCCCTGAACCAAGTTGGTGAGCCTTCACTACAGTCGAAGTCTCATGCTGATGAGCCAGCAGCTCCCGGGGCAGATGCAATAGAATCATAGAATCGTCCAGGCTGGAAGGGACCTCCAAAGGTCATCTAGTCCGACCTCCCCGCAGTCAGCAGGGACACCCCCAACTAAACCAGGTTGCCCAGGGCCTCATCGAGCCTCACCTTGAATATCTCCAGGGATGGGGCCTCAACCACCTCCCTGGGCAATGTGTTCCAGTGCTCCACCACCCTCACAGTAAAGAATTTTCTCCTAATCTCCAATCTAAATCTACTGCCCTCCAACTTAAAGCCATTGATCCTTATCCTGTCACTACAGGCCTTTGTAAACAGGCTCTCCCCAGCTTTCCTGTAGGCCCCCCTCAGGTACTGGAAGGCTGCCATTAGGTCTCCCCGGAGCCTCCTCTTCTTCAGGCTGAACAACCCCAGCTCCCTCAGCCTGTCAGTACACAAACACCTGAGAAACACTGCAGGGGGTATTCCCTTAAGAAGGCAGCACAGCCAGCAGCCCAGCTGAAGTGCCTCTACACCAATGCACGCAGCATGGGCAACAAACAGGAGCAGTTAGAAGCTACTGTGCTGCTGGAAAGATATGATATAGTGGCCATCACTGAAACCTGGTCGGATGAATCCCATGACTGGAGTGTGGCAAATGGCATCCTGGGGTGCATCAAGAAGAGCGTGGCCAGCAGGTCGAGGGAGGTTATCCTGCCCCTCTACTCTGCCTTGGTGAGACCCCCATCTGGAGTACTGTGTCCAGTTCTGGGGCCCCAAGTTCTAGAAGGACAGGGAACTGCTGAAGAGGGTAAAGAAAAGGGCCACAAAGATGACTAAGGGCCTGGAGCATCTCTCCTACAAGGAGAGGCTGAGGGACATGGGTCTTTTTAGTCTGGAGAAGACTTAGGGGGGATCTAATCAATGCTTACAAATACTTAAAGGGAGGGTACCAGGAGGACAGGGCTGGTCTTTTTTCAGTGGTGCCCAATGACAGGACAAGAGGAAATGGGCACGAACTTGAATATAAGTTCCACCTAAATGTGAGGAGGAACCGCTTTACTGTGAGAGTGGTAGAGCACTGGAACAAGCTGCCCAGAGAGGCGGTGGAGTCTCCTTCTTTGGAAACATTCAAAACCCGCCTCGATAAGTTCCTGTGCAACCTGCTGTAGGTGGACCCGCTCTGCCGGGGGGGCTGGACTAGATGATCTTGAGACATTCCTTCCAACCCCATATGATTCTATGATTCTATACATATACTTCACCATATGCAGTTTTAGTTATTCATATACATAATTCTTCTTTAGTGTAAGAAATAATTCTACTCTTTATGTACTTTTTTTTTTTTACTTACTGGCTTCACTAATCACATCTAATCTGTGTGCTTTGGCTTATAATTCTTGCTTGCATTTCTTGCTGTTTTCCGAGCCAATGGACCCAATCAACTTTGTCTTATGAACAAAGAACTGTCCTCTGTCTTCTTCTAAACTACATGCATTTGGCTGTGTGTGATAGTTTCAGTCAGGTATCAATCTGTTGATTAATCTTGAAAACTGAGCAAGATATGTATTTCCTTCACCCAAAAGGTCAGAAACAGCAGCAAGTAAGCTCTACTTGGAAGAATATGTAAGTGCCACTTGCTTCCCTGCTCCTTTTCACTACTGCAGCATATCTGGTTTCAAGTCACTGGGCAATGGGAGTGTTTCTGATTATTGAGCAACTAAAATATTGAAAATGCTGTTTGGTACTAATGTGTGTTGTTTTGTCTGTATCACTCTTCTGCCTTTCTGATAAGCCTTAGGGCAAGATCATCTCTGTCTCCTGCTCCCTGGCTATCTCTACAAATTACTTGGCAGCTTGTGGTCACCTAACTGTGAAGTAATATTGTACCAATGCGAGCCTCTGTCAGATACATGTTCAACATATTGTTCTCAACTGGAAAAGCTTTAGGCAATCAGTATGTGATAGCGCATCACGGCTTAGAACATTTCTATTTAATACCACTTCCAGCTATTGCTTCAGCTGTTGCTTTAGGTTTATTTTGCAGCCTGTTCTCACTAATTTCTTGTTACAGCTTTTATGCTTATGATAACCCAACAAAACATATATCTTTAAGCATACTAAATACATTGGATAAAACTGTTTAGTACCTCTTAAGAGTTCTCTTAATTTTTTTTTTTTTTTAATGTATGAAAGGAAAAAAAAGGTTGAAAGACCCCTAGTGTGGTAAGCCATTAATTCTGTAAATGATAGCAATGTATTTTAAAACAGGTCAATAAAAAAATAAGCTACAGCTGAAGCATACTTTAGAGAAGCATTTGCCCCATGTTGTCATGCACAGCATTTGTTAATATAGACTAGGTCTTCCTCCTTTAAAGAGATGATATACACAAGATAAACATTTGACTAAATTCTCCCATAGTAGTTCTGTCCTGGAAATAGTAAACTATCTAGAAAAGTAAGCAGAGGGATTTTTTTCAGTCTCTTTTAATTGTTGTTGTTCTGGTTTAAATACTTTTGTATACTTTTTCTTTTTATTTTTAAAACAAGGATTTGGAAACGGTACAGCAGGCATTGTACAAGGATGCAGATAAATACAAAAGCAGAAAGTAAAATTGCCAGTAAAGATCAGTGTGATTTGGAAATAGTTGCACTGTTGTCTTGCTTTCACTATCATATGAATTTATAATATGAATTAATGTATCAGTGTTTATTCCAGTTATTATATATGTCAAAAGAAGTAACTATTTTTCTGCATGTTAACTGAAAAAACAGGATCAATTCTAAACAACAACAAAAAATGAGAGATATTATTTTTGTATTAATATTAATATTACATATTTAATGATCAGAAAGAAAATTAAAAAACCAGAAAATTAGAAGATCTTTCACATAAAATTGGAGGAAGGGGTTATTTTTATGTATAGATTTTTTTTTATATTATATACTTCTTTTTTAAGTTATTTTTGCTGTTTTCAAGTTACACATCCCACACTTGATATTTCTTCATTGAAATTTATCAATACTTGCTTAAAAGTTCATAGCATGCAAGAAAGGAGGTATATATTTTAATTATTATTTACACACTTATTCTTTCTTTAGTTAATTGTCAAAATTTCAGCAATGAATTTTGATGGAGATCAAAGGTTTCATATTGAGCTGAGACAGAGAGCTCCATGTGACTGAGCTCTTATTTTAGCGAATATCTTCAAAAGACTGTCTATGGCAGTGCCAAACCTAAAATAAGTCACAGACAAAACTAATTATCTAAAATAATCTTATTAGCTAAAATAATGTCAGGTCTTGTCTTGGTTGTATTACCAGAAGAAAAACTCTAACACATATCCTACTGAGCATCACTGGAACAAGCAGAGTTTTTATTTCAAATTAATTGCAGTTTTTAAAGTTGAAACATGTTACAATGTTTTTCCAAGAAGACAATACAATATCAATTTTTAAAGCACTTAATACATTTCCTTACAATTATACACAGTTTTGAAATCTGATGTAGTAAAGTTGCTGTGGTGAAGTTCTTCCAGTGATCCACCTTTAAAACAACCATTATCAGAAAACATCTATAAATGAACTGTGTAATTTGAGCTGTGTTCATTTATTGTCGTGAGCAACCTGTGAACTGCATTATTATAACACTGCCATTCCCCCTACAAAGCTTGTTCTCCTGCATATAGAACTTCTGTGTTTTGGGGTGTCCCCTTTCCTTCCCCCTCATATGCCAACTTACTGACTGGGTAAAAGTTATTCTTGGAATTCAAAAGAGAGTAGTTATCATCAGGTTGGCTGGACCTTCAACTCAATTATCTTAAGTTATGTGAAAATGCTCAAATGAGTAAGCTTCACAGAAGAGAGTTCCATGTTTTCTAATTAATGTTGTGTGTTTATTATAAACATTTGTGGCACCAGTTCCTGCCTTTTTTTAATCAGTGTGTGCAGGAGCACTCTGTAAATGCTAAGATTATTTCTTTCAGAGTCATTGGTGGTATTAGACTAGTGCCTATACTTAGGTTTAAACCCTAGTCAGTTCTGTTTAGTGGATACATACCAGTTTTCAATTGAAATCAGCAGATGAAGACTTAGCTCCAGATTGAATGAAATCCAAAAGATAGACTTGAATCCAAAGTGGTGATGTTCAGAATAAACACTCTAATCACCAAGTACTAAATAAAATGAGGTCACCACTACATTCTACTCTGAAAGGTACTTTTTCTGTTCATCAGAGACGTAAGGTTACATAAGAGATTGATTGCTGGAGATGAGAAAGACGAAGGAACATCTGATGTTTTTATTCTAGTAAGGCTTTAAAGGCTCTATTTCCACACTCAGAGGCTATGGGCAGTCTGGAAGTAGAAGGAATCCTACCAGCAGAAAATGTGATGCTAGGGCTAAATAAGCATGAGGAGCGAGAGCAGTTATGCTGTATGACTAATTTATTGAACTTTGCAGTTCTTTTTTGAGACATCTAAAAGAGTCATTCACCTTCTAGTGAAATAATTCAGATCTCAGACCACAGACTGTGCCTGAAATAAAGAAAACAAGATGCAGCTCTGGAGTGAAGCTCTGGTGTGGTTTCCTATCACATTTCTTGCAGCAAGGTGTTAACCACTAAGCTATAGGATGTTCTGGACAGAGCTGCTCTAGATACTCTGCGATGGAGTTGCTCTTTCTTAACAATAGTTTAATAATGGACATGAAGGGAAAAAATATTGAGCAGCCTCATTTCAGAAATTTCTTCATCTTTAGACTTGAATAATTGTCTAATATCAAGCATATACAGCACAGAATAAAAGAGAGTGATTTTTTTTAGATGAGTTTAAGCTGTAAGACAAGTCTTTCTGAAAAATTTAAATTACCATATTTTATTAGGTAATTCCTATTACAGTATCGTAGTTTTGGTAAAAAATAAGATTAGACTCTGGTTTAAAAATTCTGTGTAGATATGAAACCTACATTACCATATAGAAAATAATCAGCATGATCTCTGAATAGAGTCTTTTATCTTCTACATTTATTTCTGTGGTAAAGTAAACATTTTTCATATTCTGAAAAAACCCCACATTTTGCTTCTAACTTTTTTAAGTATAAAGACAGAACTCTGAAATCATCAGACTCTTACTGCTGCAGAATCTGTTTATATTGCAGTCAGAGCTACACTTATTTGTACTTTTAAATGGATTCAATAAATCTATTTCTACTAACTGTAAGGAGTATTTCACAAGGTAACTTATTCTGCATCTGCTGTCTTGATACTCATTTTTTATAGTGATGTAGCCCATCAGAACCTCATATTACTACACTACTATTATTTTTTTGTGTGTAATAACTCAAAATGACATAAAGGAAAGCAGTAATTATAGGCATGAGAGCTATTTTATGCTACTTTTTCTAGTACAGACACTTTCTCCTGTGTGCACAACAGTAGTAATTAGTTTTGGTTTGTTTTCTCCCTCATCTGGGAGTTAGCAGGAATTTGGCCATAACTAATAAGTGCCTGATTAGTTTAGAACCTTTTAATCCATGCACTCCTTTCCACTGACATCCCTAATAATATTTCTAGAGGCTCCACTGGGATTCTGAGTGGTGTAATCATGTTAATACAATCAGAAAACACATTCTAGTAATCCTGCATTTATTAAATAGGATTCCCATTAGAAGAATAAATGCAGCTATTCTCATACTGGTAGATTTCAAGAAAAAATAAGTAACTTGCTTCAGGTTTCCAACTATTTCCAGTGGTTCACTAGCATTTTCATTCAAATGTAAAATGTACTCAATGCAGCCAAAACCCTGAAATCAAATGTAACTTTCCTTCCCAAGATCATATATATAACAACACATATTGGTAACAATTTAGTGATTTAGGGGGTTAATTGAATAAAGGTCTAATTTGATGAGGTCATTCTCAGATCTGTTTAAAGTCAGAATGAAAGGTTTCATCTATCTTTGCAGTCTTATGTAGACATTCAGAATATGTAGCTAAGACCAGGAACATCCACTCTTAGATGCAGCAAATACAATGAAAGACTGTCATTGCACTAAGATGTTTAGAATGGAAAAAAAAAAATACTGATCACTTTACAGAGTGGAGATGAAGAAACAAGAAGCTAAGTGACTCACTCAAGGTCATAAGCCTAGAGCAGGAACAGAAACCTACTTTACTACAAAAGTATTGAACCAGTGTTTTCTGACAGTGAAATGAATTTGAACATAAAGTATATCATTAGATAGAAGTTCTATAAAAATATAGTAACACCACTTCAGTATTATTATTAGCTTGAATGCTTGTAAACTTCAGTTATATAGCACATACCAGCTAGGGAATAGACAGTTTTGATTAACCAATACATCAACACATATATTGTGATTAAATAATAAAAGATTTCTGTAATGCAAAAAAACCCCAAGTATATGAGAAAGGGTAAAAGGAATTTTTATTGAGATGCAGTGAGGACAAGCAGGTGACCAGGCCCAGTCAGCAGGGGTTTATGAAAGGCAGGTCCTGCTTGACTGACCTGATCTCCTTCTATGACAAGGTGACTCGCTTAGTGGATGAGGGAAAGGTTGTTCTAAATGTAGAATATATTGAAATTATCTTGATTAGACATGCAAAGTAATACTGTATTCCATTTGTGCTACAATAATGCATTACTATTGCACCATACAGTACACTTAATAAGCTATTTGATCACTCTTATTGAAGAAGTTAGTATCATCGTAATTGGGTATAATTCTTACTGTGGTATTTTTGCACGTGATCTAAGAAAAGTTGACTTCAGTTTGAGAATATACCGTGTTTTGTTCTAGGAATCCTTTCATTTTTTTCCTTTTTTTTTTTTTTCACCCACGACCGTAGAAGAGCAAATAATTATTAATATGACAATTGAGGAGGGTCATGTTCCATGAGGTAGGCTGACTTGGCAACTAGTGAAGAAAAAGCAGTCAGATGGGACACGTCCTCCAGAGTTTAAGCAGAGCTAAGACATTCCTGAGTCTGTCCTGGCAGATGCTTTTACCTTGGGACAGCACTGTGCCTCTAGATAATAGGATACTGGTGAATCATTCTGGTGAAAATGAAATTACATTTTCCTTCTCCTTCCTTATAATTGATCCAATTACTGGGTTTAGAGTGTTGGAAAGAACTCTGAATGTTTAAGGCAGACATAGACTAATTCTTAGGAAAATGTGCTTATCTGGAAATAATTTGTATTGCTTCATCAGTTCAGGATGTTGGTATCAGCTCTTCTTCAATTATTATGCCACAAAGAGATAGAAAATCATATAATTATTCTTCCTTAAGCAAAGTTTAAAGGACTGCTGAAATTCATCGCCTTATTCCCGTATCTTCTATGATAATAGAGGAATACTGAAAAGAAAGATATGAAAGGAATTTATTTTTTTTTTAAGAAAAGGTAGTCTAGGCCAGTTTCACAAAACAGTGAATTATTCGTACTAGTAATAAAAGTTTTTTTTTCCAGTTTTACTGAATCACTTCAAGAGATTGTAAATTCTGCTAGTTATATAACTACTCAAATAGTTCTGTAAGAAGAATTCCATTAATCATACCCAGGATGGAACTGCCAGCAGAGCAGGAAGGGAAACCATGCTAATGCACAGAACAATTAACAGGTACATAAAATTCCTTACCTCCACTCCCAGCAATATTTATTTGTACACAAACTATGTCTGCTGCCCAGATTTAGAAAAAAAAAATTACTTCCTCAGTCTCATAACTTTGGTCACCAGGAGACATGGACTTGATGCTAAGCAACAAACTGGTTAGATTTCCCTGCTAGTTATTTTTCAGCTCCTTATGAAATGACTTTTTACATGAGCGAGTATACTGTACTTTTTCCAGAACTGGGGTGTGCCTAACTGATAAAATTAAATCACATTTATCCATTTTGACTATAATTTGTCTTCAGGCCTTACCACTTCTCTAAGAGTGGAATTTTGTTTATCTGTTAAAAGACTTGCAGTTTAGCTGCAGGTCTGGTTTCCATTCTTCACTGATATTTCCAGATTTCACAGATCTATTTGATACATATAAACTGCGAGATTTCACTGTGTCATCAGCAAAGCTGTTTCATACTCATTTCCTCCAGAATCTCTCATAAACAGATGTGTGTTAAATTGCTCAGTATTAATATTATCTGTCTCATACATAAAGACCTCAGGAAATTAGAAACACAATGCAGATGAGCAAAACTAATGTTTGTGAAATTCTGTTTCTGAAGGTTATTTTTAGAGAAACTCTTGAACAGCTTGGTTTGTTTTAAGTAATCACAGTAATGGTGCTGCAAAGCATCAATCATAAATGTTCAATTTTTACCGTTTCCCCAGAAGGTGTTTCTACTTTGCTTCCTGCTTTTCAGTCTTCAGTGATGCCTTTAGAATTACAGAGAGCATAGGTATCCGCGCTGCACCAGCAATTTAAAACACCATTGCTATCATTAACTTGCTGAAAATGAGGAATTTATGGAAGGAGAAAGGATTGATGAAACAATATTAATTTTTTTCCCATGCAATACTGGTTATTGTAAAATACCCCAAACATGTCAGGAACTAATTCCACTGTCCACTACTGTGAACTCATTTCATAGCATCTAGCCTCAAACCATTCCTGAGAAACTTTCGTCCTGAATGTTTTTTCTTGCCTGGTTCTTCTTGCCCGTAGTGTCACAATCTGGTGGAAAACAATGGTCGAAAAAAACCACTTACACAAGTGTTTGCTTTGAACATAGGCTAATGGCTGCTTTTAGAGAGAAGGAATCATTCCTGTCTACTTCACTACATAAAAAATTTGGGTTTGTTCATTGTAAATGAAAATGTTACAACACCATTCTGAGAATCCTAAAAACATCTCAAAAATTGCCCATAAACAAACAAACAAACAAATCAAAACAAAAAAACAACCACTGACCAAAGTTTTTCAGGATCTATTATTTCACCTGAAATCAGAACTAAAAGCTACATAAGGTGCTATTTGCACATTTATGTCAAACCATTAAACACAGGATGATGGTATGAAGAAAATCCACTTCTGATCCTGATATAGACATTTTTCTCATAATGGAATAATTCATGTTCACTGACTTCACTTGTTCCTTTTGCCTCAATGAATGTCAATTTTATTAGTCCAGAGATATAGACAAAAAATAAGTACCAAACATGTTCTACAGAGCTGTAGTGACCAGTGAGCTTTCTGATCCATCATAAAGGTGTGTATTAAAGAAACACTTTCCAAAGCAAACCAACAAACTAAAAACCTAAACACAAAAATTCGGAGATCTTTTGCTTTCACAGTGGATGATTTGTGGTGTGTATGTATCACTTTAATTTTCTGAGCTTTTCAAAGTATATTATGAAAAATTTGTTTTTCAAGTGTGTAGACAGCAGAGGCAGAATGTACAAAGCTTCCCTCCCTGTGGCTGCCAGTTAGCTTCAGCAACATTTCCTTTGTTTACAGTGTTTTGCAGGATGGTGTGTTTTGCTAATGAATGATAACGCCAACAAAAACAGCAAAGTAAGTTCCAGTATTTTGCCAATGTGTGTCAAAAATGATCTGTAAGGTCTCTCCCCCATATTTTAAAGATGGGACACTTTGAGGGGGAACTATATATTTTGATAGATGATGCAGTATGTTTACGACAGTGACAAACTGGTATCTGTTCTGAGAAGCTGAGACAATGTTTTGCACTAGGCTGAGGTAAAACAATGCATTTCACACATTTCATATGATCGATGTTCAAGTCTGCATGAAGCAATGAAACCACTACTAAATCAAGTATCCTAAGGTTTTAAAATGAATATAATCATACCTGGCTTTTAGAAAGTTAGACAGTTTTTAGAGAAGAAAGTAATTCAGTCTTCAGATTTAGGACTTAATTTAAAAAGAAAATATGCAAACCTACACTTCAATATTTATGTTCAATCTAGTTAAATCTGATGGAAAATACATATCTAAACTCTCTGTGAAGTCTTCTTTCTTGGCAGATACCAATGCATATGTAAAAAATACACTTAAAAAACCAATGCAAGCTAAAATCATACTGACATTGAAGTCTAAGTGTACCTTGCTTTTTTTTTGCCTTTTTTTTTTCTCCATGGAGTAAAATCATAACCACAACATACCAGTTTTGTTCTGGGTAGTTGAACCCATCATTGTGCAATGTCTGGAATTTTACATGTTTTAAGCAGAATGTTGCCAAGCTTGTAAATCTCTTGAAGGAAGCCAAGCCATCTACAATCTTAAAACAGAGGTTTATTTAAATGCTTTCAGGAAGAAATTACCATGTTATTAAACTAAGTAAGCAAAATTGTGGAAGGTTGGATTCCACTGACAATGAGATAAAACAAGAAGAACAGCGATAAAATCTAATTCTTGTAATACCGTATGTATCCTAAAAGTCTGACACAATGCAGTAAATATAAATTGATTCTCACTTATGGCAATGAAAGTGTACTGACCAAATATTCGCAATCCATTACGAATGGAAAATCTAGCTTGTACAGACACTAATTGATGCCATTACTTGGACACAGCAGGTGAATACACAAAGAATCATTGCATTGACTTTAATTAAACTGGAAACCTAGAATCAGTTCCTCAAGAATGTGATGTAGAATTCTGATGTGAAAAGGTTTTACAGATGCCAACCCTGATTCACATCTGAACATAAATGCTCACAGTTACATGCTATCACAACCACTTCTGTGAATATTTTAATTTCTGTGATGATAAACACAAATGCTTGATGAGTTATGTTAAATACGTCTTATAGACTCTTCTGGGCCGCTCCTATGGAAGAAATTACTCATACAGCTTGGTGATATATAAGGAAGGAAGGAACCTCTTCTTGACTGAAGAAGTGAGGTCACATAAATGAAATGCCCTAGCTTCTCATGTGAATATTCCAAATCTCTAAAAAGGCAGAAAAGGTTTTGCTTAAACCATGCTTAGTCTCTAGGTTAGAGTGATACAGCATAACCATACTTGAACAGCCTTCAGTACGAGCCCATAAAGTTTCATCAACTGTAGTTTGGATAATGCCAATGTCAGGAAGCAAAGCAGATGGTGATGGTGATGGACCCCTATATATTTCTTTACCAATATACTAGTTTTAGTATACTGGTAAAATCTAGCAGTGGAATCTAACAGAAAAATCTAACAGTGGAATCCTGTTCTAGTTGCCATTTATCAAAGATGTGAAATACTTTGACCCACTGTGACAGCCACATGCAGTGAAAATATTAATCTGTTTCAAGGACAAACTAACAAAGTTATGTAAGATGTTGCTGCTTCCGAATTTCAAAGCAGACCTCTGTGTCTTCCACCACCAAGGCACCCACCTCATTCATCAGTGGGCCTACATTTTCCCTAGCCTGCATGTTTTTACTGATGTACTGAAAAAAACTCTTCTTGTTATTTTTAACTGTTGTTCCCAAGTTAAGTTCTGCTTGGACTTTTGCCCTTCTAAATTTTCCCCTACATATCTTCACTACATCTTGATATTGTTCGTAAGTAGCCGACCCCCTTTTCCAGAGACTGTAGACCTTCCTTTCTCCCTGACGTCCAGCCAAAGCTCTCTATTTAGCCAGGCTGGCCTTCTTCCCTGGCGGTTCATTTTATGGGACCCGGGCATGGCCTTATCCTGAGCTTTTGAGAGCTCCTCCTTGAAGTATGACCAGCGGGCTGGCCTCAGGAGCGGACCAGCCCTTGTTGGCTGCTTCCCACAGGCCCTGCGCACGCACGCGCACGCACGCGCGCGCGCGCACGCACGCACGCGCACGCACGCACGCCCGGCACGCGCTCTTCCGCTGCCGCGGCCATAGCCGCCTTTAAATTTGCCGCGGCTCGTGCGACTCGCTCTCAGACACGTCAGCCTCTCGCTCCCTCGCGAGATTCCCGAGTCCTTTCGGGCCTCTCCGCTCTCCCTCGGCATCTCCCTCAGCGGGAAGCGCCCTCTCCGACTCGATCTAGCTCAAGTTTAAAGCCGCAGCACTCACCGCTGTCGCTGTCCGCGTGGTCATCAGCTGTCCTTGCTGATGTTTTAAGATTACTAAAATGTACTATAAAGTGCGTGTAGTAATGAAGCACACGTGTTCTCTAGGGATCTGCCGAGACTTTTCTTCAACTGCTTGGAGCAGCTGGTGTAAATAGGGTAGGGAGGAAGGGTTTTCTAGTCCCAGCTACAGTAACATATAAGGCTCTGGTCTTGATTCTTGACTGTCTAATATGTTAGCAGAAAACTTTCCAGATATTCCTGAGGTGCATTCTCTGCATTAAGAAATCATTTCTATCACAGATTCTGCAAAACCTGTATTCTACCAAACTTGAATATTTTTAACGAATATAGTTGTTCAGGATCCTTGGCTTTTGACAAACCTTTTCACATCTGTGGCAGCATATATAGACACACACATTGGCTCCGCTCAAGACAGTAGACTAAAAGAACATTTTTGTCCAGGTTCATGCAGTAAATAAAGAGTTTGGCCTTGCCAAAGTATGGTATTTGGGTTATGCTTCCACACATTTGGCATATTTAGGTGTACCTATGCCATGTAAATGTCCTGGCTTTGTTTTCTGTTTCCTGTTGCTTGTCTTCAGTGTGCAGAGCATGAAGACACAGTTTCTCCATTTTTGAATCAAAAACTGAGAACACTTAACCCTAACTTATCTAAAAAAAATTTCTTGAAGAGGTTGCTCTTTTTGCAGAGGCATGAATTTGCTCATTCCCAGAGCCAAAAAAAAAAAAAAAAAAAAAGATTCTAGGCTAGTTTGGTCAACAAACACCCTCACGATGCATTCTAGAATTCAGAGGCTATTCCTTTGCTACTGCTGTGATCATGAGGAAAGAGGAAATACAATAATATTTCGTTTCTCCCTCTCACACTAAGTTTGGTTGGACCATTAATGTGCTTAACAGCAACCACAGATCGTGAGAATGCCTTTCTATAAACTAACTGAAACAATGCGTTAGGGTGTTTCTTCCAGTGAAGGCTTTAAGTCTGACATCAGTGCCTGGAAAGGTTATGGAACAGAGTGCCATCACAGGTGATCAGGCCCAGTCAGCAGGGATTTATGAAAGGCAGGTCCTGCTTGACTGACCTGATCTCCTTCTATGACAAGATGACTTGCTTAGTGGATGAGGGAAAGGTTGTGGATGTTGTTTACCTGGACTTCAGTAAAGTCTTTGACACTGTTTCCCACAACATTCTCCTGGAGAAACTGGCTGCTCATGGCTTGGATGGGAATACTCTTTCCTGGGTAAAAAAAGCTGGCTGGATTACTGGGCCCAAGAGTGGTGGTGAATGGAGTTAAATCCAATGACTTGCTTAGTGGATGAGGGAAAGGTTGTGGATGTTGTTTACCTGGACTTCAGTAAAGTCTTTGACACTGTTTCCCACAACATTCTCCTGGAGAAACTGGCTGCTCATGGCTTGGATGGGAATACTCTTTCCTGGGTAAAAAAAGCTGGCTGGATTACTGGGCCCAAGAGTGGTGGTGAATGGAGTTAAATCCAGTCAGTGGCTGGTCACAAGTGGTGTTCCCCAGGGCCCAGTATTGGGGCTTGTTCTCCTTAATATCTTTATCAATGATGTGGATGAGGGGATCGAGTGCACTCTCAGTAAGTTTGCAGACACCACCAAGTTAGGCAGGACTGTTGATCTGCTGGAGGGTAGAAAGGCTTTACAGCGGAATCTGGACAGGCTGGATTGATGGGCCCAGGCCAGTTGCATGAGACTCAACAAGGCCAAGTGCTGGGTCCTGCACTTGGGTCATAACAACCCCATGGAGTGCTACAGGCTTGAGGAAGAGTGGCTGGAGAGCTGCTTGGCAGAAAAGGACCTGGGGATGTTGGTCAACTGTTGGCTGAACATGAGCCAGCAGTGTGCCCAGGTGGCCAAGAAGGCCAACAGCACCCTGGCCTGTATCAGGAAGTGTGTGGTGAATTGGAGTACGGAAGTGATCATCCCACTTTATTTGGCACTAGTGAGGCTCCAACTTGTTGGGTTTTTTTCCAGCCAACACGTTTCTCTCTCGCTTACTCTCTCTCACTTCCCTTCTGGGAAGGGAGAGGGCTTAACAGAGAACATCTGTCATTTGTTTAGTGGCCAGCCCAGCCTACACCTTGACACTCTCTTCCAAAAACATTTGCTCATGTGTCTTCTAATTCCATTTCTTCTTCTAGGACTGCAGGTTGGTTTCAGATGGAAATCACTGGTCTGTAATTCTCCAGAAAACGTCAGGAGATCCTTATGAACACTAATTTTATTTGCCACATTCTGTTCTTCTCATTTAGGAGCTAATTTAAATGGTATTTTGTACATCGGAGTTTGTAGTTCAGTGAGTTTACGTTCCTCTAGCATTTCTTCAGTAACTATAATCAAGTAGTGACAAGTTACTATTATTTGAATTAGTAGTTTTGAATACTTTCTATTGACACTTTTATCTGAGGCAGTTCCTCAGGTTTCTTCTCTCTGCTGTAGGAAGTCCTTCAATTTCCCTGTAGTAAATAGGTGTAGTAAACACTGAAATTACCTTCTTTGAGTATAGCGTTTCTTATGTATGCTACTTTTTCATCTTAACTATATACTGGGTTAGTGCTAGCCAGTAGAAAGCTGTTTGCTTATTATAAGATGAAAAATTTTATTATTAGTTTTAATGCCTTGAGCAATCTCCTTCTCAAAATCTCTAAAAGGTTCTTTTCTATTCTACTCATTTTGATATGGTTTCTACTTTTAAAAGGTGTTTTTTATCCACTAATGGCTTCTTCTAGGCTGCTGTCTAATCATGCTGAGGAATTATTTGCTTCTTTATGTGATCTTCTTAAAGTCCATTTTGTATGGCAATCTACATTTAGCCTATGCTTCTAATATTGTACCCTTCTGCAAGCGTGCAATGAGTAAGTATTTTATTCTTTCAGGTGAACAGTTTAATTTCTTTCTAATGCAACTCTTCATCCTCAAAGAGCAAAAGTAGAATATTTGGTCTTCACAACTATGAGAAAGCTTGTTTTATGTTCATGTTTTTTCTAATGTGAAATGGCTTTTATATTCTAACATCTGGGACTAGGTTTTGGGTACTTTTGGGTACTGGGATTAAATCAGATATTTTTCTCATGTGACTTTTCCAAGTAACGATTATTTATAACTTTTAATCACTTAATCTACATTATGTCCTAATGTGTAATTTCCCTGACTGTACAGTGCCAGTCTACAGTTATTACCTTGTTTTCAGTGATGCAGATTGTCTGATCTCCCGTAGTGTTTCATGGTCCTTGTCCTAACCATTCACCTATGCCAGGGAAACCGTGCCAGGTCCTTCCATACACTGGAACCAGGTCAGGCATATACATGGTGGAACAGTGGATTTACTGTCCTGTTCCAAACTGCTGTATTCAAATGCAGAGCTGCTTGACATGGGCCATCAAACCTCACTTATCACACAATTTGCCACTTCTTGTTTTCCTTGTTTCCTCCCTTTCTTTTCCCTGTTTCATCCCCCTTTATCATTCTTAGCCCCTCCCAGAGAAGTTACTTCCCCACCCCACCGTTGTTGCTTTACTACATCTGTACCCAAGTTTTATATTTCTGATACTGCTAAGTGAATTACCGTGATGGTGCACAGTGTTACTGGCATGGTTACTCTGGTGCTGCTTACCTTGGTCTGTTGCACTCCCTGAGGGGCTCCAGCACCTCCTCCAAGGGTCTGTGAGGCTTAGCCCTTTTCCATGTAACTCCTCTTGCATCCTCACGAGATACAGATGTCCTTTGCATAGCTGTCTGTAACTTTCATTAGCTTTTCACAGTTACCTGTTTCATCCAGTGTTTTTCTCACGTCATGTGCGGCAGTTTCTCATGTCCAGTTCAATTAGCTTAACTGCAGTCTAGGGCCAAATAGACATCTCAGACATCTGTCTGCAGCCTTAAAGCTCTGGTAAAGTTCAAAGATATTGATAATCCCCAAAATTTAAGGGAAAGGCTTGAACTGCTCTCAAAGTGTCAGATCTGTTGCTACCTTGTACTGGAATTTTATTCATTAGTAACAAGATTTTAGGGATTGGATAGCTCATTTGTTTATATTTCTAATCCCATTGTTTCTTCTGAAAGATTACAGAAAATATAGACAGCCACAACTAGGTGAATGTCATAATACTGTGTGATTGCACCAGCTCATAAATAGTACCACTCACAGAAAAAGAGAAATAGAACAAAATGAGCCACTCCTTGGCTGGCACATAGAAACAATAACAAACCCAACTGTCTGAAGCTGAAGAAGAGACCAAACAATTATTTGCAGATAAAAAAGCCAGTTCTGCTCTCTTTATAGTTTTAGAAAATCTTTGGAAACTGAGAAAAAAAATCCAAAACACCGGATACAGGGCTTCAAAGGGTATCCTGGGATTCATCTTCAAAGGTGAGTCCTGGGAATTACTATGGGAAGTTATTGAAGACTGTGCTAGAATTAGATTGAATCAGATAAACAGAAAATGTAAGAACTCTCCTAGTTGAGGAGAAACAAAAAATACCAGTATTAATGTTCCACTAATCCATCCTAGAACATTGCAGGGCTATGTCATATCACCATAGATTTTATTTCAGTGGATTTTGAGTAAATGAAGGGTATTTATTCCCTCCCATAGCACAAAACCCAGAAGTATCACTGGGAGTCTTTTGCGGAAAGTAAAAACCACACATGCAGAGGCCATATGCTTCCCATGGGCTTAGAATTAAATTTTGGAAATGAAATTTGTCAGGGTGAATGCAAAAGGCAGTTTACTCAGGAGGCCAATGACACAGGTTTCATCAGACAATTTTGCTAGTTTTTAGTTGCAGCATTCTGTCTCCAGGACTGACGAGGTATTTTCCTTATTCTTTTTTCTCCTCTTTCCTGTTTTCTAATCCATCTAATCCCTCATAATTACTAATATAGTGTCTTTTAGAGAATTTTTAAAGAAGTTAAAAGTAACTTCTAGGAGATATTTGATATGTGTATTTGGCTCACTTGTGTTGTATATTTTGCTATATGCCCTTTGCCTGTTTAGACAGTGATGTGCAAAAAGGTAAAAACTTCAATTGTAAGTGAGGTCAATAATTTATTTTCAGTTTATTTAAATTTTTTACTTGTTTAAAAAAATACAGCAAACAATTATTACTATTAGCCCAGTAACAATGATGCTAACACTCACTATCTAAATATCACTAAAGAAATCTCAATAACAATGCTGGTTTCAAGTTCTTATACAAAAATCATATAACATCTTCCACTTGTTTGCTGGTACTGTGCTGTGAACTTTCCATTGTTCCTCTGGGTCTTAATGTCAACAGCTTCTGTCTGGAGGGGAGAATTGCAACAAGTTCTCACATCCATAGCATGAGGGATATGCTTCCTTTTTGGAAGGAAGAGTAAGATGTTGATAATCATATTTTTTTCCTTCCAAACCTGAGGATTTGCTTAGGATTATTTCTATTCATTTGATTTACATGATTCACACCTTCTTTCTTAAAACCATAGAATAATTCCAGCATTTCACCACCCTCTTGCCTAAATCTCCCCCCTCTTAGTTTAAAACCATTACCCCTTGTCCTGTCAATACAGGGCCTACTAAAAATTTGTCCCCATCTTTCCTGTAGGCCCACTTTAAGTACTGAGAGGTCATAATAAGGTCTTCCCAGAGCCTTCTCTTTTCCAGGCTGAACAATCCCCGTTGTTCCAGCCTGTCCTCATAAGAAAAGTGTTCCATCCCTCTGATCATTTTTGTCACCTTCTTCATTGAAACACCATGTTATATCTCACTTTTCTACCTTTGGCATGTTTTACAGGTATATGTTGTTTTTCATTTTTATTACACTTAAAATTAGTTTTGTCCAGCTCCTATATTTGCATTATTATCAATATATGACCACTGGTGTCTTCTTGATAGTCTTGGAGTCTCCAGTGTCATCCCATGCTCACACTTTCAGCTGTCACTGTATGCCTGTATTCCTTTAGCTGCATCTTTGTGCTAGGGTCACTTCCCAGCATACAGCGTAACTATTTGTTATTCATGTCTACATCAAAAATTTTAACAATACTTTTTAAACCACACAAATACCTCAAGTTAAACAAAGCTAAAGCAAACCCGCTAACAGCTATATGGTTATTAGACAAATGGTTTTGCACATAAATAAGCTAAAACAAAGCTATAAGAAACACAAGATAAATTCAGAGAAAGTATGATAGGCCCAGCTCTGACACGTGATGTTAACTTAATACAAAGACTGTCCTGCTACTGTTATTACCAGTACTTTATTTAATGACTACAGAGCTAAAAGGGTTTCAGGTTTAAATTTTAGCTCTTCACAACTGCATAATATTATCAATTCATGGTCATATTGTGATCGACTAATATGTTCACATAGTTCTCCTCCTTATTTTAGATCATGAAATTTCAGTTTATCTGAAAAATTCTTAGTAATGTGCAAAAGCGAGAGCCATGCATTTAATAGATTTATTCTATTTCCTTTGTCTGTTTTCAAATTCAGCCTGTTTTTAAATCCACTCTTTTTCTTGATCTTTTTCATAATAATTATATGTCCTTTATGCAATATCACTAATGGAAAAATTAAACTAAATCAGTCCCCAAAGCATCCTTGAGGGATACTATCTTCCTCTTTCTTCCAGATCTCCAAGTTTTGTGATTAGACACCAGGAGAGGTATATAATATATACCTGTCAGTAGGTTATGCTACCATTTCTTTCATTTTCCTTTGGCAGGCTACATATCTTTAACAGCCATTTTAATTCCTTTCTATTAAATCGGGTTGTCTTTCTTTTCAGTGATCTACTGCTTGTCATTGCTCTTATAGTATTTCAAAAATGCTCATTAACTAAACTTTCCGTTACTAGGGTAATTCGGTATCAAAGGTTATAAACAAGGGAGAAACAGTCTCTCATTTCTAATTTCCTCTAATGTCAAGTAAAGCTAAAAAATGTATCAGTATCATGTGGTTTGTAAATTTGTCTTCAAGCATGTTGTTCCATAAACCAAGTTCCTGATTTGTAAACATACTCAGTAAATAAACATCTGTCATGTTTGCCATCTGTGCTAAAGCCATCAATACCCCTCTTTAAGAAAATAAAATCAACTCCTCTCCAAAGAAATTTTACCAGGGGAGAATTTTCTTTCCCTGCAATAATTATCTCAAAAGAAACAATCATGCATTCAGCTCATGAAGCAGAATATTGCTGTCTTGTGGGTGGGAAATCAACTTTTTTACCAAGTGACTTACACTCATCAAGTGTATCATTTGCTTTGTTAAATTCTACACATCAAAGGATGTTGTTTGCCCAATTGTGGTGTACAGAACGGGTACCTTTGCTGTCACCAAAATGCTGCCCAACATCTTCCCTTGGCGCTTTTCATATGCAATGTTGTGATAGTTACTTGGTCTAGGATACTGAGGAAAAATGGGTGTGACAGTGGAGAAATAGTATAAAGACTGATCTCACAGTAGTGAGATCCTTGATCTTTGTGATCTCACAGAGATCCTTGTTCTGTGTTTCCTTTGTTACCCCTAAAGCCAGTATTGCCCAGCATCCAAGGTGTCCTTCCTTTAATGACCAGTAATTGACCACTAATAATTTGTTACTTGCTTGGAACTCCTGGTTTCACATTGTGTTCATATTTTCAAGATCTCTGCTATCATCCTATGCTTTTACTCCTCAGTATGAACACACATAATAACCCCCCAGATATTCCTATTAGCTAGAGAAATGTATCAAAATTATTAGACCAGTAGGTGCTACATTGCACAATTGCACAAAACTAAGTCAAAACTGTAACAGGTAATAGTTATCTGGACATTACACAGTTGTTGTAAAGATAAACAAGAAAGATACTGGCAGGCCAATTTAAGTCCAGATCAGAGAAGTTTTTCCAATCCTACTTCTGAGGCCTTGCAGAGTTAATAAAAAGCTTGTTATCTTTTGATGCCTATGGTGATGGCACATTACAGGACAGAGAAAAGCCAGACGGTAGGTAAGAGAGATGAATCCCACATTGCATATAGAATACAGGTACTGGACATGTATGGCCGTTACAGATGGAATGCATTTTAAATGGTGCAGTAATATGTTGCAGTGTAAGAGAGGATGTCTTCACCAACCTCATTCGCTCATCACAACTCCCTTTGACAGATTATATAAAAAAAAGCAACTGTATATTTGTCACTGGCACTTATTAGAAAAGGATGTTGCTGCTGTAAAGCAACTATGTTTAAATTACATGAGGTTTGAAAGGCAATAAAAGCAGCAGCACTGAATGAAGTAATATGGGAATAAGCAGGGCTTCTTCAGTATACCAACAAATTATGATCCAGATGTATTTATACACTATTCTCAGCTTATAGTATGTCTTATCTTAATACTTCATCCAAAAAATGTCAGGTTGGTATTGAAGCTCGCAGTGTTCTCATATGGCAGAATTGTGCCAGGATTCCTCCTCTCTGTCCAGTTTACTATTTCACTATCTGTTTAAACGTGGAATTTGCTTTGAACTTCATGCCAGCCACCAAAAGTAGAAACACTTGTTAGACTGAACACTGATGTATACAGCTTTCTTTGTCAAGCCCATCCATAGCTTTCGGTTTCATGCCAATTCAAAGCCTTTTCCTGACTTATAATCCAAACTCCTCTCCGTAATTTTATGATACAGCTCCAAATGGGGTTCTTTCCTATCCCTAATGGAAAAGAACAAATCCAAAAATCATTGTTTGTTTTAGGATTTTCTACAGCTGCAGGAGCACTATCAGAAATAAATCTAAAGCAACATAGCTGTTAAAAGCTGACTATAATCAGACCTACTCATAGAATATTTATCTACTTATAGAAGTATTTATCTTCAACAATATTCTCTTTGAGTGGGCTCTAGACTAGTAAAGACAATTTCATTGGCAGTCACTTCCAGCTGCAAAAAAAATCATGGCTGGAAAGGAAAGAAAAAAAAAAAAAGGTGAGCAGTGCTTTTTATAACTCAATGTATTCAGCTGACAGTATTTTCAAGGTCTGATTTTCAGGAAGTGTTTAGGGAAGCCTTCTGAAAAGACCTTACAGAATTCTGAAATTACTGTGGGTAATCACTTCTAAGTGACTGAAATGCTCTTTATTTGAGAATCAAGATGTCTGCATTCTGTAAATGGGCCTCCATTTCTCCAAGCCCTCCATACTCTTTGGGAGCTTTTGTTTTGATACGGTTTTGGATTATTGTTTTTTTTCCTCCTCTTGACCTAACATTCTGACCAAGAAGAGATAGCCTTTTTTTTTTCCCATCAGAAAATATATACAGTTTTCTGTATATATCTATACCTCTTTAAAAGCACAGGACAAAGTAGCCTACATTTAAACTTACAGTGTTTACAGACCTTTGCCTGGTACTTTACTTCTTCAGGCAAGTGCACAGCTTGTTTTATGGACTCTGTCAACTCCAGTTTATTTCATAGCACTTTTGTCTGTTACAGATTGCTTGCAAACAGACTGCCTTAGGAACATATACTCTTGTCACATACATTTAAATATTGTAAGTGGTCTTCCTTTTGCAATAAGTTTTGCTGAGGGGAAGCCGTAAGTGACCAACAAATTTACCTCTTTTCTTTGCTCACTGTCAAATATCCTTTGTTTGTAAATAAGAAACATAAAATGTCTGCTTGCTACTTACCTTAACCAGGCCTGACAATGTTGACAGTATTGATCTGCCACATATATCATAGAAAAAATATGGATTTTTCCCCTCACTAAGTTTTCTTAGAGTAATTACAAGATCTCTGGGATATTTTTATATGAATAACAAGGTTATCAAGGCTGTTTATTTGTTATATATTCCTTCCATTCATCACAAAACTTCTTTCATGTTTTGCAATAGTTGTTCTAAGAATAAAAACAGTGTTAAATGGCTGGCTTGTGATACTGCACTTAAAATCTTCAGCAAAATTTAGCACATTGGAAACAGTATCTACTAGTCATAGTAGCACAGCACTCAGTAGACAGCCTTCGAAAAAGAAGCTGCTCCATGGGCTTAGATTGTTTGTAGTCAATATTGTTTGCAACGTTCCATTAATTGCCACAGCCTGTATAATTTGACTGTACAATTTCAAATCAGTATCAGTGAAAAGAAACCAAATAATAAAACTAATGTTTACCTTTTTACTATCTATCTTTATAATACTTGTTTATGCAACTACTGGAATTAGTGGTTTTGGTTTTAGTTTGGGTTAGGGTTGGGTTTGATTTTTTATCCTGTTTAAAGGAAATTGGATTTGGTCCTTGCTATTTTCCTAGCCTTTTTTGGCTACAGTTTATATTTTTCAATTTGAGAAATTGGACATTGAGACAGATTTAATAAGATTTTAAAGAATATTTGATAGGCATTAATAACCAGAATAATGGTGGCAGGAAGAAGCTTTCTGTCAAGAAAATGTAAACTATGGCCTGTTATTTGATTAGGAGCTGTATTTTACATGGATCCAGGTGACAGGTATATTTTTTCTCACGTCTCTGAAATTATAGCTTCTGGGTGGGTTCTGTTGCTTAGGGGATGTGGCACCTGTGAAATATCTCAAAGAGTTAGAAATTACTAGGAATCAATACAGTCTGGGAACTATGTTAATGAATATTTTCACAGTTTGAACTGCTTTTGATTCAGTCGTGTTTACCGTTTTATTTTCTCTACCACAAGCTCTTGTTAGCAGTTTTTTTTTGCTCAGATCTTTGAGGGAGTATTTTTCCCTGTTGTGTGGCAACATTTGCTGTTTATTTGTTGTCTATTTTTGGTCTTTCAAGTAGAGAAAAATAATAACACGTGATTGTATACTTCTTTTAAAGTCTCAGAAAGGTTATCTGTGGGAATACTAAGGTCAGGAAACTATCAGTGAGATGTGTAGCTGGGCAAACTTAAATGAATGAAGTTTGATTGAAGTATCAAGTTATAAAAGCAGGAGTTTAGTTCTTTTCCTTCAGAGTTTAGACTAATTGACTTGGATGCCAGTCTCATCCTTGGCTAGTGATGCAATTCCCTTAAAAAAACAAAGCTCATATACGCTTCACCTATAATGGAAGGGGAAGCATTACACCAGGTTGGTAGACTGTGTACAAAGATTTGAAAATCTGTGTTAATTCTGAAGTAGATTATATGGCTACTTCCACATTGTTAAATGCTTCTACTACAAGGAGTAATCCCTGCCCCTAGACCAAGGCTGTAAAGTGCTTGTGTTACCTGAGTATGAGCCACTTCTAGAGCTCATTGACTCTTACACGTTGTCTGGAGGTTCACAGACATAACTAAAATTTCAGAGGGCATTTCAATTCTAAGTTTCTGAGGTAAAATGAAGGATAAAGCATGCTCCAGTGACATACTTACAATAAATACAGAGGAACTGAGGTGTGACAGAATGTCAGAAAAGCTCTAGAGGTGCTCAAAAGTGCAACATCAGACAAAGCACTCCTAGTTCACTAAGTAGAGCAGAGGGACATACACATGGCGTATTCTCACCTGTAAACACAATTGAAAGGGTACCTGGAGTGGCTATCCCCAGAATCAAGCAATTGCATTTTGTTTTGGAAAAAGTTGTTTTTCTTCCCGGAAAAAAATCCGCAATGGTCTGCAATGTGAACAATCAGGAGATTGAGATGTGGGAGTGAGCTAGAAAACTGATTTATTTCACAGTCTAGATGTTTTCTCAATTTCATAGGGAGCACAGCAGAGCAAATGGCAAAATGAAATTATCTTCTTCTAGTGTATTGTTACTATTAACAAGAAGCTATTACATGCTAAATGAGAATAATTTCCTCAGATTTCCTGGCTCCATTACCATACCCAGAGGCAGAGTTGTGTAGTAAAATCATGTTGTTTCACAGATGAAGGGTCTGTCTGTACCCAATAATGTCAAATGTCCAGTAGGGAAACCTGGAAAACTGAAAGGAACGACAGCCTTGAAGAAAACACTTTGTTTAGGAGCACTTACTGTATTAACATAGCCAGAAGAATTACCAATGTTTTCACAAGTAAAATCAAATACCACCTTCTGTGGAAAAAAAAAAAACCACCTATAATTGTCAGATATGTCATTGTCACAAATATAGCTGTATGAGGCACACACAGAATCCTAAGGAATCTGGTTTGCAGCAGATATTTTTTGTTATTAAAACACCATGAAAATGGAAAGAAAAGTCCCATAATTCTCCATGCTTACTTGGTCAGCATATCTTTGACTTTTCCTGGAAGTAGAAATTACTCTATCTAGTCTGCATTTTGTGCATTGTAACTATTGAAGATAAGCTGTTTAATCCCTTGTGTATATCATCTGCAGAGATGTAAATAATCTGGATTGCATTCAGCAGTAATGTTACTTTCACTTCTGCAATAACTTGCACTTCACCTTCATGTGTGATGAAATCCCACAGAATCATTCCTATTCTAAGAACTGTTATTGTCCATATTACAAATAGGTTAGGTATATCTCAGAAACTTTCTATTTGAAGTTCATCATAAATTCAGTTTATTATAAGAATGACACAGTGAACACACTTAGAGAAAATGACTGAGTTATCTAATGTAGCAATTTTATTTTTTTTTTGCATATTTTAATGGCACTGTCACTCAACTGCTCTGGGATGTCCATCTTCATGATTGATACAGTATTGGCTGTGTACAGCTGACAACTTGACATTCCAAGAAATAGAACTTGAATTTCTCCATCAATCTCTCATGGCTGCAATACTAAGCATATTTAAAATAATGAGATGTAATCCATTTTGGCAAAAACAGTTGGAAAAAACAAAGGCAGATTTGGTAATGTGGTCTGTATCTTAATGTTTATCAGATCTTCCATAACCTGTTGAAAGAACCAAAGGAACCTCAGAGTATACTGAAACACAAAAGTACTTGACCTTTCCATTTCTCATCCCATATCTTGCCTGAAGACATGTGGATGGGAGGCATAAACAGAAGATGCATCAGAAGTTATGAACTATGATTTAACTTAAGGTAAACAGAAATGTTTTAGTGTCAGCTACCAGAAAATATAAAACCCATATAAATGTTAACTCTGTTATGCTTATGTATTTTCTCCAGTACTTTCCTCAGGACAAAATAAATGAAAGATAAAATGAAAACTGAAATCGGATTTTTTTTAGTTTTGTAGGGTTTTCAAAAATCTGTTAGAAAGATGTATTTATCATCTAGGTAATGGCTGTAATAAACTAAAATAGGATATTAATAAAGTTTAATCAAATTTATAAAGTCATAAGGCATTGCTTCTTAAAATTAAGTAATCATAATGATTTAGTGAAAGTGGAGTTTGAAGAAAAGTAAGGTCTATATGCAAGAGCTGTGTTTCAGTAATGTTTTATATGTGAGCTGTTAAAATTCATTGAGGATATTCACAGGATAAAAGAAGAAAATTAGCACTTTGTGGATAGGAGAATCAAGCAATTTCTCCTGCTTCTTGTCCATATTGCTTTCTTGGAAGAAGTGTTCTTTACTTAAAGTATTTGACTTTATGACATAAAAAAGTGAATTCTGTCAAAGAAATGTCAAAAAGTCTGGCCTAAGAAACTTACTGCGTAATGCACATCAGTAATTAGGAAGCAAAATAAACAGATAGAATGATGCAGATGGAACGGTCCATTGTAAAAAGCGCATAAAGTGGTTCTCTTGGATTCATGTGTCATATTTGTGATATTCATTCTTACGTAAGTGTCTTGAACTTCCTTCTCAAAACTAAATAATAAAGGACTAGATTTAGTTAATGACTTTAGGTAGCCTCATTCTCAGCTCTGCAGTGCCTAAAAATGAGGTGACATAAGGTCCTGCATGAAAATAACAGCAAAGAAAAACATGTTTTAACTGTGACTTCCAGCATCTGTCAGCTGCTAAAAAGGCTGTAAGAAACAACAGAGAAAGGGCTCCCTCTGTTTTGTTATGCGCCTCTGTGAAAAAGTTGAATCTCAAATATTGTTACTGACTTATGTACACAGTTTGCTATTTTAATCTAAAAGAGTGGCTTGCATGATGGCCTAAATGGGTTGTTATTTCTTCTTGTCATGCCTCTGGCACTTCACTGCTTTATGCAACTGACTGCCATATGTGTGCTTTGAAGCTGACCTAACCAGAATGAAAAGTATTTTCAATCGTTACCACTGATGCTGGGCTATTACAAAACCAGGTTGCAAATTTCATGGAGACCAAAGGTGAGCAGAAAATAGCACTACTTACTAAGGCAGAAGAATTTCAGTGTTATTTGTTTAATGTAAATTATACAAGGAACAGATTGCAACACTAAATATTTTGTCTAGATATAAGGAAAAAATAAATCACAGAGATGACACTGCAATAGGATGACCAGAGCATGTGGAATCCCTACCCTTGTACATATTGAAAATTCAGCTAGACAAGACCCTGAGCAACCTTACCAAACTTCTAAGCTAGCCTTAGTCTGAGAAAGTGGTTGAACTAATTCACTTTCAGCTGTCTCACCCTATATTATTCTGTGAGTCTGAGTAGGCTTTCCAGAGAGGTTTTAAGCTCTGAAATATCAGTTTTCTGGATCATAAATAGCTCTTGATAGGAATTAGATGCATGCTCAGCAATGGCTGTGACTTTGTGTGTCTAATGAAGATTTAGACCCCTATGTTATAGACACGGCTTTTCTAACCTGTTCTTCTTAACTGAGGAAGGTATACTCTCACTAAATTGCAGCTTGGGTAGCCTAAGGGTCCATTTAAACACCTTGATGGACTGGACTGATCTTTAAGGTGTATAACCATTAAAAAATGAAAATAATTCTCCACAAAGTCCATGCAGAAATTTTAGTGTGATTTGCAATAACCATAAAACTGTATAGGAATCCACCCAAGCTAACCAATCGGAAACAGAAGGTTCTGAGTTGTGAAGGGATAGCTATTTCAGTTATTTCTTCTCATATAAAAATAAGCTTAAAACGAGGAGTGTATATCACCCTTAAAACACAGCAAAGGAAAACATGGTAGAATAATTTCTAAGGTGGGGGACATTTGCAATTAATGTTCTCCTGCTTGGAGGATTGAAATAATTTTTAATGTCTTAGAATATTTCTCTGACCTCTTAGCAGTGGGTCTATGGTTCATTGTGGTAGAGAGAAAAGAAATATGGCTGTAGCCTCATAGATACTCTGCTTATGACTGCTTATGCTTGTGATTGCCTAGATGTGGTAGACGTGAACGGTGAGATCCTCTATTGTTATACATCCTCAGGACGCACAAACATAAAGGAAGTTTATAATAGAAAAGCAATTTGTATTCTTAGTTGCAGCATCTTATTTGCTCAATTTTCCCTGGGCTTGAAAAAGGTGGGAATCACTGGTTTGCTGCCATGTGTCACTTTAAATAGATAAAAGGAAGAGGACAGTAGGCAAGAAGAAGTTGTAGCAACACTTTTAGTGTGCTATTAGAAAGGAGTTGAAAATATGTTAGCACTTGTCTTATTGTTTTTGAAAAGTAGCAATATCACATGCTTGTGTCCCCTGTGTATTAAATATTTTTATAATCCTCTAACAATACAGAATGTTATGAAATAATATCTGTTAGGAATAAACATTTTGAAATCATCATTTATGAATTAAAATAATGAATCATAATTCCTTTAACAGGAACGCTGCAAACTTCAAATATACACCTTGGTGCCATAACATTTCCCAGTATTATGGGGAAAATCCTCAAACTTGTTCTCTTACACACTCACAATTTTTCAGTATACCCAAGAACTTAGAAGGAAGGTGTCATGGTTTTTGGAGGTCTTTTAGCTAAAGTCAGTGCTTCAGCAGAAGCTGTGGCTTTGATCCTTTGATCCCCCAGTGTCTTTTGGTCAGGGAGATCTCTGCAGCAACAGAAACTGCCCACCCGATAAGCTCTAGAATAACAAATCAGAAGATCACAACCTGTTGAGCAGCACACTGAACATTACACTGGAGAGCAGAGGCTCTCAAAGTGATTTAGGTGGCGTTCTGGACAATAAATAGAACATAAGCATTCAGTTTAATGCTGTGAGAAACTACGTGATTCATGTCTTGGATGAATCAATGCAAGAGTAATGAGCAGGTCAATAAAATGTGAAAACCTATATTAAGCTTTAAGTCTTGATATCTCCAGCAAAAAACCTGAAGAGTTGAGGACAGTATGCAAAAGTGATGACATAATGGTTCAATAACTGGTAAAATGCCCTTATCATAAGCTTACTGTGTTTAATTTATTAAAGAGATCATGTTGCAGTATAAATTTCCCCATGATAAAGAGAATCCTCGGTGCAAAATATATCTTAAGAGCAGCAAAGGATGGTGTAATAATAACTAAAAGCTGAGAGCTGTAGCCAGTTATTTTAGAAATGTGGCCTTGTTCTTCAAAGGGAAAGTGATTTAATACGGAAACAATATGGTAATACTGGAAAAAATGCCATTGGAGGTGGTGCACAGATCTCCATTTCCTAACAATTTCACACTAAAATGAAACATTTTCTGAAACTTAAACTTTTATCCACTACTGTTCTTACATTTAATACAAGATTGATGAAGTAAAATACTTTTAAGTTGTGATGTATGTATGAATGAACTGATGTGAATTTCACCTGAATGTATGGTTTGCATTCTCTCTTTCCTAAAACGGTTCTTCACAATAGCACTGGCTTTTAAGATCTAGGGCTTTTTTATTTCTTCTTCCTATTGGAAATTGCTTGAAGAATTTCCTGTTCTGATCAGAAATCTTTCATCTTTTATTTCAAAATACTGTTTCCATGTTTTCAGAAGAATCATAACATTTACAAGCAAAACACATTTAAATAGAAAGTAGCAAGTTCCTTGATTTTACTAGTGATTCTGAACTGATGCACAAAGTAAAAGGTGAGCAAAGCTAGGTCTGTTTATTCCATATTCTGTGTATATCTTCTTGCTGAATATTTCATTCAGTACTATGTGTATGGAACCCATGATCATATATTTGAGTAAAGCTACATTCAGAACAATATCTCATACATTTTGAAGATACCAAAACACAGATATTTCACCATTTCTTGTGACTGTTCTTTATAGAAGTTAAACGTTCTTCTTAAACAAAAACAAACAAACAAAAAGAAACACAACAAAAAAACCCCACCAAACAGCTCTGGATTTAATTTCCTTTTCCTTTTTCAGTTGTTAAGTCCCAGATGCTATTTTTTTTTCTTGTATCTTTTTCTGTTGCCTTCTACAGAAATCTCTCTTTTTTCTGACAAGATGTCTGAACTGGTGCAATTTCCTTTGGGACTTTTTTTTAACCTTTCAGTTTCCTTTAAAAATGTTCACAATAAACTCATTAATGTCATAAGGGATCTTAAATCTCCTTCTTACTCTTATTCACTATTTTTCTATTTATTCCTCCGAAGATGTCACTACTTTTCTGCAGTGTTGCACAGGAGATGGCATTACCCCTAGAACTTATTGTAGTCGCTGCCTTCTGTGATACAGTTTCCTAGTCTATAGATACAATTTTCATACCCTATTCTTAGAAGATTTTTTAAATTTTTTATTCTTCAAATGCAGCCAGTTCATTTTTCAATACAAATTTTCCTGTATGACTACCCTCTCTTCATCATTATTTATCATCCTGTCAATCTTTGTGTCACCTGTAAATGTAATCAAGAGTGAATTGATATTTACTTCAAGACTATTCATGAAAATATTAATAATGTTGGTTTTAATATCATCCAGTTTGGACTCCGCCTAGGAAAAGTGCTGTTCAAACACGATTCCCAACAGGCAACCACGTTTTGAAATATGTCAGTCCAGTAATACATAATCCATGTGATATCTCCTGGTTTTCACAGAATCGCAGAATGGATGATGTTCTAAGACACTTGGAGATCTTGTAGTCCAAACCCTGTGCCTTAAATTAGGGGTAACTAGAGCAGGCTACTCAGGGCCATGTACAGTCAGGTTTTAAGCATTGCCAAGATGGAAGGAAACTCCACAACTTGAATAAACTCTTGGCAACACCTTCCAAGGTTTGATTCTCACAACCTCTCCCCATACTACAGGCGCTCTAAGGCCTTAATTACCTCCACAAACCTACTTCTCTTAAAACATACTACTTTTTAAAAATCAAAATCTCAAAACTGTGACACTGAATTGTGACCTGAGCAAGGGTCCAGTAATTTGTGGCTTTTTCAGTATCATCAAAAAAGAAGCCAGATTTTTAAGAGTAACGTTATCTAAAAAGCCATTCTGATTATTATGAATTCTTCTTCCTTTACTTTAATAAGCTTATTTGATTCTATATCAGGATTTCTATTAATATACTTAAAATAAAGTATTAAGTTAATTAGTTCTGGAATTACTTGAATTACCATATCTATCCTTTCTGAACATTGGCATAATTTTGTTTCCTTTTTAATGTTCCATAATTTTCCATGGAGTCTAACATTATTCATCCTTGTTTCCACCCGCTGTATGCCTCCTTTTTTGTGTTTGATTTTGGATAGGAGCTCCTTGTTCATCCATATAGGCCTGGCATTTTCAACTGATTTCTTGCTTGTTGAGATGGACCATTCTTGAACTCGGAGCAGGTGATCCTTGAATACTAACCAGCCTTCTCAGGCCCCTCTGCCCTCCAGGGCCTTGTTCCATGGGACTTTACTAAGATCCTTGAAAAGGCCAAATTCAGCTCTCCTGAATTCTGGCACTGTGATCTTGCTTTATGCCTTCCTCTCGGAATCCTTAACTCCATCATCTCACAGTCACTGCAATCTATGTCGCCTTCAGCCTTCACATTCCCCAGTAAGCTTCTCCTTATTTGTGAGTATGAAGTCCAGCAGAGCATCTCTCTTCCTTTGGCTCCTTTATCAGGAGTCAGGAAGCTGTCATTGATACTCTCCAGGAACCCCCTGGATAGCTTATGCCTGTTTGTGTTCTCCCTCCGGCAGATATCAGGGTGGCTAAAGTTCCCCACGAAACTTGGGGGCTTCACAGGGCTTGTGAACGTGAGGCAACTTACAGCTGTCTGTAGAGGGTCTGATCCACTTGTTCTTTCTGGTCAACTGACTTTAGCAGACACCTACTACAATGTCACCCATACCAGTCTTCACTTTATCCTCAGCCGTAACACAGGGAAACAGAATAGAGTTGTGAATTCTGAAGACACTTTTATATTCTGGGTTGAGAAATGGATGCACATTTCATTAAAATCAAACAAAGAATGAAGGACAATTAGAGATCTCTGGTGGAAAGAGGTTTTCTATGCTTTCATATAAAAACAGTTCCTTTCTTTAGAAAATTAATCATTTCCTTTAATATAATGTTTTGAAAACTGCTAATTCTGTCCAAATTAGCAAATTGCTGATATTAGTCTTAAGTAGCCATTCCATATGTTATTTTAGTAAGAATATCAAAGGTGTGAATTTGTGTGAGTGATCATAAGACGTTTCTAATTAGCTATATGAAGAAATCACTGCACTGTTTATAAATTTCCCTAATTAGCATATAGAATAATTATTGTTCAGGCAGTACAATACACACAGCCAGAGATAATATTTCTTTTTTTTATTGTCTTTACTTTTCCCACAAGGGCAGCTAATTATACATCTATATAGAAACTGATATGCATCATACCTGATTTGACAGATTTCAGTGAATTGTATAACTATCAGGTATTCAATTATTATGTTCAAATATTATGTAAAGATAATAGAGATTAAAACAGACATTAAACTATTTCACATGTATGTGACCTTTTAAGTAATACTGAATATACAGTATACATCATTTAATTTGGAATAACAACTTTCAGTATTTGAAATAAAAGAAAATTAGGAAAGAGTATAGAACAGCTAGCAACAAAATAATCTTATAATGATTTATAATTATATACGTATATACATGTACATATACATGTAGTCATGATACACATTACTAACTTCAACAGAAATAGTAATGACTTATTTACAAGATCTTCCCTTTAGTTATTTTGCATAACCCCAGCAATACATTGTGAAGCAGTAAGAACTCTTCCATTCACACCAGAGATACCGCCACATAAAATGAAAACTTTTTGATTTCTGGATTTTTGAAACACAAGTGTTATTCAGCAAATAAAAAACCTGTACTTCAGCATTTCAAATGTTAATTAATTGAATTAAATTAAACTTGGATGTTAAGATCCCTGTTTCCTCAAGTTTGCTGCTACTTCATTATTGTCCACTAATTATCTTTGAATAGCTCTTTGCATTTCGTGTTTAAAGTTAATTGTCATTTTCTACTGAAATTAGGATGTAGAATCAATTACAGTGTATCATCTGGTGACTGAATGGACTTAAGTCTTAAAACCAAGTTGTCATGAATAAAAACTACTTAACATTTTTGTTTTCACACTATTTCTACTAACCCTGTTATCAAGATCTTAATGAATTTGAGCACAGTGAATTAATTGCTTCCAGAAGCTGAGTGAATATATCTATAATTTTTCACTGCTATGATTTATATGGCAAATCATTTCTTCTATATCTTATGCTCTGAAGCATTCTGAATGTTCTTACCATGGAGACAGTGCACTCTGTAGCTGAATCACACATGAAATTGTTGATCAATAAAGTAGTGAGCTGTTTAGGACTGTACAGTCAAAGAGTATAGGGCAAAACTTAGAAGGACTTGCAACTAAAACTCTTGTGCCACTTGTACATTTAAAATGAGAAAAGAGAAAATTGAATGTAGAATCACTTTCTGGTTGTCGTAGGGATTTTTTTTCCAGTTCTGGTAGTTTCTACTTTTATTTTTTTCCTGGAGATATGTTTTTGGTTTTCCCTTCCCTCACCTTACCTTCCCAAGATCACTGTTTGAATAGGACTTAGTAAATCATGAAGTGCTGGTATGTATAGGCTAATATTCATGTATTGGCCTCCCAATAAAACCACGACAAATATTTTTGGAAAGGAATTTCCTTTCTCTCTAACGTATGCTAAAATATTAATGTTGCAAATATTCAAATAAAATGCCAACTGCTACATCATAGTTAGAAAACTATTAAATATATTAATTAAAAATTGATACCATTTACTGAATATCAGTCACCCTGGAAGAAAACCTGCTTCTCTAATATTTCCCTAATGATATCTTAAATATATATCTTATATATATATATATATATATTTAGAGTGATATTCTACATGGCAAAGATTATATTCTCCAAACACAAGGGCATCATACTGAAGAAGAAACACTTTTCCTGTTCAGTAATCAGCAATGTGCTATATAACCTTCCCTTCTAATTACAAAATTATATTCACTCATATACAATGAGAGATTCTAGCACCTGCTTTCTTTTCATCTCAGTCTGATGCTGTGGTCTCCACTGATGCTCTCACTACTTTCTTCAGATGATATGGAGTCATCTGAAACGTTCTCTACAGTCCCATGTCTGTGCTTGAATTAACTCAGATTCATTATCGCCCAGGAAAGCTATGCAGTCATAAGTTTTTTTATTTCAGAGTGCACTTTAGTATTTACTTTTCTATTGGATATTTTGGCTGAAATTTTCACACAAGAAGAATCCTCATATCCTGTGAAGCAAGAGAAACCAGATTTTTGATTTCATGACAAAATGGAATGAGTGGAGCAAAAATATACATGCCAATAACAAATGGCACAATTAAAAACAGAATTGGCTTGGCTGCATAACATGTTCTCATGTTATATATATGTTAGTAAGTAGATACTTAAGCCTGCCAAGTGTTAGCTTAGTGGCTGCTCTTAAAAAGTATGGATTAGTGTCTCAGTACAGTCTGAAAGGTTGATTTTACTAATGGAAATAAGGGTAGATAAGAGCTTGCTAACTAGATTGAAAATTAGGAAGTTAAATATAATATAAATATAATATAATCAAGAGAAAATGATGAAGGGAGACTAAAATTTAAAGTAGCATAAAGTGACTTCATATAACAAAAGCGTAACCAGATGGAACCAGTCGAATATATACATATATATGTATTGCATGTGCACTGACGCAAAGAGAGAGTTAAAGAAAATGTGCATTATTTATTTTCTTTAGTCTAAAAGAAAAAGGTTTTAGTTTAGTACAGAAAAAGTACTATTAAGTGCATGGAAAAATAACATCCAACTGTTTACACTCAAATCTATTTCAGACAGCACCTTGGCAGCTGTTGAACAGCGTAGGTAAGTGTAACACAGCCAGAGCCATCATCTCAAGCTGGTAACTTCAAGCTGAGTCACTTCTCTGGTGGAGACAGGAATTAAAAAAAAAACATTTGCACGTGACTTTGAGAGAGGGAGAATGTACCTTTCCCTGAACAAGACATGAAAGTTTTGCTTCATCCATCTGCCCTGAGTTTCCCTTCCTTACAGTATTTTTCTAAAATGCATATACAGCTCTGAAATAAAATACTGAGGGTATCTCTAGTGATCTTTTTACAATTCATTACACTACAGTGTGTTAGATCTTTTGTAAATTGTTGGAGACGTTTGGAATAATCTTTTAGTAACAGATCAAGCAGTAAAACAGAGACAATATTTTATTACTAGTATTGAGTTTAAAGAAAGCATCATTGCTAGAACATCAGGTTCAATTCAAAACTATACCAGTAAAAATCTGAAACTAAAGACACTTTCCATATAGAAAGTATCTGCATACATTCCAAATCACAGTTAAATATTTGACTTCTTTCTTGAACACATCGATTTCAACTGATATAAGATATACAGAGATATGATCTTTACTTTATTTCTAATATGAATCCACTGAACCAGATGTCAGAAAAAAAACCGTGAGGACTTTATAAGCTTTTCCTATGAAAAGAAATCTTTGGAAATGCAGTCTGCTACATAGTGTAGTATACTGCTATTAACTCTAATGTTTTTAAGTATTTCAGTGCATCAGAAACTTGTATTCAATATCCTCAGATATGTTTTTCACTCTTAAGAATTTATGTTATAGCATACAGGAGGAACTGAATCTATCACCCATCCATGCAGGCTTCATTTAGTTTCATCACAAATAATTTGGCTGGAAAGTTTCTTTTCAACTAAGGAAAGAAATATTTAATTAATGCAGAGATGCCATACACAGTACATTTTAAAAAATAATTGACAGTATGTGGGTGAGAAGATTATTTTTTCTAAAGGCATTATTTATTTCTGAGGAGCAGAAAACAGTAAAATTGCAGATGACCTTCTAGAATAGAGCAACTACTGTGGGGAAAGAAGCTGTTTTCATAAAATGTGTTTTACGTACAAAAGTTCATAGCCTAACCTATTCCCAGAGTAAGGTGGTATGTAATGAAAAATGGCTTTCAGTGACTACATTGGAGAGGAAAAAATGTTAGCCATCACAAATACTATATTCAATGCAGAAATAAAACCATATTATTTCCTTCTGCCTTCTTAAGTATAATATAATTTGTACATGGCATTGAATAATGTTTCACGCATTGTGCTCTCCGACGTTTAAATAAACCTTGCTCCCCTTGAATTTTTTATATCTAAACTTTTGGGAAACAGTCACTTTGAATTATTGTAACAAAAATTTCAAATATACTTTGCAATAAAAGTTAAAAGGTATACTTGAAAATAGAAAATCACTCTGCAGTCTGTGGTGTTCACAGAACATTTTCTGCACGTAGGTTTCATTTTGGTGACATCTACAAGAAGATACATTATGCGATGAAGCACCTTGCACCATGCCAAAGAAAGTCAGGATGTACAGTTAATTTATTTATTGAATTATTAGCCAAATTTTGAGAAAAGGAAGTTGTGGAGCAGGCTATCCAGAAAAAAAAAAAAGTACTCAGTGACAAATAAATGAAGGTCAAGATGCTCAAGAATGATGAATAAAGAAAGTACAGAGCAGTACTTCTCAGAATATTAGCCCCTTGTTAAATTGTCTCAGAAAGGATTCGTACAGATTGAGATGCTCTAGAATCCTAGTTATTCTGATATGTTATTAGTGATTCTAACATGTTATTCTAGGATGTTGGTCTAAGAATCTGAGCAGACACATGGGGAAAGACTGATGCATAAGATTCACTTAGTATGCATGATATGGTCTCGGAGCTGATATATTATGGCAATTTGATGTGATAGGCTTGAGGGCTTTTTTTGAAGGGGTATGTTAGATTTTATTTAAAAAAAAGCCTTAATACCTACATACAGTATGAAGAATCTAACAAGTGCCTGGAATGAAGTTAAACTGTTTGTACATATCTTTATTTTTAGTTTGCAATTATAAAACCTGTCCTATTCAAACCAATTATCACATTTGTAACTAAAGGCATTTTATAATATAGACAACATTACCATGAAAAATATGCCTCTTCAAGTTTCACTAACAATATAAGTTAAATTAAGCATGAAAATATTTATGCTTAGAAAGAATTAAACAAAAATAAAATAATTTGAATTACTACATTTATGCCTCATTAACTGTTAATTGGTTTATATCAATGCATCAGTTTTATTTTATTGTCCATGTCTACAGTGTTCTTAGTGTGTATGTGTCCCATTGATATTCATCAATGTTAGTATTCACTAATGTTATGTTAGTATTCACTAACATAATTTGTCAAGCACTCAGAATAAAGAATTTATGCCCTTTCTAAGACACTTCTAATTAAGACATTATAGTAAGTAGCAGAATAATAAGAAGTATTTTTGTGGGATGGATTTTGTAAATGAATTTTTGAAATGCCCTCAACATTATACTCTCAAGGGTAATGCAACAATTTGAAATTTTTGAAATGTTTTAAGTAATGCATAATTTCAGAAACAACACAGCCAACCACATCTACGTAGCATCTGGAATGGTGGCACTGTGGCAGATTCCAGATGAATTTGTATCACACCTTTCATAGTGCACTCTAAAGACATTTTATGAAGATACTTACTGTGCATTGGAATGTACCATTTAATATTTCTAAGATATAATCCATTGTGAATACTGCAAAATGTAGTGAATAAAATAAAATAGATAAAAATAAATAAAAATAAAAATGAAATAGAATAAGATAAAATAAAATAAAATATGAATACATTTGATACTGTACTTGCTCTGACTTGAGTGTTTTGCTTAAGTGCCATTTTCTTCCTCCAAAAAGTCCCTCTTTAAACATGTTAAAGCTTTTTAAAAAACTGTTGTAAAGGTACTGCATTCCTGAAGAATTCCTAACTGGTTCAAATGACTAATTTTAAAATGTAACGAATAAATTCAAATATTTTTGTGTTACAAGAGTGAAAAGACCTTGCAACTGATTATTTCTGAACTAAAGATATTTCCAATACATTGAAAGAAGAGAAAAAAATATCAAAGAAAAGTGGACAAAAAGTATTTCTTTATGAAAGCACCAAAGGTGGTGGACTTTATGGCAAAATGGAAAACATTTTTATCAATAAAATTCAGGAAGATTCTATAGCAAATATGATGTGTCATGATGCATTGTCTTTATTATCATGGCCATTGTGATTAAATGCATGTGGGAAACATGGTAATTCCAGAAACATTTAGTTTGTCTAGATTGCTCTAAGCCTAAATTAATCAAAAGTAGATATTACGCATGTATGCTACCTTCAATGGCTGTGATGCAATGGTAGGTTAGACAAAACTTTTCTGTCCTGAGGAAAAACAAAAAATCGTAGCTGAGCTTCTGATAACAGCACATAATTACATTCAGTTGGTATTTGTATAGCCGTATTCGCTACAAACACTTCCTACACTATAGCACGGACTCCCAGAGAGGTACTCAGTTATATCTCAATTTTACGAGTTTGGCTGTTGGCATTTTTTCCTCAAATTTATTTGTTCTTCTTCTCATAGTTCATTATTACTGTAAAGTTATTACAATTACATTAGAACAAAAACAGAAATTATTTACTCTAAAAAACCATATCTATTATCTGAGACAAACTTATTGCAAAATATGTTTGCCAAATGACAATATATATTAGCCATCTCCTGGATACTTTTTGTACCTTTTCTATCTTCATTTTTGTGATTTCACACCAAGACAAATAAACTTGATAACGTTAAAAGATTACCTTTCATAAACTCACTTCATGAATTCTTCTGACCTTGGTATCACAAAGCAAGTATTGACTTGCTTCATCACAATCACGATGAATAATAAAATCTTTACACTATCCTTTATGTTTCTTACATATAATCAAAGAATAATTTTAAATTAAATATTAAGGCTGCTTCCATTCCTAAATAAGGACGTTTATATATTTGTCCTTTGATAACAGGTGCATCTATTATACTTTTTTTCGTACTTCTTACTTCAGCTATCAGTTGTGTAAATGAAGCCTAACTTTTGTTTTTCTTTGAGTTCTTAACTGTGTAACCTTCAAGTTGTAAAAGAAAGAAAAGGATCTTGGGGTCACTTGCTTTCTTTTCTTCTTTTTTTTTTTCTTTCTTTCTTCCTTTTTCTTTTTCTTTCTTTTTCTTCTAAGAATGTGAAAAGAAAAAGGAAAAAGAGTGAATAACCTGCTTTAAAAGTATGGAGCAAAGAAAAACAACTAAAACTGGTTGCTGCTATCACCATTTGTAAAATATACTGCTTGTTAACTTACCATGCACCAAATATTTAGCACTGCTGAGTAAGGATGTGATTCTGCATCTGTTCTGAATTTTTTATAAAGCTAAACATCAAAAGCCTCCTCAAAACCTGCCTTCATTTTACTTCCTGTTGTTCATAGTCTTAAACACCTTGACAGAATTTTCTAATTTATGATCTTATAACAATCAGAAAGTGAATTTTCAAATTTTCCATGGAAAAGTATGCTGTAGGATTAAGCTCCCTAAAATTTATTGTTGCTCTTATTTAAATTGGATTAGAAAGAATAATGTTATCCAGTAAATGTTTGACTTCCCTATTTTCACAGTTGTTTCTATTTACATATTAGACTCTAGCATAGTAACAGTATTAAATTTAGCAGTTTATATCTTCTTATCATAGATAAAATTAAACATTAAATTATTTCTATCATAGACATAGTAAAACTAACTTTATTATGGTTGGGCATTTTAGGATGCAAATAACTAAAATAATTCTATTTAACCACAAGTAATTATGGAAATTCTTTTCATGACTGAGACATTTTCGTAATTATATTATTTATTTTCAAAAGAAACAGGCGCACATAAATTAAACTTCATAAGGTTTTTTGTGTGGAGCTATACTACTAAATGTGACACATACATGTAAGAGAATAATACAAAGAAAAATATTTATTTAAGGATCCCAAAGCAATCCAAATATTCAAAGTTATTATACTTAAAACAGATGAAAAGCTTAATAGAAATAATAGCCCAGTTCAAAATGCCTGAAGGCATTTATTAAATTAATTGTAAAATTTCATTATATAAGACAAAAAAGCTGTACCTTGCCATGATACATTTTAAATGTTGGTTTATTTTTTTTCCTTACATCCCCGGATAATGATTTTTCAGTTAGGGAGAATGCTTCTGTGTAAATAGGCTCTTCCTTCAGGAAAATAAGAAATGACTAATTAACAAGTTTGGCATTTTCAAAGGCAATTAGTGCAGCTTGAAATTAGATATGCAAATTAGCAATGCTCCAATAAATTGATGGTTGGTGCTCAAATTTTTCTCTTTAGAAATACAAAAAGCACAAGCTAAACCACAAAAGGAATGAATTTATGCTTCATTTTACTTTGAACTAGTCTAGAGGTTTTAGCATTCTACTCATGGTAAGTAACTGTTTATTATCACAGTTTGAGGGAGTTTCTTGTTTATGAGGCAATAACCATATTCTAGAACAATAAATTTTGGGGCCAAAGGTGCTTATTAGTCTCTATGCTACTTTTATTGGACCAACTTCTACTCTCAAATTACTTGCACACTATAATGCACATAAATACATATGTCATTGTTGCTGTTGTGGTTGTTATTGTTGTTAATGACATGTCTAGCAATTAAATTTTTTAGACATACTAATAATTGTGTTAATAATAGTGTTATCTCTAAACAGGAGGAAAAGCTGAAGGACTCTTGCTGTTACATTTTACTAGAAAAGAGCTGGGCTGACCAGGCCTCATGTCTGATTCAGGCATTTATTAGTTGGTCAGAGAGCAGAAACCTTTAAACAGCTTGGAATTATGTCTACTCCTCCATCCCTATAACTTAAAATATCATTACAAAAATCGGGTTCTGAAGTGAATTATTAAAAAGTTAACTGGGGAAGTCTGACCCACATTATTTAACACTAAAATACACACCTAAATTCTGTAATTGATTCATTTTATTAAGGATTCATTTTATAAAGGAACAATAGAAGATTGTTAGACGATCATGAAACCTCAAAGGGGAAAGATTTTACCAGGAATAACTGGAAAGCTTTGGTGAAAAAAAGGGGCAGCTGTTGCACTAGATGATGCAGGGGGACAAATACCTTTATGGCAAGCTTATGTTTAAAGCAGCTGGAGAATTTTAAAAAGTGGAGATAAGCTTTATTATATATTTCGAAGAGTTAAAACACCTTCAAACTATATTCAGTTCAAATAACTGACTGTGACTATGAAATATACATGTTGAAACTTGTTTAAAAGACAGCAAGAATTCCTATTACTTCCACATTATCTGTATGTGCTAAAAAGAGAAATAAGTTAATACACTCAGCTTGCCATCTACCATGTAACTGCTGCTGCTAATCCTTTATCTAATTACCATACAGAATTTGACAATAAAGCATAGTACCAATACTTATTTAAATGATATGAGTCAATTCAGGACATATGAAACATATCCTTTCAGTAGTATTTCTTTCAGTAAGCTTTCCCCCAGCATATGTTCAAGTGCTTTGTTTAGAGATTCTAGTCTTATGTACCTTAATTGACTGGATTTTGCTACTTCTCCTGAGACATTTTGCCAGACATAGACAGAATCATAGAATTGCTGAGGTTGGAATGGACCTTTTAAATCATCTAGTCCAACCATCAACCTAACGCTGACAAAACTGTATCGCTAAGCACTATGTCTACACATCTTTTAAATGCCTGCAGGGACGGTGGCTGAACCACTCCCCTGGGCAGCCTGTTCCCATGCTTAATAAACCTGTCAGTGTAGAAATTTTTCCTAATATCCAATCCAAACCTCCCATGGCACAACTTGAGGACATTTCCTCTTGTTTTATCACCTGTTACTTGGGAGAAGAGACTGACACCTACCTCTCTAAAACATCTGTTGAAGTAGTTGTAGAGAGCAATAAGGCCTCCCCTCAGCCTCCTTTTCTCCAGGCAAATCCTTCCTAGCTGGAATTTTCTTCACACTGAGGTTCAATTTTCCATTTCCTAACTGCATCTCTTTACTTCTTTTCTTTCCATAAACAGCATGTTCTTAATACTGCATCATTCTTTACTTTCCTTGACTGGTAAAAATATTCTCATATTTTTAGCAAGAATTTGAGAGAAAAAAATGCATTTTATTAACAATTAGTTGAGCTTTTATTTCCAATCTTCAAACTATGAATGTGAATGTTAAAATAATGCGTTTACCACTTATAACTTTAATAAAAGATAAATATTTGTAAGTCAATTACTCTCATATCAGAAATATTATATAGGCTTAGTTAATGGAGTTAAAATCCCAGAATTTATTTTTCTAATGCTATTTGTTATTTTACTAGCATACAGTTTTAGTCATTCAGTGGCATAGGTGAAAAGCCTCCCTTAACTTTAAGATTTCATAGTGATATGGGGATGATACTCATGAGAAGCTCATATTATTAGAAGCAAAAACTGAAACAGGTTTGCTGGTGATAAAGCACCTCATATTGACTATGGAGAGGAAACAGTCATTTGTGCTTAAAATACAGAAAATCCATCTCTGTTGTTGGAAACTTGTACATTTAAACTTACCTCTTTTATGTGTACCAGAAAATGATGGAAGTGGCACTGAAAGAGTTGCTTTCTGTTTGAAAGAATCTGGTGAGGATCATTGTAGCATAGGGTAGATGAAAAGAAGTTTTAAACATGGTCTGTAACAGATGACTAGAAAATCAGCATCTTCGAGATTAAAAGATTGGTCATCAGCTTCTACCATGATAATATCAAAATACTGCAACTTGAATGACTAGATTCTCCTCAGTACTGGCATGCAAACTACACATTGCAGGCTTTGCTGCTGTGATGTGTTTTACATTAGTACCTGATTCTTTCACTATGTTCTTTTGAATAAAAAGGGTATTCCCACGTAAATTCAAATGAAAGATCAAGTCCTCACAGAAATAACTGCAGAAGGACACTACTGCTGAGGCAAATTAACAGAGTGTAAACTATATATATGATTGTGATGATGTGAAGTGTTTTAGTTTTGCTTTTTTTTAGTAAGTGTAGATTGATATATTATGGAGGGTTTTTCTGTGTGTGTTTTTTCATTATGGATTCACGGATTTGACAGAGTTGGAAGGGACCTCTAGAGATCATCTAGTCCAACTCCCCTGCTAAAGCAGGATTGCCTAGAGCACATCACTCAGGATTGCATCAAGGTGGGAATTGAAAATCGCCAGAGAAGGGGACTCCACAACCTCTCTTGGCAGCCTGTTCCAGTGCTCTGTCACCCTCACCCTCTGAGTTCCTATCTAGCTTCAACAACAATTCTATACATAGTATGAAAACAATTAGGCTCTTGTTGATGGTATTACCAAAAGAAGGAACACTCAAGTTTATACAGGAGCTGTTGCATAGATTTTTAAAAGGGTCCTGAACCTCATCTATTTCTTTGGAAAAGCCAAAACATTATAGTTCAGTAGGGCAATGGTTAGGGAAGCCACAAGATAAATGGGAAATCCAGGTTTCTGTCTCTGTTCTGATGCAAAAGAAATGGATATATCCTGTTCCACAACATTCAACATCAATGGCTAGTATGCCTCTGTAGGATGATTAGCATTGAAATGCAAATCTCTGTTTCCAATAAGGCAAAACAGAGCTTTTGTCATCACACTTTTCTGTTAAACATCCTCACCACTGATGTGATTTATTCAAATGGCTTCTGGATTATTTCATTTTCTCTTTCTGACTTTTTTTCTGGATGCAGAATAAGAAATTTCTTCGATCTCAAAAAGCTTGAAGAGATTGGGAAAAATTCTTGCCCAGCTCCCTTTTGTTTTTTGAAAACAAAACCTTAAAACTGTAAGATGTCATAAAACAAGAATAAGAATCTACAGCATAATCTGAACTAGAAGAATGTACTACTTATAAAGCATGTGCAGTACTCACAAAGAAAGGAATGGGAGGAAAAATCTTTAGTTCTCAAAGCTTCAGTTGTTGCATTCAGCATATCACTCTAGTCTTCTTTAAGAAGCAAGTCCAACGTCATTGAAATTTCAAAATTAAAGACAATGAAGCATTTTAAATGGATGCTATCGTGTTCAACGTAATGAATCTTAGAAAATAATTACTTGTCTTGCTGAGAAGACAGCTGCAGGCAAGGCAATGCTTTAGTGTTAGAAGATACTGCCTTCCACAGACTACATAAAAATGTAAAAACCAATTTCTTGCTCTATAGAAGATAATACCTTGTTTTACATAACTTCTGTCTTCAAATTATAAGCTAATGTTAATGAAAATTACGTGCAATGTCATCATACTGCTTAGAGACTACTCATGGTCCCATGCATCCACTGGTACTGGGAAAGTAAAATGATATAAAATACATGCAAACAGATTCTGAACTACCCTTATTACTGTCCTGGTTTTTGCTGGGATAGAGCTAATTTTCTTATAGCAGCTGATATAGTGCAGTGTTTTGGATTTAGGATGAGAATAATAATGATAGCACTGAAAACTGATGTTTTCATTTGTTGCTAAGCAGTCAAGGACTTTCTCATCTTCCCATAGAAGCTGAGAGGAAGCATAGAGGGACAACTGACCCAAGCTGGCCGAAGGAATATTGCATACCATAGATGTCACACTCAGTATATAAATAGGGGTTGGCTGGCAGGCAGAGATCCAGGATCACTGCTCAGGGACAGGCTGGGCATCGGTCAGCGGGTGGTGGGCAATTGCATTTTGCATCACTTCTCTTGCATATTCTATAATAATAGATTATTATTATTATCGCAATAATAATAATTACTATTATTATACCTTACCTCACTGTCCTATTAAACTGTCTTTATCTCAACCCATGAGTTTTACTTTTTTTTCCCATCTTCCTCCCCGTTCCACTGCAAGGGGGAAGGTGTGTGAGAGTGAGTGGCTGCATGGTGCTTAGTTGCCAGCTGGACTTAAACCATGACAATTACAAAACATTTATTGTGTTTGCATGAATGTAAAGGATATCATAGAGTATTATAATCAGACAATATTATATCAAGCCTTTTATCAATATAGATTTTCTATTCAATGACTATTAAAAGAGTACCTATGATTGTGGTTTCTAGATATACTAGCAAAAGTTAATTTGAAATTTATTAAACTATCTAAATCCAAAGTTATTTGACTACATACCTAAAACCACCAAAATCCTGTATTAATAAATTAAAATGATTACAGTGAAAAACAGACCTCATCATTTTTTGTTGTGAGTAAACATTTATTGTCAAGAGAGAAACAGAATAAGAACTAGCATTATTAACTTGTATGACAATCATAACAAAGTCATTAATCCTAGAAAATTACATGTAACATAACAGGTGCAACACAGAGAAAATACAGAGCAAAATATTAAATACTCCATTAGTGTATTACAAGCCTCTTCCTCTTAAAATAATTCTCATGACTCACATTTTACCTTTTTCACTTGTTCTTGTGATATTCCCTATAGAATTTCTATATAAAAGTATTATCAGTTTTAATCATTTAATTATGCTGTATAATATTGATTCTCCAAATGAAAGGCATAGTTCCTTTAACAAGACTGTCATAACTGTGTAATACTCTGTTATGTAATACTGTTATGATAAGGGGGCAAATTTACAAGCAGAACTGTAAGATAGGGACTAATTTACTAGGCAGTAAATTGCTGCCCTCCAATAGTGATGTGTAATTAGAGTTATTAGACTAAACATTTATCAGTTATAAACTCATTGTTAGCTTTATTTAGAAGTTTTATGAAGTATTGCTTTGTATTGCTTCAGCTAAAAGATACCAGGATAAATACACTTCTTTTTCAAAATATTAGTCACTGCAGGCTTTCCTAAAAGGTTATTTGCAGCTCACTGAAGATTAACTGACGTGATTATGCTTTCTTTTTTCCAGTAGCTAAGTAAAGCTAGGAAAATATAAGGACACTAAAACTTTCCAAATATTAAGTTTTCGTGTAAACAACTGACTTGGTATTGAGGAAGGAGGGAGAAAATGATTGTGGGTCACAGGAGGGAGATTAACATTTTTGGACAAGAAAATAATTTATTAAAATAGAATCAAAGAATCATAGAATCATTTGGGTTGGAAAAGACCTTTAAGATCATTGAGTAGAATCGTAAATACAATCAGCACTTTCATCATATTTAGTCCAGTGCTGTTTGTTTTGAAAAGGTGGAAATTATGTTGAGACTAATAGGTATTTTTCCAGTAATTAATTTTAGGCATATATTCTTTTCTGGCTAGTGATTCCATGTAATGAGACATAAATATGTATAGTGTGATGGTGACTGTGAGATAAAGTTTTCTTCAGGTTCTTGCACATACAGCAACACTATAAAATAGCAAATTTCCATTGATTATCCAAATAGTGTTTAAAATACCTGGGAAGATCTTACATTTGATGCAATAGGAATGTACATGGGTACCCATGCTACATGGATGTATTTCTGCACAGATTTGGTAACAAAGCACTTATTAGTCTTTATGTTTTTAATGGAATGTAGAGGAAATAAGGAATTGAATATATTTCTGAGACATACTTACCCTGCAGAACCCATGACCATAGTTTTCCCATTTTGTCAACCACTGTGAAATACATGCTATACAAGGTTCTTATGACTCCTTGGAGACACACATCTCTACCTTCACCTGGCGAAATTGCCCGTAAAATTTCAATTTGCCTAGTGAAGTTGCCTGTGAAATACCACTGTTATATACTCAGTCACTTTTGCAGCCTTTTCTTTCCATAAAATACCAAAAGGCACTCAACATCCCTTTCCTGAAACTGTAGCATATGAAGGAAGAGACCCCGGTCAGTGATGCAACCAGAATAGTTTATTATAACAAACAGGCAGCTTATATAGTACTAATGTATATTCTTTCCCAACCAACACTCCCCTGCAACCCCCAACTGCCAGCCGGGCAGAATTCCCCTCAATCAGTCAGGCCACCAGGCGTTGTTTATGGGTCACTAGGACTTGCTCATGGGCCTTCCCCTGCCAGCGTTCCTGCTTCTCCTATTCCTTCTTCTGGTCTCTGCTTCTTCCACAATCCTGTTCACCCACATGAAACCATGTGATTTGAATCATCCTAGGGTGATCCGCAAAAGGATGCAGAAGTGCCACAATTTAGATTGCCATGGATTATGAAGGACCTTTCCAGCTGAGAAGGGAACAAGACGAAGGTGGTAAAGTTCTTTCATATATGTTTAGCAGGCTCCAAAGATCTATAAGCTGCCACTGTGAGTCCTGGAAAAGGTGAATGAGTTTTACCACTTAAGGGTGACATTGATATCTCTGATCACTTTTCTGGTAGATGGATACCAGTGGACAAAAAAAAGGGTAAGAGCTGGCAATGTGCACTTACAGCCCAGAAAGCAAGTTGTATCCTGGGTTGCATAAAAAGAAGCGTGACGAGAATCACTTATAAGGAGGTGATTCTTCCCCACTACTCTGCCCTCCTCTGAGCTCACCTGGAGTACTGCATCCAGCTCTGTGTCCCCAGTACAAGAAAGATGTGGACCTGTTAGAGTGGGTCCACAGAAGGGACACAAAAAATCTTGGAAATTATCTTGTTCTTGAAACACTTCTCCTATGAAAAAAAAGCTGAGAGTTAGAATTGTTTACCCTGAAGAAGAGAAGGCTCTGGGGAAACCTTTTTGTGGCCTTTCAATGTAGAAAGGGAGCTTATAAGAAAGGTCCTTTCCAACCCAAACCATTCTATGATTCTGTGATTCTACAATCACAAGTGGGTTAATTAATGCATGTATTTAAATGATGTGATCATTAATAGTCAGATGGGAAACCTTGGGTATATAATAGACAATTTAATGTAAAGATCAGATCAGTTTTCAGTATTAATCAACAAAGCAAAGAATAAGTTCTTTGAATAGAACAGAGTATATTATTATGATAAACCCCCAATTTACCTCCCAATGAATACATTCTGCAGCACTGTTCAAAGTAAGGGGAAGGCATCAAAAGTATCATTGTTCACCGTAATTTGATCAGGAAGTTGGACTAGAGATTTTCTGATGTCCCTTCTAACTTGAACTATCCTATTACCCTGTGAACTTTTAGTCTTTCAGAAATGACCTGTAGGACAGTTGGCAGTGTTTAGCAGATGTATAAAAACACAACACAAGCACGTGAAGCTATTAACTGAATATTAACTGCTCAGTATTTTGGTGAGCAAAGCATTGCTGAAGTCTTTAAGACAACCTAACAACAAACAAGGTCCAGAGTTATCTATAGAAGACTATGACAGGACAAAATGTAGGCAAGGAAATCAAGAGGCCAAGGTCTTGGTGAGCAACAGCATAAAAATACAAGTAAACAAATCACTCCAGAAGCTGCAAGGGACACATTACTTGTTAACTAGATATTCACTGAGACCAAAGTCAAACTAAAGCTATACCCTGGATGAGTCACTCTTAATTGGAAACTGATAAGGCCACTCTGACTAGAGCCTGTAGGCAAATGTTTTGTCTGTCAAGATATTCAGGATCAGGTATATGGCTCAGATTTCAGAATGCAATTGCAGGGAACAGACACTGTGTAATTTAACAGATATAAATGTTCCATGCTAGATGATGAAGTGAGTGTTGTTAAATTATGTGTGTATACTTCTCATCTTGTGCAATAAGGTCTAGAGAGGAACAGAGACTGAAGGGAATAATAGAACTACTAAAATTGCTGTCAGGGAAAAGAACAATGAAGTAATGATTTTTCAGGGAGCTTGGATCTTTGAGTTATAATATGGTTAGAGAAAAAAAATAATCAACAAACAACTCCAGAGACACACTAGAATTCACATATACATCTTGTAAAAGGGCACTGGGGTTAAACCATCTAGAAGTTGTCTTTTCAATTACTTTAAAAGGCTAAAAGAACTATGATCTTTTTCTAAGGCCTTGTTACACTGGATAGCCCCTGCAGGTGAAAAAAGATAATCAGACTGACAAAATTCAGTGAATGGACAGTTAGTGTTCTGCACTGCACAAGCCAACAGCCTGGAGACAAGGGAGGAATGTCAAGTCCCAGTTTATTATTGCTTCACTGGGCTTGTTAACTGTTGGTTTTTCCAGTTGCATAACATTGCTGATATTTTGGATGTCACTTGAATCTATTCCCACATACTCAACTCTTAAATGTTTGCTTTAAGCACTGGAGCTAACTGTAGTCTCAGTTACCACAGTGTAAATCAAGAGTAATTCCAATGCAGGCACTTGAGTGATATGGTATAAGGCTAAACTCAGTTTAGAAAGAAACTCACTGAATATATGTTATGAATTTGCTTAAGAGTCTTTCTGGCACAGGGGTACATGTGAAATTATCCCTGAAAAACCTTTATATAGCTAACTGCTATCTCTACATTATGTGTGTTAGTTATTCCTCCTGCAAACAAAGCTATTCTTTCCTGTGCTCCTGATTCATTCAGTCATTCTCCCACTCCCAGATTTTCTACTACGCTTGCGTGCCTTGTAAGGAACAGAGATGCTGGGAAAAGTCTCTCAAAATATTCCAAGAATTTTAATGCCAGAATGAGACAGGCTTATGGATATCTTTTCCCTAGGTTGTTACCCTCGAAGTCTTGGGTATGGGCAAAGAGAAAGAACACTTCACATATATATATATTTATCTCGCAAATATTTTATTGGTAGTGTAATTGAAATCTAATAATTGTTAGCCAGATAATTATTACAGTGAAAGAAAAAATAATAATTAAGTTAAAATAGTTATGCACACAATTCTTTGCTTCTACTTCTTCTCCTGATTTTATGGTCACCCTTCCGCTGCTCCAGTATCCTAATTTTTTTCTGGTGGTGGTGTGTGTGGTGGAGTGTTACTCTGAATTGTTAGCATCTGGAGTCCTTTGCCAAGAGGCAGATATGATGTTCGTGTTAGCAGTTTCTTCCTCCTGATACATTTGGTAGCATGTTCTTTCTTCAGTGGCCTGCAGCTCCAAGTTACATCCAAATTGGCTATATATGGTGCTTTTTGTATTCATTAAGTACATGTTCTCTGGTCTCTTTGTTACTCCCAGAATCGGTTTCACCCAGCTCCAAGTCTGCATTTCTTTAACTGATCATGGATAAGTTGTTTATAGACGAGGAGTGTCTAGTGAAAAGCTTATGTCCCGTCTCTTATCATCCCATGCCTGCACTCTTTTGTGCTGCATCCTGTTTCCACACTTTTCAAGGATTTTGTTATCATGTGATACCTGTATTTCTCCACCCTACATCACTTCTGTGACGGAGTGACTGCATCAGCAGACAAGGGACAAGCAACTGATGTCATCTGTCTTGACTTCTGTAAGACCTTTGATAGTTGTCGTCCACAGCATTCTTACCTCTAAATTGGAGAGATGTGTTGAGAGTAGGCCTGTGGATAAAGAGTTGGGGATACTGGTGGATTCCCATAGCGAAGGCCTGACAAACCCCAGTCCTGAGCCTGGCAATCATGGTATAAAGTCCACAGGCTGCTACTATATGACAAGGCTTAGATTAAAAGATACAGCTTGCAGTTCCTGCTCTGGCATATACTTTGTGGATTTTTGGAAGGACATCTGCAGCTGATATGTGATGTAATTGGATGTGTCTGTATCCCCCAAGAAAATAAGCTACTAATATTTTTTGCTTTATTTACTTTCAATTAAGGGTTTTCTTTTTTTCTACTGGGAAAGGATCATGTGGTCTCACTGCTTCTCAAATAGGCAGAGAAATATAGAATCTGTCTGTCATTGTCTACGTTTGTGCTGATGTAAAGGCCACAAAAACATTTTAAAAAAAAGATAAGATTATTTACCCCAGCCCAGATCAAGTGAGAAGAGCTACAATGTATTAGAAGAATTGCAGAATGTCAGCTTCTAAAATGTCTGCAGGTATTGAAAATTCCTTATAAAGAGTGAAGTAATGAAATATTTTTCTTCTGTACTCTGTTTTTGTACTCCATGCCATTTCCCCATTTCTGCTCTTTGCTGTCTGCCTGCCACATCATGAGGAAATACTAGCTGAGATAAAGTAAGTATAAAAGCACTGTGGAAATCAGCTAACTGATTTGGATTCCTAAATTGGTCATAATATAAATTGCAGGACTAATAACAAAACACTCTTTTTGGTCATGGAAAAGGCTGAACAAAGCTATGCTATCAAATGAGTATTCACAAAATTTATCAGCATTATTAACATTCTTGTTACACATTTGTGTAGCTAATTAGGCAACTTTACAAGTATGTTAGCAAGTAATTGCAACTAAAACCTTCCGCCTCATGGACAAAGAAATGAATTATTAACCTGGTATTTTCAATAGTTTGATAGCCACTTGGTTCATGTGGTTCTCTGTGTTATAGAAACACAGCGATGCATTCATAGTGATTGAATTTTTTTTTCCGATACTTACTATAAACAAAGTCTCAGGAACATGATTTTTAAAAGTAAAAGAAAATAAAGCAGAATTTTTAAAAATGTAATTTCTCTAGCAGCCAAACCCTTCAGTGGACTTTCAAATCATGACTTAGGTACCTAAACAATGTGGAGGGAAGAGTTAAACCACGTCAGAGTTCTAGCCATACACCTCAATATTCATATTTCAGTACCGTCTAATTACATGCACCTACACCACGTTTTGAAACAATTAAACAGCTAACTCTCTTTTCCTTCAAGGTACTGCTAAATAGGGTTTACAGAGCAGCTAGACCCTTACTAAGTATTTTGTTCTCTCCTCTCTCTGCATGAACTCTGAACCAGTTTTCATATCTGATAGATTCTTTACTCATTATAATGTTATAAGGCACTCTGCTATCATCTGGTTCCTGTGGAAGCAGTTTCATTTCATGCCATAATTAAAGACAGGGACAGAAAGAGGCAGAGAATATCTAATATTCCAGGAGGCTGTTCAGAGTCACCTGGGAGCCGGAGACAGAGGTTCTAGCTTGCTCCAGGTACTCTTTATAGTCTTATGTTGTTATACGATGACGGTGTAGTGTTAAAGTATATAACTAGTCTTTCATGAACAGTAATAGAGTTTAAACAAGGGAAAGGGCCTGTGATCTGCTTCAAGTAGTGCTAAGGAAGATGGGATTTTCTTCACTAGGTCTGTAACTGATGGAGTTGTATCTACTGTAAGTACATTACAAAGGCATATAGCAGCCACAGTCATATTTTCTGCAGCATTCAGTATGACAAGCATTCTCTGGTGGGCTGGGTAGAGGACCACCTAATCTATTGATTCCAATATACTCTATTTACTATGACAGCATCATGTCACTTAAAAATGCCAACAAACAGAATTTTATGTTCCAAGTGGGTTTAAATTAAGAAAATTTTAGATTATATTGAATTCTAAGTGCTTCTTTGTTTTATACTGTGGATGTGCAAGAAATCTGTTTTCATAAAGGTTCAGATACAGGCAAGTAAACTGGCCTAACATTCTGTGCCTGGTTTCTTATTTGGTTCTCAGTCATAGTAGCTAGCTTGATTAGAAAATATACTGGATTCTGCATATAGAAGTAAATTCAGGAAATATACTTGCTTTGCAGATCTCCCATGTATGTATGTGTAGTCATGTGTATTAGGATGGACAATTTTTTTTTACAATCATGAATTTAGAAGGGAATAAGCACCACAAAAAGAGAAATATATATTATTGCATCCAAAATCCATTGCTATTAATGAAAGTGTGGTTGTTGACCTTTGCAGTCTTTGAATCAGCTTCTCTAATGACTTAAGCTATTATTATTAATATGCATAATCTATTTTTGGCATTTTTGTTCTCCAGATTTAGTATCAACATTTTATCTGATAACAAAAAATACAATACACAACGCTCCAATATAAATTAAAAAAAAAAAAGAATACTAAGTTATATTTAAATATTTAAAATAGTTTTTATTTCTTGAAATATCTTTAAATTATTCCTCTAACCCAGAAAATGGTATCCATTACATGAGAACTTGAAAGAACTTGAATCCTTGAATCTTCAAGTTCAGCCATAGTCTTGGCTGCAGTGTTCATGAAATGGTAGAGTTAAAAATCCTTAGGGCAGCGAGGAGGGTGCACAGCAAGCTTACTAGCCTGGACTTCTACTATATTATTTGTTCATTCTCACTGAAAATTACTATAAATATCATCTCACACTCCAGCAGCTGCTTGAGTTACTTGTGCAATATGCATGTTACTGTGCATGTTAAAAGAAACAGTCAATTGATAGAATTCTGATTTTGATACACTGAGATATTTTTAAAAATAGAAGACAACCAAAACAGGAGTTATAATTTTTGCTTATGAGAGCAAATAAACACATTGTGACCACATAAAATAGAAATGTTTCTGGAGAGAGGGTGAACCAACGTACTGAGATTAAGGAATACCAAGGTAAGTGTTGTAGGAGACTTGGGTTTCCTGAAAAGAAAGAACAAAAAATATTTTATGCATATGAGAAAGACCTTTAACAAGGCTTGAAACATGGATCATTAGGGATTTCAACTGATGTGACACTGAGTACTCTGTAAGGATGTGTATTCCTGGAGGTATGGTATGTTTTCATAGATTTCTGAGAAATCTTCATAACTAGAGGATTTTAGTGACAAGACTTTAAAAAATAAACTATTATTTATGAATAATTAGAGGCTGATAATTTTATTAATTATTTTGATTTAACTATCAACTAATAAGAAAATTCCTAACATCTAATAAAGTATCTTGAAAGTTTATAGAAAGGTACATTTCAGAAATATGGAAGGAGGAAGAATGGTATATAAAAAGAATATTGGTCTAAAACCAATGACCTGCTTGTTGACTGTTCAGATACTTCAGTGATTAGTTTCACAAAACGTTTCTTCATTTAGGGAAAAACAATGGAAGTTTGAAAGTAGTTACAAAAAAAAGTGAAATCAATATTAAAATCAAATAAAATAAGTACTCTATGAGGAGAGAGATCCAACAGAAAATAGAAGAAGGGACATAATGGTCTCAGGCACAGGAATAAACCATAATTACAGTATAAAGAGGATTAACAAATGTTGAAAGGCAAATGTGAAATAATTTCTAGGGGACAGTTTTGTTTCGGTTCACCTCCCATCAAGCTTTTTTTGTAGGATAAACTGATAGAATGAAGAAGGAAAACCTTTCCTTACACATATTTTATGAATAATTTATTGATTCTACAAAAATAATATAAATATTGTACAAGGTTTTTCACTTCTTTCCTATATGTTTTGGTTCTTCCCTTACATGAAGTCAGTCACAAATCACTGTGGATCTGAGTGAATAGGACTGTTCTTCAGCCATAAAATTTTGAAACTTTCTTATTCAGTTTTATGACATTTCAATGTCGTCTGCATTACTTTAAGTATATAAAGAATATTACTTTTGTCAAATAAAACCAAAACAGAAAACTCAACAGAGAACTCAACAGAAAATATATATATGAGAACTGATGCTGACAAACTTTGTTTATAAAGTTTTATCTGGATCTTTACTGAATGTTCTTTGGTAAAGAAAGGGAATCAACATTATATAGATAAATATTCAGTTAGTGCGTATGACAAAAAATCTCTTTAATAGTTTAGCTTGGTCACAAACTTAGTAGTAGTCTCTATATGTCTACAACATACTCATTTTGCCTATATTTAAGTACTCATAGTCCCCCTCTTTCTTTCAAATGCCTACTTTATTTTTACCCACACCCTTTGCACCTGGGAAATGTTGCTGGTTTCTTCAAATGAAGTAAAGTTTCAACATTGAACATGACTTTCAGGATGTCATATAGGTAAACTTCCAGCAATAAGGGATCCATAAGGGATTCAGAAACTTGTGAGGTGTGAATTCAAGAATAGACACAGCAAAAGATAAAGGAACTGCATGAGAAGAGAATTTCAAACTTTCCAAGATATAATTTGCTCCAGATGGCAGTTTTCAGGTTGAGGTTATGAAAAATATATGATGCTAGACTTGTGCTAAATCCCAATGGCTATCTTACTGGTAGCTTTTTATTTGCTTTCAAATATCTCAAAATCCTAAATGTCTCACATGGATCTCTCAATTCAAGATTATATCATGTGGCTTTTAGTGTGCCTGAGTTGACTGAAAATGGCTTAACAACCCACTTCTCTAGCCGTATGAAGAATCAAGGGACTAGGAGCTACCAGAACTGATGTTGCTGAGATCTGGCTGCTTAATGACACCGGTGCAATCCTAGAGCAGAGAAGTTGACCTATGAAAAGCCAATACAGACTCAGCAACTCTTTACTTTTTAAGGTATTCATATCACGGACATGGCTTCTGAAGATTTGAGTTTGTGGCTTGTAACATCCAGGGGGGTTAATGCTACAATCCTGAGATATGTGTAAGTGAATCTTGCCTTTTTCTCACTTGTGATGTATTTCTTAAAGATTCTTTCTTGATCTTTACCATAAAGGCTATAGGAAAAGGAGTTTTTCCTTTCTTTTTGCTCTCCTTGAGATACTCTACTCTGCTGCATTGCCTAGAAGGAGTTTGACAACTCTGACTGTGCTGATGTTCTAAGATCAGGGTTCAAACTTCTCTTCTCCCCACTTATCTTTCTGCCTCATCTACTGTCTCTTTATTCATATCAGAATTGTAAGGAAATCATAAGGAAAACTCTTGTTCCGATTTTGCATTTGTACAGCACAGTAATTAACATGTGTTTGTGGGGAAGTCTCCAAGGTACTAAAAATGCAAATATGAAATTATAATTTATTAGTTCAGTACAGTCTGAAACAACAGTGCTCTAAGCAGTTTAGCTGGAAAAATTACAGTGCAATAGTATAAATAACTTATGTTCTTGTTTTCTGTTCTTTAATGAACAGATTTAATTTTCATTTATGATTGCCAATTTAGAAAAAACATTATGAAGTGCTAGAGTTATTGTTCATTTTTTAGGTGAAGTATTTTAAAAACAAATGTAAAAAACTATTATCTAATAACTTCCCTTCAGCAAGGGAGTGGATTTTATTTATTTTTACTTAGTTTTTTCTTCCAATGTTTCTGTGGAATATTCAGTATTTCTGAGTGTACTTTTTGCTTTATGTTATGTGTAAAATCCCACATTTTGACTGTGATGTTGGCAGCATCACATAATACTGAGGGAAACCCAAATTTCCTGTTGTAAGGTCTTGTTTTCAGTAAATGGCTGGTTTTCCAAACATTAGCTTTTCTAAATGAGATGTTTTATGATTCGTGAGAATATCAGGTCATTGGCTTTCACAGAATCACAGAATCACATGGGGTTGGAAGGGACCTCTGGAGATCATTGAGTCCAACCCCCCTGGCAAAGCAGGTCCACCTAGAGCAGGTTGCACAGGAACTTGTCCAGGCAGGTTTTGAATGTCTCCAGAGATTAATGTCTCCACCACCTCCCTGGGCAGCCTATTCCAGTGCTCTTCCATCCTCAAAGTAAAGAATTTCCTCCTCATGTTTAGGTGGAACTTCTTATATTCAAGTTTGTGCCCATTTCCTCTTGTCCTGTCCCTGGGCACCACTGAAAAAAGACTGGTCCCATCCTCTTGACGCCCATCCTTTAAGTATTCGTAAGCATTGATCAGATCTCCCCTGAGCCTTCTCTTCTGCAGACTAAAAAGACCCAAGTCCCTCAGCCTCTCCTCATAAGGGAGATGCTCCAAGCCCCTAATCATCTTTGTAGCTCTCCGCTGTACCCTCTCCAGCAGTTCCCCGTCCTTCTTGAACTGGGGGCCCCAGAACTGGACACAGTACTCCAGATGGGGTCTCACCAAGGCAGAGTAGAGGGGCAGGATAACCTCCCTCAACCTGCTGGTCACACTCTTCTTGATGCACCCCAGGATGCCGTTTGCCTTCTTGGCCAAAAGGGCACAGTGCTGGCTCATGGTCATCCTGTTGTCCACCAGGACTCCCAGGTCTTTCTCCTCAGAGCTGCTCTTCAGCAGGTCAGCACCCAACCTGTACTGGTTATTAGGAGAATTTTTTTCACAGAAAGGGTTATCAGACATTGGAATGGGCTGCCCAGGGAGGTGGTTGAGGCACCATCCCTGGAGGTGTTCAAAAGACAGGTTGATGTAGTGGTGGGAGGTATGGTTTAGTGATGGCGATGCTTCTTGTTTGTTTTGCAGGTGTCTATTTTTGTCAGTTAGGTTGACAGTTGGACAAGATGATCTTTAAGGTCCCTTCCAACCTAGAAGATTCTGTGATTCTTTGATTTTCAGACAGCTCATTTAATGTCTAACAGAAATATTCAATTGTTGCAGCCTTCAGAATAACACAGCTGCAGGAGCTATGGATGGTTTCCATCTCATATCTAACAACCAAGGAGTTAAAGAGTCATCCAAGACAAATTGGTTTCAAAAATTCTGCTACTTGAGGTGAAGTTAATCAGGCAGTTCCTATGAGGTATACATTAAATATTAGCCAGTTTTCATTAGTGACCCCCTGATTCTTCTTCCATTCTTTTCTGAAGCTGTGCCATTATACAGGGAAGAAAAATGCATTGAATGCTTCATGGGGTGAAATGTTGAACAAACAAAAGGCAACATTACTGTTTAATGTAGCAGTAGTCAGAGTATCCATGTATTCAGAGAATTTAGAGTTTCCAGTCCCTGGGTTGTCCTTGACTTTGGATTAAAAGAGTATAAATTTAGAAATACAAACAGCAAACAAAACACGCTCAGGGAAGCGCTTAAGAAGATGTTTTAAGAAGCTGGAGAGGTCTGAATCCAGGAAGGGCACTGAATTTTCTGCTCTTCAACTTCTTGAATGGAGGCTTTAAATGTTGGGTCAGTATAAAAAGTTGATGGTCTCTCTTCCTCCTCTACAATGAATTACATTTTCAAGCAAATACAGTACCAACTCTATTTCTGACATGTTCTGAATCTTCTGGCATGCTGTAGATTTCATCTAATCACATCTTAATAGACTGGGCCCTTGGGAGTGCAATTTTCCTCTGCCTCTGCCTGTGTTCATTATTTTTTCCTGTAATGCTGGCAGGATGTTGATAGCCATCTGCTGAGATATATATGCTCTAAAGAAGATCAGATGGCTACAACTAGAGAACATAGATATGTTTACTGAGTTTTAGGTAATTCCAGGGCATGAACCTGCTGAGCTGAGGGCCTGCTCAGTATTTTGCTTTAAGGTCTGAAAAAGTCCTTTTTTGGATCTATGGTCTTAGTGATTAAGATTGAAAGTACTCTTTATTTTAGGATAATAGCCATAGCCTTAACTCTGCTATGAACACGTAATCCCTTTGTTCTTGGGCAAAAGGGACATAAAAACAGATGGACAGTATTGATATGGATGGTGGCAAGTATCTGGGTAGTCCAGGAAAACAACATCTTTATTAAGGAGGTCTTGCATTTGAGAATTTTACTGTCCTCTTATCATATCCAGGAGAAAGTAAAGGAATTAATGCCCAGTCTAGATCAGGACAAATAAGCATTCTGTGGCTATAAGCATTCATTTTCTTTCATGAACAAAAAAGTCTGTCTTTCAGCTTGAAGAGTTCTTCAGACCTCTTCTTAAATAAAAAGAAATAGTAAATGTAGAGTCCTACATGCTGTATCTAGAACAGAAAATTATGCATTCCTTGGACTATTCTCTGGCATTGAGAGCATCCATTGTCCAAACTACCTCATTTTACTTATCCAAATAGCATCTCATCACATCTAAACTGCCCATGGGAAATTATCTCTAGTCAACGCTAACCTCTCAGTCTTGCTTGGGATTATTTTGATGTTTTTGTGAACACAAATCAAACCTAAAGTACGAGTTTAAGGCCATATTCAAACTGGAAACATGCTCCCAACTTAAAGAATCAAGTTCCAATGCATGGAAATATTCCCTGATGTAATTTAGAAATGTAAGCTGTTCTCCAGGGAGCTCAGATTCACCTCAGAGGAATCTGTGAATACAGTATTTCAAAAAATATCTTGCCTATGTTACCTGTAGTCGGTTTTTAAGAAATTTTACACAAATTTACCAAACACAGATGTCAAGTTTGTTACAACTGCTTTGTCCAGCATTATGTGCAAACAGTGCAGCAAATGCAAGCTTAAAATACAGTTCCAAAAGTAATATTTGGCTAACTATAAAAGATCATTTGTACTACTGTAATCTCCTGGCTCTAACTGCTTAATTTTAAGATTCAATTGCAAAGGGACACTTTGTTCTTCCAGGTAATAGGTATCCCATACTATCAAGATTCACATACAGCACAATTTTCTTTCTGCACAGAAAAAGGCAGAGATCTTGCAGAAAATATGAAATCTATTATCTCATAAAGACAGTATTGTAAAGAATATATGTAAATAAATTAAAGAATTAAAGAATACATATATGAATGAAAGCTGTACACGTCATTTCTCATTTTCTAGATTTGATGACATAAATTGTAAAGTTAAGAACTTAAAGAATCAATTTTGTAGGTTTAAACTCATCAAATGTGTATAAGCATGTACATTACATGCTTGTAGACATATTGGCTGATGTTGCAGTTTCAGATTAAAGTGTATATTATATTTTGATAAGAGATAAGTGTGTGTACTCAGATATGCAATTGACTTACATTATCAAATCCAAATATCAAGGTATACAGTAAACAAATTCTAGTTTAATATAGTATGCTCTGCTAAAAATTCTCAGCACTAAATACCAGAAACTACCAAATGAGGTCAGAAAATGATAATCAAGCCAATTAATGCGCTGTGACCAGGTGGAGAAAATGAAGCACTGTCATGCTTTAGAGAGGAAAATGTTGGCTGTTGTAAAGCTCCTAACAGAGCCATTTGCAGAATATGGTAATATGAGGCTTTTATCATGTATTTCATGTATATTCTGAATCCACTGCATGACAGAATTTAGCTTCTCTTTACATTCCTTTTTATTTCATTTTAACATTTCCTTTATATATAGCAGATTTTTAAGCTACCTGTGATGAGGAATTAAGATATAGACTTTACTGAGACAATGCACTTGTTCTTTAGGAAAAGGACAGTTATATAAAGCAATAAGCTGAAAAAAAAAATTTGTGCCCTAAAAACTGTGAAAGTTTCTGTTTTTCAGAAAAGTGGCATTTAAAACTAGTGGATGCTAGTTTTAAAAATAATAATTTTAGATTAATTAGTACTTGTAAAGACAGCACTTCATTTTGTTTTCTTTTCTGATCAGTTTGTGAAAATGCATTCAAAATGTCTAATCTTAAAATTCATAAACTTGTTTTTCACACTCAGATTACTTAATACTAAACAGGCTTAAGAAAAAAGTAATCCAAATCTCTAATTCTTTCTTACTATTTTGAGTGTCTAAAAGAGGCATAGAATACCCTGCTTATGAAATCCAAATTTTAAGATGTGAAAGAATGAATGAACATGATATGAAATTTAGAAAAAATAAGGAAAAAGGGTGAAAAAATTAAATCTAAGGCAAAAAGCATGTGTGTATGCACATGCACACACATATATGAAAATACATGATATTATATGATATTTTATGCTTCATATATTTATGCATCTATATGATGGATACAGTAAGACATGTAGACAGATACCAAAGATTTCAGGGAATATATTTTTATACATTTTACTTTTAGGGAAGCTAAGCAAGCCAGAAGAAGAAATCTGGCGTCAGGAGAGAACAGGTAGTCTTGAATTAGGAGATGCAATACAGTAGAAGTGAAATTATGGAGATGATGACAGACATGTTTGTAATCATTGATGTGAGAGGAGAATGAAATGGCAGATCAGCATTCATATTAAATAATGATGAAAGGACAAAGTATAATTACACTTTTTCTTATCTATAATTAACATAATAACATTCATAAAAACCTAAGGAAAAGTATAAAAAAGAGGAAGTACGCCAAATATTAAAGAGGTGATGAGCTCCATTACTGGGTCATACAAGGACCTTGATGACTTCATAAATGGCTAGTGTTTGCCCTGTATGTCAAGAACAAATGCACATCCTCTGGAATCTAAAGCACGGAGTGACAGATATTCAAAAGTTAATCAATTACTGTATGGTAAGGGTTCAGTGACAATTCTAGAAGGTCAGGAAGACGCAGCTTTGTTTTGGAAACTGGCAGAATCATGCAAAGGTTGGAATTATTTCTTTGGGGATACAGTAACTACATGGTAAGATACTATGAGAGATAGGACAGTGTGACACACGGTAAAATTTTGCCTGATCTAATTCTGGGCATCTACATGAGTGCTTATCAGGTAAATTATCTCTGGGAGAATAAAACCCTATCTTAGATCACTTACAACACAAGAATTGTCTTTCTGTTTCTTTAGTGACTATAAAGATAATCTACGTGACTGGTGAATGATAGTAGCTATTGGCAAGGAGGTAACGTTTTATGAACTGAATCCCTGTGATGTTTTTTTAATATATAGTGATATGTAACACCTCCAGAACAGATTGTCCTGCATTTCATTCAAAAACTAGGAAGACTGAGAATATCAAGAAATAAATTATTTTAGGTCAGAGTAGTCAGAAAATGAATGTCCATCATTCTTGTGGTAAGAAGCAAGATAACATAAAAATGCATTGCTTAAAGGAACTAAATATTTCATTTACATTACTTTAGTAGAAATAGAAATATTTTATATTATATCATAGTATATTAGGTTGAAATAATAAATTCTGAGAGTATGAAAGACATTCAAACAAGCAGGTCTTGCAATATTGTTCATTTTTAATGAACAGTATTGAAAATGCATAGACAAAATGTCGTACTGCAAGAAAGATTGGGCATGTTTTAAAAAATAAACTTGGCTAAATTAAGATGAATCTCAAACACAAAAAGATGCATCGAAAAAATGAAGCATAGGAGAAGGTACTAAGAATAATTTAAGATGAGCAAAATCAGAAAAGTTAATGCCCAAGTGAAATGTACTAAGGAAAGGAGGTATACAAGAAATTATTTTCTAAGAATATTAATAGCAAGATGGAAACTATGAAATTCATAGTAGTGCCAACAAAAATTAAGTAAACCTTATTATACCAAATTGACGAACACAGAACAGGTGGTAATTACAATGAGAAATATAAAATCTTAGTCAGGAAGAAGCAATAAACAACTTAGAAAGTGCTCACGTAATTTGAAAATTTTCATTTCACAAGTTAATTTCATATAAAAATACTTAGACTTGGCAAATGAAATCTCAGAACCAAAGCCTTTTATCTCCTGAGAACTCAAGGAAACTTGGTGAGATATTGAAAGACTCGAAAAAGCTGTATGGTCCCTATTTTTATGAAGTCAGAAAGGAGGAATCAGTAAATATAGATATACCTGGTTAATACCAGTTTCTGGAAAAATATTGAAAAAAAGTAATCAAACCAACTATATTTTCCTTTTTTCCTGTTTTCTATGTACCCATATGTAGCATGAATAATAACTGTAGCAAAGAAATGCAAGAGATGAGACATCTGGTGGTAAGGATAGAACAGTACTGCATTAGATTAGGAAGGCTGTGGAACCTTCACCACCACTGTTAAAAACAGAGTAGAAAGAACATCTGCCAAAAATGACTTAAAGCTATTTAAACAGAGAGTGAATTAGATAGAGCTCCCTTCTGACCCAGCAATTCTATGAATTGTGTAAAAAGAAAAATATTTCAGCAGCAGTAAAGAACCATCTGAAATCAAGTTTCTACATAATAATAGAAGGCGTTTCTGTTTATAAAATTAGTGAAATTACTTTATTTATCTAATTTATGTAACTTTTAAAATTGAGTTTCAGCTGACAAGAAACCATGAATTCTCCTTCTCTTGATTCAAAAATGTTAAATTTGGTTTTAATACAAAAATCTTCAAGGTATTGCTTATAGTATTTTAAACTACCCATATTGATGTAAAACTTAAAACCTCATTACTTTCTATAAATAATCATAATTCTAACATTACAGCCTTCATTAGCTGCCACATTATTTAATTTCCATGTGCTTGAAATTATTTTTATCTTGATTACTTGGCTTTAAAATCCATTACCTCTCTTACATCATCCCAAATATCATTTACCATGATTTTACCAAAGTTTTCATAGATTGCACTCCATATAATAGAAAATTAACTTTTATTTCTTTGGTAAAAGTTCAGAGAACAACTGTCTTAATGATACTAAATCAACATCTTCATAACTACTTGCTTTTAATACAGACTTTTCATTCATTGTGCTTTTTCCATTGTCCAGTACTATATTCAGATTACATAAGTAGAAAGGAAAAATAGTTAAGGAACAAGTCACAGATTCATTGACTATAATGCCAGAAGGCATTGGACTATGTAGCCTGAACTACTTTTTTTTCCCCTACTAAATCTGTATGAAGCCCAATTACTTGTAAAGAGGTGTTTGGGTTCTTTTTCCTTTTTTTTTCCCCTGAGGAGTCACATAAGGAAACTTCAAAGACGCTAACTTTATCTGATGAAGGTTAATCTCCTAGTTTCCTTGAATGTTCAATGTAAGGAAATCAAACTCTGAAAAGATGCTCTGAGGGAGTACAGAGACATAACTTTTCTGCATTAAAGATGGCATTTGCCAATACAATGAACAGTTTTCATGCTGTACAATGAAGAAAAGGAGAGTTGTCCTTGCTGGTTTCTTTCCTCAATGACAACCACATAAGTATAAAACCCATCTGTGTGCACACAGGTGTGAACCATCTCTCTGAAACCTGCAAAAATGTTGGGCATTAGTGTTATAATGCAGTGGTGGAAGGCCATTTACATTCTTGGCCTCTAAAATAAGTCATATAAACTGGAAACTATCCAGAAATTACTGGAAGAGAATGTAAAACTGTCACTGATGTACAGACCAAGGAAAGGGTAGTTCAAGGAGAGCATTTTTTAGAAAGCAAGTAAAACTGGGAAGTAATTTAGAAAAAATATCTCCTTGTTTGGAGAGAAATTACCTAAGGAAATTTCCATTTTTCTTGGGTATGTGATGCAAAGAAGCAACACAAGAGGAAAGGTATTGATATAGAGTAAACCAAGCACATAAAGGCTATAGGCAGCCACTATTCCTGCTTCTTAAAAAGAAAAGTTATTTTAAATTAACTTAGTCTTGAAATGTCTTGACCACTTAAGAAACCGATGAGACTGCTATTTACAGTTTTGTCTCCTAGTGACCTCTTGCTATCTTTTCCTCTATTACTTTATGTTTGATCTTTTCATTACGTATTTTATTCTGCTGAAATTTTAGACTCTTTCTTGTATTTTCGTTTCTCTGTAACACTACATCAGAGATCAAAAGGTATATTCCTCTTCTTGTCATATTACCTGTGAGATCTATTGATTTCCATATGATGAGGATACTCCAAATTCTATTTGATGTGATTTTACTTGACTATATGATCTGTACTTGATTTTTTTTTCATATTATGACATGTATTTTTTAAAATACTGTGTAGTATAGATTTTTGAATTGTGGATTAATACATATTTTTTTCTCCTGTGTTTGCATAGTACCTGGCACAACCACAGTCTCCTGAGTCATGACATAAGACAATAAATAATATTAATATTATTAATATATTAATAAAAATAATATATTGCAATTCTTTTGAGTAGATAATTACATCATTAACAATAGCTTGTTAATAAAATTTGTATATATACCTGCATATATTGAGAGAGACAGATTTATAGTTGCATCTTTATAAAAGAGAAGATTGGGAAGGCTCTTTGAATATGCCTTTTTCCTTCTATCACAAGAAACCTACAAGAAGCAACGTTGTAAAATCTATGATTGACATCTGTGCACTAAAGCAGGTCTAATTAATATAATTAAATTGCAGCATTTATAGTGCTATCATTTTACCCAACAAATATAATGAGAATGAAATTAGTTCCAGTTCCACCAGTTCATTTACTAACAGGAAAATCATATGAACAGAAAGTTGCTGACATGACTGTCTCATATAAAAATATTTATTTGTGGAATTTTTCCTACACTAAAATTGACAAGTATCCCCTTTCCTAAAATCTATTTCTTTTCACAGGCTTTTAAGAACCTTTATGCCACATCCCACAACTAATAATACTTTGAAAAATTTTGCTGAAGACTTCACATCTTTTAGTCCATGACACAAATCAATAAACTGGGCTTATCTGGCTGGTGTTGAAGAATGCACACGCACACATGCAGAGTTCACACTGAAGACCAGGTCATTTCCTAGCAAATACATTCTTTAAGAAGTAGAGAAGCTCTCTTTCTTTTTATACTATTGGGAGCATTTGTCTCTTCCAGATGCACTGGGGAAGACAACTAGCCTCCAAGAGGAAGAGAATACTTCCCAGTTCTCAGATTTTGACATCCTGAAACATATCTATGTGGAATGAAGTTCACAAGGAGAAATTAGAGTATAAATTACTTTTGCCTTGGACTTTTAACAAATTCACCATTGTCTGAAAAGAGAAATAACTATTCATAATCCCACACATATATAACATACATGTATAAACATATATTTATGTATGTAAGATTTAAAATATACCTAGTACATATTAGGTGTGCATGCGCTCATACATACATAAATTGCAATAAATCAGTCTTAAAAATTCATAAATCATGTGTTAACTGTGACTTTCCATATAGGCTATTACAAGTACTGCCATATTGAAGCCTAAGGAGAAGGTTCATCTATACTTTTCCCTTTGTCAGCTTTTAATAGATTTAATTATCTAATTATCTGCTCCAGTGCAATGGCGGAGTGTTTCTCCTCTCCCCCAGGGAACATGCACAGTCTCTGGGAAGTTGCCATCTGCTTCCATTTAGAATACTGGTGAAACACTCATTTAAGCACTAAGGGTTGCCAACTTCATCTGTCACTAATCTTCGTTCAGAAAGAATTGACCTTTTTATTATTATTCCGATTCCTGTTAGATGTTGTAAAGCACATCCTGGTAGGAAGACCAGTTTATCATCAGAAATGAAAAGACATATTTGTTATTGAAAATGACAACGAAACCTCATTGCTGGTAGAAAGCAACTAAAGTCAGACATTTCAACATCATTATTTTCACTTGGATGGTCCTGGTTTGATCAGTTTATGAAAAGCATGTTCTGAAATGTTTCAATGATCATGCACAGCAGACATTAAAAACAAACCAAAAAAACCCCCAAACACCACCTACTGGAAAGTAAGCATTTCTGGTCTATTTATGGTGCACAGTTCGACTCAGTTCAGTAGCTCATCTCAATTACTGCTTGTAAAATGTAGAGGAACTTGATTATTCTAACAGCCCATATGATTTGATGGTTATTAAATGGTGCAACTGGAACCAGTTCTAGTATAACCTGTTGTACTTCTCCCAAGAAATTCCACCTTCATTGTCTTCGTCTGGGTAACTTGCAGACATAGAATTGTTGTACCCGTAATACATTTTCTAGAAGATTAGAAGTAGAAATAATGAGAAACATTTTCTCCAAGGACATGACTGTCCATTTACTCAATTAATCAGAATAAGTGCAGGTATTAGTTGAAATATTTCCATCATTCTCCACACTGAGTTTGGAGACTAGTCAAATATCATACCATATAGCATTTTTGTAACAAAGGGATATAACAGCTAGTCACATTCAGAAAAATCTTCAAGCAATCTTTGACTGAGTAGGTAGTTCTAGTAAAGAAACGCTTGCCTGAATTAAGATCATATTTATAAGCTAGTGATCTGTAAGATCAGTCCGACTTTCTTGTCAAGATTTTAGGCCGTATAAGCAGCTTTTCCAACATAAATTCTGAGTGCCAGTTTCCCCTCTCATTTTTAATTCTTTGAAGTAGTTATAATCCTGACCTTTGCATCTCACCAGGATGCTTCCCCATCCAGTGTCAAGGCAGAGCCCCAGACTTTGTCTTTTTCAATATGTGACTTCTATGGCCAAACAACTGAGGTGAATTTGAGAAGTGTCATGCTACTTTGTTTAGCTACAGATATGGTTATGAAGTAAGCTGTAAAATGTTGTGGGAAATACTTTCCTGATTTTCTATATGTTTAGATACCAAGGTAATGGGGATAATACACCTTACATTTATAAGAATTGACCATCCTGCTGTATCATATACTCTTTCGCACAGCTTCCCTGAAAATGAAAGTAAAAACTGCTACAAGAAAGCAAATTCAATGCCTTAGGGACATTGTTTTATACTAGCTTACAATATGAATTCCATGCCAGTAGATTAGTTTTATTTTAGGTTTTTCCAAAACTTAGGTGGAAGTGATTAATTGTATAATCATGATACTGCAGCACCAAACTCCTCTAATATGAAGTAATTTTAGGTTATTAATTTTTCCCCAGAAGACACATTAATGTCATTGTTGAAACCACACAGTCGGTATCTTTATTACACCACAGCGTGTCTCTCTCTACTAAGATTAAAACTGGAAAAAAATTACTAATTGTAATCACTTTGAAATTGGTGTCCTACTGCTATTATGCAGTGTTCACATCAAGGAATTCAACTAGTGAGTTAAGAAATCTGTTTTTCAACTTAAATTCAGAAAGCAGTAAAGAATCCTTATCAAAAGGGGAGAAGCTTCCAGCATGAAACAGGAGCTGGTGTTGTGATTGCATTGTGATTATCATGTAGTCTTTCTGCAAATCCTGACCAAGCCTTTTTGCCTAGTAGAGGCCCTGGGAATAGAAAGATGGGGACAGGATGGAAAAAAACCAAACAAACTGGTTAATTAAAGTTTGTTACAAATTAAACTAAATAAGCCCCCCTAAACTCTCTGAAACCAAACTTCATTGTTAAAAAATTGCATCCTCTTCTCATCCTCCACTCCCAAAACAGCTGAACAAAACTATCAACATATAAAGCAAGTGTAATTTATTTTCTTCCTGTAAACCAATATTTATACATTTTTACAGGCTCTTTTTTAAGGTACTTAAGTTCCATGGTTGCAAATCAACACACTCAAAGAAGACTATAAGTCTTTGTCCCACCCTGAAATGAAATTGTGATTACACGCAGATGGATCTTTAGACATTGCCATCCATGTATTCTTTTTCATATCCTGATTTCCCTGCAGATCCTAGTTCCCCCAGATTTGACAATTTCTTATTTACAAATACCCTATCATTTACTTATACGTTTTACTTTCTGGCCTCAGTTCTGCCTTGGAGCTTACAGGCATGAGTTTATGACAACAGCTGGGCTCTGTGGCTCCCTTCATCACAGGTGCGTCTTCTTCAGCTCTATACAGATTGGCATATTTTATGAGATTAACTGTAATAACTTAAACTTTTCAATTTTTACAAGATTATGCCTGTTATTTCCCACCAAGATATTGTTCAGGTGTCATTGTTTCCTTGTAGCAGACATCTGTTCAAAACCCAGTAAATGCTCAAACCCTGTGAATTTCATTTTATTCTCAGAGCCCTTTATTGGGGTAATACATATTTTGGTATTTGGTCATTACTGCTACTTTTTGTTGCATGCCACTCATTCTCTCTACATCATGTACTTTTCATCGAGGAACCATGATTTCAAAAGCTGTATTAGTACATCAATAAAGTTGTCTTGCTATCAGTACCAAAAGTACTGATTTTATCTAGTCTTAATATTCCAAGGCCTTAAAGGCATCTTCCATTTGACTTAGAAATCCTCAGTGGTTGTACCTCTACATGGCCAATTAGTTCCCCAGTCTAAGCAACGTGATATCCAACTTCTGTCTAATCCAGTTAGGCTCCAGAAGCTTGGCACAGCAGCACTTAAGAACCCTCAGGACTCCAATTTAATAGTCTCTCACTAAATTATCTACCATAACTAGACAGGATCAGATCTTCACATTGTGAATCTTACCATATTCATTTGAATTCCTGGCCATTGTAGTGGCATGTACTATTGCCCTTTATCTATAAGAGTAAATGGATAAAATTCAGAAGTAACTTTGAGGTCAGGATCAAGCCACTAACCTTCCCAAACAAGTTCCTTTATGAAGAATCAATAAAATCATTCTCTGTCACTTCCTGAATCCATTAATAACTGTTTATTTCTAAATGGTGTCAGAACTTAAACAAGAGGGTTGAGAGTTTCTTCTTTCCTCCTTTGCTGTTTCCAGTCCAATGTCTGCTATGGCCTGATGTTTAAAGAAGTTCTCCTGGGAGGTAAGAAATGTGGTTCGCCTCCAAGTGTCCTATTTACAGGAAAAGCATGCTATCTGCTGAGAGTTCTGAGTTCATCAAAGGGATTAGTGTCATCTTATAGTAGTGTAGCTAAGGTGATAACTGCTACAGCAGGGTGGGAATTCAGTCAATTTTAATGAGTTCATAGCTGAATGCACCAGTCTATGTGTAATTATCTTTAGTTGAAAACTTGGCAACACCACTCATTTCATGAATCAGTCTGGTGTTGCTGCTGTTTTTTGGTGCATCCTTCTCTTTAAATCTTTCTTTTACAAATCATGCCATGTTCTCCTCTCGGTTTGAAGTTCTATTACCATCATTTCTCTTTCAAGAGCTTGAAAGAGTATGTCAGTAAATTAAGTATTCTTGAATTGCTTTTTTTAGTAGCTGCACTTTTTTCCTCATATCTTATAGGTCTTGTTTGGTTATTTGTGTATTTATCTTTCTGACTTACATTTTTCAGAATTGCCATATAGTCATATAGTACTCATGAGGAATTCTTGCTGATCAGCATTTCATACTATCATATTTGGTGGCAGAGCACACATATCTGACTGTGTTTCTTTAGATACTGGATGTCCAAGACATATTCATACAGTATCAAGATTTTTGTGACAAATTTGCCCATTTTTCATTTTATGGTGAGATTTGATGCCATGCAGAGTTTGGCATAGGGTAACATTTGCCATTTAACTCACTGAGTTCAAACAAGATAAGCAGTAACTGAGTCTGATAAATCATTAAAGAGTTCATTTCTTCCATGAGGGTGTTGTACGTGCCTTGTAACAGCAGTTCAAAGCCAAAACATGGAGATTTTCATGGACTTCAATGTATCTTCAAGTAGTGGTATTTGGAGAGTATAAGATTGTAAATGAGATTTATGCAATGCATTTTCCATTTGAAAGGAGAGTTTTGGCTTATGTGGCTGTTACATAATATGTAAAAGTTTCTTATTAAGAAACAGTTTCTTGTTAATAAACAATTTCTCATTGAGGTATGAGCAAATTGATAAATTGTATTCTACTGCCATTACATTTTCAAAAAGGGTACAGTAATTTAGAAAAGACCCCAACATGGCAAAAAAGAAGTCAGTATTCAGCAGTGAGCATGTATAATTTAGTTCAAATATCTATTGAAATCTGATATTGAACCCAATTATTGCCTAATTACTCGTGCTGTCCTATAGCATGCCTTTCAGAAAGGACTCTAGTATTTTCACCACTTCTGTTCAGATTCTATCATGAAGTTAATCACCTACTCTGTAACAAACATGATTCTTTATTTGACTTTCTCTAGACATAAAATTCCAAAGCCTCATTTATCAGTATGCTTACTTTTCTAGTAATCTACATTAGTGTTTTCATCCCATGAAAGTAGTTATCTGTTTGGAGTGCAGAGAGAGATTTCAATATTTGGAAGCTTGCTTTGTTTGAAAAACAGTGTGAAAATCATATATCTAAACATTTGCTGAATAAGAAGAGCCTCAGCTCAGGGGAAAGGGCACACTGACGTCACATCTCCTGCTTTATTACTAACAAGATAAGCATATTTAACTCCTGGGGAAAATACATTGTAGTGAAAACTTTAGCTCTACTTTTGTGCCCTCTCCAGACTCTCAAAACATCAAACAAGGAAACAGAAGAGAAGGTGTTCTGAAGGCAAAAATATAGGAAGATTAAGACCAGGACTTTTTCAGTAACATCCTCTGAAGTGGTCATGTGACCAGAGAGAGAAGAGAGGGTGTTTGGTGGGCAAAGATGGTACTGTAAGAAGCAGACTCAGAGACACAGGAAAAAAGTGTGCCAGTACAGGAGGAAAGTATTTCATTTGAATCATAAGGGAACGAAGCTGCTGTCACTTACAGTCAATAAGGTCATGAGAAGGAATTTAAACTGCAGAACAGGAGAAAGCTGGAAAGCACAGAAGCACAAATATTTTGGAATTATGTTCCTGTAACATAATAAGAAATTAAATTTTGTGTCTGTTAGAGGATCTGTTAGACTACTACTACTATTATTATTTTTTTTGTTGTTTTTATATTATTATTAGTATATTATATCTAATATATAACTGGCTCTTTCACATATGTTCCTCCAAGGCCACAGCCCCTCTCCAGTTGCTTGAACAGGCCATCTCACTCAGATATGCACACACACAGAGCTGGCTGGGACATCCTTGATCCCACAGTCAATCCCCTTGTGCTCTTGTCTTAGAGCCACACAGGTGCTCCTATACCTAGGATTATTCCCCTGAGGCTCATGTAAGTTGAAGACATCTCTTTGCAGACTTGGTTTGTTCTAAGCAACAGCAAATATAATAGTAAAATTAACTATGACTCAGATTTTAAAAATGTGACATGATTGAACCATCAGTTAGGATACCACATCCACAGTGGATGTCTTATGAAGTTTCCATGGTCTGTTGGATTGGATTGTGCATGAACATTGTCCTGACTTTTATTAGAATAATAGACACGTCAAAATTGTTCCAATATTATATAGTTTGCCCAATGCTTCTGAGAACCCATCTGAGATGTACACAGATACAGTATTGCCCAGTGCAGATTTGTATAAAATTGAAAACATTTTCATACCTTACGGATGTGAATTATTTTCAATATACCAAAAGTTATTAATGTGGCTGCTAGCTATTCACAGTCTACAAATGCCTGTGGTGTTTATGCTTGCATGTCAAATTTTGCAGATCACAAGAATTAGAATGAGACTCAAAGATCCTCTTAAGACAATATAGGAGTATCTCCTGTCTTGGTATATTTTCAGAATTAGTTCATTTCTAGCAGATGCCCTTCTGACATTAATGAGCTACCATATATTAATCTATATTTTTAAAAGAGAGATAACAGTTATCTTATTAGTGTGTGTGTGTGTGCATGTTTACTCCTCTGAATTTTGTGCCGTGTTTTAATGGAATAAAAGCAATTAAGATGTTTTTAAAGACCAACAGGAAGAAATGTTTCTGTATTAAGAACTATAGGCCAAATAAATAAGTCACTTTAAAAAATGCAGTTTATAGCATTGTGTGGTTTTTTTCTCTACTGAAAACCAGCTTCCTGATACTGCTACAGTGATGAATAATGAACTTTTTTTAAACACCAGCAGTTCTGGGTGTAGTGCAAATAAGCACAGTCTTGATTTCAAAACCAAGCTTTGAAAGTGAGAAAAATGACATGAAAAAATTTGATTTATTTTGCTTTAAATTCTATGGCACTCTCATTGTTAAAACATTTCCTTTTCGTTTACATAATGCACACTATTGGAATTTGATTTATAGAATATTTTTCAAAAAAGGAACTGTTTTGTAAAAAAACCAAAACCACAAGAGATTGGTAGAAGCACACACAGTCACATGTGTATCTTTCAGTGATCGTTAAATAGAGAGAGAAGGAAAAAACTATTTAGTTATTTATTTTGTTTTCCAAAAAGTCCCAGACTTCACCAAACTTTACAATAAACAGAAGACCAGATCCAACACAAAGGTTAGGCACCTAAACATATTTCAGGGGAAAAAACCTCAACAGAACAAACAAAAGTAAATGAACAAAGAAAAGCAAACAGACAAACAAACCAAAAAAGCCCAAAAGAACAAAACCCGAAAAGCTCCATAAAAACGAAAAAATCAAACACATTAGAGACAGTGAAGGGGTTCTTTATGTTCCTAGTTTTTTTTGTTTACATATTTTTAAAAAAAGGAAATCTTGCAGAGACAATAATTTTTTACATGTGTAATTTTTAAATCTCCAGGCAAACATTTTCTGACTTCTACATAAGAAATGAACATTTCAAAATGTAAACATTTGTGAAAGTTTTCAAAAGCATAAACATAGTTTGACAATGATATACATGAAGTAAATATACATAAAGTGTTTAAAAAAAAAACAAACAATCAGTCAGGTCCATAATTACAGACAGTAGAGGGAGACAAGAAGAGAGGAGGAGATGTATTATACAGGTATGGCTGTTTAAAATTCTACATTTCTAAAGGTGTTTTGATCTGGATTTATTTCCATTTTGTTTCATCACATGACTGAACCTGCTAAAAAACCAAACTTGCTAAGACTAAGAAGTGAGCTTCTGGTTGGGATACATTATGTGATCAGGCTGAACTGGCAGGGCACTGGTGGACAGCTAATATAAACCCCCTGCTGTAAAAGAAAATCAGTCAGCAGAGGCCATAGAGGTCAAATTCACCTGGTAGTTAGCTGTGTACCCAGAAAATATAAAAGACATTAAGACATATAAGACATTATGAAGGACACTGTTCTCTTCTGCCTTTGAACTCTCTCCAGGACTCTTCTTTTCAGACCTTTGATTTGTATGACATCTATCTTGCAGCTCCGACTGGATGAAAATTGAGATAAATGGTTCATAGTCTCAGGAAGTGGTGCCACAATTTATTCATAGTGAACTGCTCAGATAATAATGGATTTCTGTTCTAACCTGTGAGCAAGTGGAAGCCAACAAGATCTCTTCTATGTAAGACCAAAGAGCAAATTCCTGTATTGTTCTACAAAGTACAGAGAAATGGTAAGTTATTTCATTACCCCATACCTCACCACCCCCAAAAACCATTAATAATTCCTCCAAACCAGTGTTTTTTTTAATTTGGTGGTTCACATTGACTTATAAAAGCAAGTTCAGCCATGCAGATGTTCTGCCAAACTGTGCAAAATGTCCCTTGCCTCTGAGTCTCACAGAAAAACCTCTTAGAAATTTCTTAATGTCTAAAAAAATGTTCAAGCTGAGAGGTCATGTATGAAACAGGATGAGGAAGTCTTCAAACATAACTTGACTCAATAATCAAAATTCATTTATGAACTATACTTAGTCATAGATATCTTATTGACTATTGTTTGTTGAAATTATCATGTTTATGAAAAAGTGGTTGTTAAAAGGGAACAATGGAAGCGAAGATATTAAAAACACAAAATAAATATGGGAAATATAACTGCAAGTTGAGATAATTTTGAAACTCCGTTTCTCAACAGGAACAGGAACCAGGTGCATATCCATTAGCGCTCTCTCCTGTTAATGTTTCAGAAACAAGATATTCTGTATTCTTCTTTAAAGGAAGGGAAATGAATTAAAAAAAATAAAACCAACAAAAACCAACTGATTGAATTATAAATTTAACTCTTACCTCAAAAGCCAGTCAAATATTTACTGTTCTGGATCAGCTCAAAGTGGCTGGTCAAAGAGTAGCCCTGAAACTTGATTTGTATCTTAAGTTCAGTATGCAAAGGTGTGCCATTCCCAGCCTCATGTCTTAATTATTTTCAGATTCCTGCCTCCTTGTTTCAGCCAAAGGACTATGTTGAACAATTTTTATAAAACAAAAAAGAAATATTTATAATTAAATATTAAAATTAATAATAATGTTACTTACCTTTGTAGAAGAGAAGAATACATTACTGTAAAAATAAGCATAATATAACCCAAAGAATTATTTCATGAAAAGATTTCTTAGATTAAGGATAAGCATTATTCAAGCTGTTCTGCTTATAAAGTCTGTGGAGATCTTATTTAACAGTTTCTTTTAGTGAAAGTACAAGCTAATTAACATATCAACATCCTACTGCAGACTGGGATTTTCTGTGATATTTAATACTGATCTCGTACTTGAACTTTTCTAATTATTTTAATTAGCTTTGCCTTTTGTCCTACTTCATCTGACAGAGAGTGGAGGATGTTAAAAACAGCCTAACATCTGTACTTTATATTATGAATGTAAATCACAGTGAAAATGATGATTTATTATTATTACTGTCAGCAATAGTAATTCTGAGACTGAACCAAAAAAGGTGGATGAAGAACTGCAGAAGCACAGTAAGGTTTTCGTTGGAATTTGTATTTGTGCTGGAGAAAAGTAGGAACAAGCAATGGACTGCGAGATGCAAGTTCCCCGGGATGCAGGTAAAGGTAAAATGACCCCTCATACTATTCCACCAGAACATGATCATTAAAGGTAATGGACCTGTGGGCCAATATCCCAAGTAATGGAAACATGCCAGAAAGCAGTCAACAAAGAAGTGCATGAATTGAATAGCTTGTGGAAAGGGTGATGGAAAGACAATGAAAATCAATTATCTATGATGAAAATTAGGAAAAGTATAAAACCAAGTGTTCGTACAAGACTTCTGTTTGCACAGATGCAGAAACAGTCTGCAAGTTAGGACAACAAACTGAGGCTATATTTATTGTCTATATTGTATATATTACCTGTCAAGGTAAGTAGGTCAAAAGGAGGTCCTTTGCAACTTTTACGCATCTTCTGGGATATATGTTAGCTTTCAACCTGCCATCTAATCTTCACAGAAAGACACATGCAGTTTCATGCAACTGAGAGGAACCTTGATTGCATTTAAGGTCCTTTCAGTTGATTAAATTGCAGGAATACTGTTTAAAAGAGGTCATATTAAGGTCACATGATGAGACCGCAGTAAGTAAGCAAGGCTCCTCCCTCACTTCAGTAAGCTCAAAAGTTCCAATGATGTTTCCCTAATGATTGCTTTAAATATAATCCTGTCTTATTATTGATATGCAAAATTGTTCTTACTAAGAAATGGGCATGCTGAATTTCTGTTTAGTTTAGCAAGGTGTTCCTTTGCTATAGTTGTTAAAGAAGAGTTACTGGACTCTAAATTCATTCCTTCATTTTTATTTGTGTTAAATTTTAGGAAAGGGCAAGCTCTGCAATTTATATTTTACTATTTTCAAGGTGTGTTCTCTTTAACCTTGTTTCAACAATGGCTATTCCCTGAGAATTTTAATTAAAAAGCCCCAAGTTTTGTTATATGCTGAGATGAAAATTAAGATCTATTGAACCAAGAGGTAAATATTGTCCAAGATTTCCCCCTTCATGAATAGCTTTTCAAGGCGTGTGTTTGTCCAGACTCAATATGAATATTTTATGTGTGCATATTTCTACTTGCCTATAGCTGTTGAATCTGCTTTGGTTTTGCTATTTGAAAAAATTGCAAAACCAAAATATGATTTTTTTTTTTTATATATTATGATAGTCTTCATTAATCTTGACATGACTTTTTTTTTCACTTTTGAACCTCTCCCATTTCTTTACAATGTTAAGAAAAACTTCTATTAAATTTCTATTATTACAGCTGGCTAAATAAAATAAGTAAGTACAACAAAGAAACACTCAGTAGTTTACGTGCCCCTATTATTACATACCTTTATGTAATTCAATGCTAAAGAGTGGTATATCTAATCACAGTGTTTTCACCTATTCAAGAGCCAATATGTTTCATGCATATACCAATCACTGTGCAGTTACAGCAGTTTCCAGCGCAGCATGTGTTAACAGGTATCTCAGGTACAGACATCTCATGGCAAAAGGGCTTAGAGAAAATGGGGAATAATTGTACTTTTGATCTTCTTGATGGTTGGCTGGTCAGGCTCATCAAAGCTTGTCACACTTGAGTAACGCCCGTGAAAATGTGCAGGCCCCAGACTTCTCCACTAAGCATTCAACCATAGAAAGAAAGTAGCTCTGATATAAACTAAAGAGAAGTAACAAACTTCCTAAGAGAAGTAACAAATTTCCTAACAATATTCAAATCACGAGTCCACTTTTTTTCTCCAGGAGCAACTTATTTTAGATATCAAAAAGAGCTTTAAAAACATGCTTAGGGATAATACTCAAATAAGAATAATAGAATCATGGAATGGTTAGAGTTGCAAGCAACCTTAAAGATCACGTAGTTCCAATCCCCTGCCACGGGTAGGGACACCTCCCACTAGACCAGGTTACTCAAAGCCACACCCAAGCTGGCCTTGAACACTTCCAGAGATGGGGCATCTACAACTTCTCTGGGCAACATATTGCAGAGTCTCTCCACCCTCATAGTAAAGAATTTCTTCCTAACATCTTATCTAAATCTATCGTCTTCCAGTCCAGTTTGAAGCCATTACCCCATCTGTCTCTATTCTCTCTGTCTGTAGAATTGTTGTCTTTAAATCTTAGAAAGCCATTCACTGGAAGCACTCATTCTATGCAATCTCATTAGGAGTTCATTAGTCCAAATAGAAATGTTCTTATTTTGTGGCTTGTCCAACATCCCGACGTTGCTTTTGACTCTTCTGATGTTAATTATCTTAGTTTTGACTAGTTCCATTATTTGTATATTATATGAATATATAATATTCATATTATATATGAATATTCTATATGAATAATATATATGAATATTGAAACTTTCCTAAGCCTAACAAAGAAAACAAATACATTCCCCTCCTCACATGTGTTCCAGTGAATATTCAGTACTCTAGTTTCTTTCAGTTTTCTCACATTCTTACAGATTTCTTAGGATTTTCACTTTCTAAATATATTCAGGGAAGAAAATATCACTCTATTCTCATGAAAAATCAATAAAGACTATATGGAAATTAATTTAGTTTCACGAATACCTCTTTGTAAGTTTCATTATATAGCACCAGACATCCCTAATATATATACTTACAATACAATTTCCTCCAGTCAGAATTTCAATTAATACTATCAGATATATCATTATTTATCAGTTTCCCACACCTGTATAACCTTTCATTACAGCTGAATTCAAATGATATGACCGGATCATGCATACACGCAACTGTAATCAGCATAACTGTAACAATATCTGAACAAATAATATGTAAGTTATTTCTGGTACCAACTGAGTTTATCAAAATTTCCTGCAAGACTTCCTAAAAGCTAAGACAGATTACTTAAAAAATTATATTGTCACTGTATCACTCATATATTCTTTATTGTTGTATGCATGTGATTCCCTAGCATTGAAAAGTAAGTAAATACAAGAGGTGTGTCAGGTGTTTCAGTCTGTGACTATGTATTGCTTGTGTTGGAAAAGTGGAAATTTTTAAATGTACTATTGCACTAGAAACAATTGATATTGACTCAAAATAAACCAAAGAAAAGAAACTACAGGTCAGAGGCTGGATCTACATATATTCATTACATCTAATGAATGAACACAGGCCTGTCTTGTAAAAACTGGTCTAGTAGCAGGGTAGCAATCACTACAATTCAGGGTGATGTTTTAAAAAGAAATTTACTGAATTTCCTTATTATCCTAAAAAAAAAGAAAAAAAGCCACCAATCTGGTGAGGGGTCTAGAGAACAAATCATAAGAGGAGAGGCTGAGGGAACTGGGCATGTTTAGCTTGGAGAAGAGGAGGCTGAGGGGGGACCTCATTGCCCTCTACAACTACCTGAAAGGAGGTTGTAGAGAGGTGGGTGTTGGCCTCTTCTCCCAAGTGAATAATGACAGGACCAGAGGAAATGGTCTGAAGTTGCAGCAGGGTAGGTTTAGATTAGATATTCGGAAGAATTACTTTCCTGAGAGGGGGGTCAGGCGCTGGAACATCCTGCCCAGGGAGGTTGTGAAGTCCGCGTCCCTGGAGGTATTTAAGAAATGTGTAGACATGGCTCTTCAGGGCATGCTCTAGTGCCCGAGATTGTTGGTATTTGTCTGTCTGTGGGTAGATGTGGTGTTATTGCAAGAAGCTTTACAGCCTAACTTGAAAAGTCAAACACAAACTTTATACTTGTGTGAGCAAAACTTAATGTGAAGTCAGCAGAACTTTCCTATTATTATTTTAAATGAGTTTTCAAATTATAAAAGCTACTTTAAATGAACCAATGACTGCAATAATTATGCTAGGAGGACAAAAAATGTTTTATCAGGGTTAAATGGTCTAAAAACTTCATACTAGTCCTTGTAACTGAAGGTTCTATATGTTGTTACCTTGAAGCATTCCAAAAAGAATTTACTTATAATACCCTTTTAAAAAAGCTCTGTTGAAAATTGTATTTTGTAATGTAATAAATGTTTTAACAACAGTCATCCATGTTATTTACTACAGTAGCAATTTTCTCTAAAGAAAGAGATTCAATATGAATTTGCTTCTGTCATATGTCCCACCACTGAATTTTAGATGAACCATGGAGGAGAGCAGGCTTGCTTGAACCCATGATTTACAAGGTGAGAAACAGTAAAAAAGAGGGAAATCCCTATTCATTTTAGCTGAGATGGTAAAAAAAAAAAAAAGCCTCTGCATAATACCCAAGTGACACATCAGCTTACTTACAAGAAACAATGAGGCATTTTTCATGTGAGGCCAACAATTTGGTATCAGAGAACTGCTACTGACATTGCATTGTCATTTTCAAGTGGTTTTTTTTAGTCTCTAGTTACATGCTGCTTCTGCCATCCTTGAAGTTTTTGATTTTTTCTTCTGTCATATATGAAAAGGGCGTCAGCCATGTGGAAAATCTGATTTTGAGCTGGAACGGAGCTCATGTTTCACATGGGACCTGCTAGGACATTGAGATTGGGAATCGAACTGCTAGCAATATCTTCAGATTTTCAGTCAGAAGGAACTGAGTAGAAAAAACACTTTTTCTAAACCCATCTTCTGTATGGCTCCTAGTTTGCAGTGATATTGATGCTGAAATACATTAAAATTTTATTTATCTGCTTTAGGGAGTGAAATTCCACAGGAGTCTAAGATTTGTGCTGAATGGGCTGGCTTCACTCCAGATCAGAAGCATTTTGGAAATACCGTACTTCAGAAATGAAAGATTTTCCAGCTAGATTGACCCCCAAGTGAGATACTGTTGTCGGTGAGAAAATGCTTACACATTGATTTCTCTAATGAAAAGCTGTAGATCTTATATTGTTATGTTAAACTTCCTTTGCAGTTCAATAACATGAAAACTAAAGACTTGTTTTTCCCTTTTCGCCCAGTTAATATTTTATGTAAATGTGAGCATCCATGTGATTAAATGGATAAAAAATATGTATTCTCTAAGTTTAGAGGTTTAATATACAAAAAAGGGTAAAAGATAACTTCATCTTCATGCTTACTGAGACTACCACAACCACTGTTTCCCTTCAACATGAAGATGAAGCAAATTTTCTGTAGGAGAAAGTGTCTGTAACTGTTACCACCTGCCTAGGGAAAAACAATAATTCCAACATTAATACTTTTGAAGTATATTTTTGTCAGTATAGGAATGATCATAATGTGACAATAGCTGACTGTATTTGTTTTGCATCTACTATTTTTTATAGCTACTTTTGACACCCTTTTTTTAAGCAAGCCATTATTTGTTTGGGTATATTAGGTATGTTATAGGCACTTCAGACGTTTACATGACTCCTCTAGATTAATATGCTTGTTTGTAATTATTTCCTGTAATGGAAAGAGACAGTGCAGACCATTTTGGATTCACAGAATATAAGTCATCATGATTATTAACCTGCAAGACTGCAAAAGGTCATGAAAGTAGAAAAAACTATTTGACAGCAAGAGATTACAGCGAGCTTCCGCACTTCCTGCCCATGTGCTGCTAATAACAGTGAGGTCTTGTCTGTGAGATTAAATTTATGCATAGCTTCATCCTTTACTGACACCTAAAACATGTCAGATAAGGGAAGAGTTGACCCCTAAAAACATCTTTTTCTTTTCATTTTAGCTGGGGCATTTTGATCCCCTTTCATAAGAGGATATAAATGTCAATTTAATGGAAGTTGATTTGAAAGGAAAGGAAGGCTTCTTCGCCGTAATTTTGTTCCTTCTTGTCGTGGCTATTTCAAGCTTATTGATGAAGGTTTTGTATTCTAGTTACTTTTTCTGGTCCTGACAAAAGAAGGATCCTGATATCCCTCTATTTAAACTTCATAAATTACATCATAATATTATGTTCTCTGTACTTTCATATGATAGTGTAAATATCTTTATTTCATGTCCGTAAGCTAGTCTGCTTTCTTGTCAGAATGCTTGGAATAGGCACTAAATTCTAAGCCAATGCTGGTTATATTTCAGCAGGTGAAGAGTAATCCCTGTACATCTATACATTATGATTTGAACAAGCTAGTAAATAAATCATTGCAGCATATTTAGAAGTAAACTTGTAAGCAGCTTAAACTGCAAATGCAAGCTGCATGTTAGCATTATTAACAGGACATTGACTATTTTATCAGTAATTGGAATTAAAACAGGGAGAATGAAACAGTATTACATTGTGGTTGATATTACTGGTATTTGCGTTATTTTAAGCAGGATGGTAGATGATGTTTTGTACTTCCAAGTGCTGTCTCAGACTATCAACTTCAAAATATCCTGAAGGTAAGATACTGCAGTACGTGATTAACTGCCAAACTTGCTGCATTTCATGGTAAGTAATGCTTCTCTGTTGACTTTAGTCATGAATAAAAGCAACAAACAAAAGTTTAAAAAATTGTGCTGCCTTTGTCTCCAAGTGATTAGAAGAAAAGTGAAAGGAAAAAACCTGTTGCTTTAAAGGAACAACATAAAAGGATGCAATATGAAACAAAACTTCCACAAATGTAATTTACAAAAAAACAAAACAAAACAAAAAACCAACAACCTTCTAAAAGTTTCTGGGTTTTCCTTTTTCTGAAGAAATGCCGGAATTCATTCCAGCCATTAAACAGGATAGTATATTACTTTAAAAGAAAATTACGTTCATTTTGCTGAGAACAGCATTCAGAAACTTAACAAGGATTAAAAAGCATGCATTAGAAAGAGAAATATAAAATATTAGCATGTTTTTCTTGAGTATGTAGGGCAGCAAAATCTCTGCTTCTCATTTTCTTTTTTTAAGTATCTCAAGATGGCAGCGTTTCAGAACACTTCCAATTTCTCTATTCTACATATTCTTGAAACTTGTTTTATTAGTGTATCCATCATAATAAATTCCTGTACCCTAGAGTCTGAATAAGGTGCGGGCAAAACATCAGGTATTGGAGAGATCAACACCTTCTATGATGTTATAGAAAGTCCATTGTAGGAAAGGTATGTAAAATACAGATCCTACTTGCAAAGGCCAGTGGAATGTCCTTTCTTACACTTGAGTCTATAAATTTTGTTGGGGAAAAAGTTTTTACTTCTAACAACTGAATCATGATTAAATTTGTTAAGCAGAGCTCCCGCCTTGTGCCCAGGCAATCCATTGACTCGCAGACATGCTAGCTGAAGCAGAATTTCAGATCTGAAGCTGAGGACTTAACAGTGAGGTTGGTCCACTCATGCCTAAGTATGAGTTTGACAGGAGCTGTCAGAAATAAAGAAAAATAAATGGGCTTGAGCAGCAGTCAGTCTCAAATGGTTCTGAATCAATTGGACACTCTCCTGTGCCAGTTCAGGGATCGCATGGCTGTGATGGACATAGGGTGGGTATGCATGACCAAGTGACTCTCCAGCCAGGTATGATAATGCAGTTTCATTTTGTGGACTTCCCAGTACCTAGAGAGAGCCAGGAAGGGCTGTTAGCTCTTGAAAGAGGTGTTAGCTTGTGATAAACATGATCTGGATGGAATTTCCAGAGCAGTGGTTCTCTGGAACCTCTTTTTAATTTCCAGGAGAAGCAGCCTTCTACAAGTCCCTTGACTCAGCCCGGCACTAACAGCAATTACTAATTCTCTGTTGGCAGCACCCCAAAAAGAGATTCTAAATTAAGAGCCCCTTTTGGTTAACACACACAAATCTAAAATAATTCCTTAAGAATTAATGGACATTTCTCATATAAGTATAGGTTTGGCACATAGGGAGGGGAGTGTGGAGGGGAGAGAGAGCTAGGGGGCAAGAGAGAAGGGAACTTGACTCCACTCACCACAATACTTAAGGACAAATATTATTATTCTTATTTTATTCACATGAGGAAGAAAAGGTCCCACTCTCTCTCTCACTCTTTCCTTCTCTTTTCATGATGCTTTCAGAGACTTATAACTTTGCTATAAATTTCTTTAAATTGTAATTGGATTATCTTCCAGATTCTGGCAGGCCCCTTTGTCAGTGTAATTCTTAGGGTTATAGCCCCTATTTGATGAAATTAAGAGTTACTAAATTTACAAAGGATTAACAGACCATGTTTTTTTTGTTCTTAGTTGAAACCCCATTTTGCCAGCAAGCATTTTTAAAGGACCAAATAACAAAATATATGTTTTGTGCTCATACTTCCAATGTTTCGTTTCTGTTTCCACTCAATTTAATACAAAAAGATTCATTAATAATAGTAATATCGAAATTTTTATAGGAAAAAAACAACTTCCTAATAGTTACCCTTTTCCTCAAGTATTTGTGCTCATACTTCCAATGCCTCTCCAGATTTCAAGGTCAATGGCAGCAGTCTTTCCCAAGCACAGAGTTGATGTGGTGTCATAAGGAGTCTTCAGTTTCCTGAGTTCTTCACTTGGCTCATGGTTGGGGTCCCTTGCTCCCTAGTTTCAGAATCTGCTTGGAGCTCTTGTTATGGGCTTTGTTATCACAGCCTGCTTTCTTTTCATTCATCCCCAGGCGCAGTCTGACTGTTCAGTTTGCTGCACAATAGCCTCCACCAACTCCAGTTAACATAAAAGTCTACTACTTGTTGTGAAGTGACTACCTGGATTTATCAGAACTTTACCATATTTGATAGTCAGAAAAAGTCATCTCAGACAAGCTAATTAAGAATAACTTAGCCATTTGGAAGTTTTTAAAAGAAGGGAAAAACAGATCTAGCCAAGGCAAGCCCAGACGTTTCCCAAGTCCCTGCACTAAGGGATCAATGCATGTTTTCTATTAGTACTGGTAAATCATATTTAGTGAGCTATGCCAATAAGCCTATTTTTGTATCATTTATAATGCTGATTTGGTCTGCTTGCCACAAAGGCCATCTTGAAAGTCCAGAGTCTGTTGCTTGTCTCTGCAGAACTACTCTATCTGACATGTCAACTGAACGAAAAAAAAGGTATACTCTGCAATTATGGTATAAACAAATGTTGTAAACAGAAAAGATAGGATCCAGTGCAAATGCAGATGACCATGTGTGCTGGGAGGCATTTTAGATTTGGGGCAAAGGATTGATGAGTCAATAATTAATGACTGCACTATTCAGTTTATAGTGGGGCTTCATCTTTATGTGGGGACAGATTTTCAACATACTTTCACAGTTGCTCTCAGAAAAGCAGTGCAGGTCACTGATATCTCAATTTTTGAAAATCTGGCTATTAACCTAATTTACAAACTTAGTCAAATTCCACTTAGGAATTTGATTTTACACCCCTTGATTTGAAGATTCAGAGAGCTTTTCCCTCACTAGCCGATGTCATTACCTTTTCTCTTGATTCTGCCTTTTAAAGGGCAAGATTAACATACCTTCTTTGACATGGGCAGATTTTACGACAATGGTACTAATCAGAGAATAGCTGGAAACATTCAGTAATAAAGAAAATTAATAGCTTAATTCTATGAAAAGTTCCAGGGATAGCCATTTAAGTACTGGAATACTTTCAGAAAAGATAAGTAGAAGTTTCTTTGCAACTCAGCCTGTCTCAAAGTTGACTGCTACCTTAAGCTTTGTTTATTATATCTACAGGCAAAAGAACCCAGTACTGAGCCCTGGGGAACACCACTTGTGACTGGCCGCCAACTGGATTTAACTCCATTCACCACCATTCTCTGTGCCCACCCCCCCAGCCAGTTTTTTACCCAGTGAAGAGTACTCCCATTCAAGCCATCAGCAGCCAGTTTCTCCAGGAAAATGCTGTAGGAAATGATGTCAAAACTAGAAATCAAATCTGGAACGTGGGTACAACTTTGAAGAGTCCCTTGTTTTCAACTCAAATATTCTTTTCTCCTTAAAAAGTTTGAGGTCATGAACAGGTGCTTGTAATATTTCAAGTGGTCAAGAAAATACACTATACATATTTTTATAATTAAATACACATTGACTGCAGGTACATTGACTAATTATACATTGATTATGCATACATCAATTAATTATACTATTTATTAAATATACCTTGATTACGCAGCAGTCAGACGGCATACATCATACAGACATATGACCCTGGATTAGCCATTATGTGGATCACTAACCGCTCACACACTCATCTTCTGAGCTGAATACTACATAGATCTGCAGGACACATAACGCGAGGTACCTTTTCCAGTTCCTGTCACTCACACACCTTACAGCTCTCACACATAGTGTAGAGTCAGATTACGTAGAAAAAAAATAGTTAAGAAATAGCTAATAATAGTTCATAAGATAAGATAGACTGCTGCTATCAGGTGTAGGGCTGTAAAACAGATGTCTGGTCCTTGCAGTCAAACTCCTCGGTCCTCAGGTCTCAGGGATATTTATGAAAAGACAGCTTCTTAATTGCAAGTTAAAAACCATAGCAGCATTGTAAAACCCACAAAGCAGGCTATACCCTTGCTCCCACTTTTAGAAAAAGTGAGTCAGTATAGATCTGTAGCAATGTTGCTATCTCTAGAAGGTTGAGCTTATACTTCACATTTTGTTTAAGAAATTTGAGGTTTTCCCGAGGATACACAGCACCACCTTTAATACTTTAAATGACTGTAGTTGAAATGTTCTGAAATAGCAAATGATCAACTACATGAAAAAAGGACAGTGTTAATGAGACGAGGCCAAAGTGCTGAAATATCAGACAAGAATGGTGAGAGAAATTCCCTCCAGAATTTGTGATGAACAGTCACAAGAGGCAGATCTGACCCTAGTCTCACTTATAAGAATGAATTATATCTTCTTAAGGCTGACCTGTTTCATTGCTGCTATTTTTCATGTTTCGGTGATTCTACACCTTATGGTTTAATTTGAAGAGGAGTTATTGGTGTTTTTGAGAAAGAATGCCCAAACAGCTCTCAGCATGTATCTATAGCCTGAGGCAAAATTAACACTGCAGAAGTACATGCGCCTTTCTGCCCTTTTAAGTATATTATGCAACAAAATGTGATGCTTCTGAGGCAATCTTGCATAGACTTGTGCCTGGTTTCTGTTTTATTTTTCTTCTCTTAAGTTATGGCTGGCTTTTTTACAACACCTGGAAATTTTGATGGTTTAAATGATTCCTTGCAATCTTTTTGGATGCTGATTTGATTTCTCCAGGTGATTTCTTTACTCACTGTTTCTATCTTCTGGGAGGATTCTTTACTTACTAATTTATGTATGTATTTATTTATTTATATATTACATTAAATGTTGGAAAGCTCCCACTGAAGTCTGTGGACTATATTAACTCTTCTCCAAACAGCTTCGCATGCTGAACTGAAGAAGCTTCTTGTCCAATGGTCTCCAGTGTCAGCAGCAAATGGGTGGAAAGCAGGAAAAACCATTCTGTTTTCCATGTTTCCCATCTAGAGCATAAGGAATCACAGCAAAGTGTATAGTGTTTCCCAAAATAGAGTAAATTGTCTATATTGACCTCAGTGTATTCACCTCCTGCCTCACTGAATGTCACTGTTAATTTCATGGTAGTTTGTTTGTGGGTTTTTTTAAAAAAAGGGCATAGTCCCAGAACACCTACTTCTTCTTCAGTTTCCAGTGAGGATTTTCTTTTCTTCCAGTAGCTGTAATTCCCAGAATGGTACCCAGAAATGAAAATTTTATATCATGATTAAATAAAACAGAATTAAAACAAAATACTGCACTCTCACTGCAAAACACCCATCTTAAATACTCTGTCTTATCTCAAATTATAGGTCTCTTGAGTTCACTGCTTTGTCTCTGATTACAAGTGGTGTTTTCAGAAAACCATTTCTATAAGGATTATGTAAGGCAACAGAAATAATATCATGCAAGTAAAGTGACTGATATTGCAGTCCCAATAAAATTATGTGAAATCTGGGTTCACCAATTAGATGCATCAAAAAACACTTATTCAGCACTCCATTTGCTAAAATTTGTATATGCTAATGAGTCACTGAAAACTGGTTAAAAATTATTAAACAGATAAATTCCAAAACCTTCACTTAAACTTAACCAATGTAAAAGGCATGGATGCTATGAATAAATTAATTCTGAGACTTCTGTTAAGTGTTAGTAAAAATTTTGAAACTTGCCTGATAAAGCATTAGACAAGGTTCCAGTAAAATAAAAGACAAATAGCTAAAGAAAAGTAGAAACATTATTTCATTTTTTTTTAATACATTGTTATCTAGTGTTAGTGGAAGTTACTACCATGTTGGCAGTATTCTGCAAGATTATTTAAAAGCAAAATATGGTGTTTAGGATACGATGAGCCAAAGGAAAAATTTTCATTATTATACTTAGTTCTCAAACCATGACAATTCTGAATACTTCTAGCCATTTTATATTTCAGATCCTTCACAGGAAAATACTCTTAAAATCTACTTAATTACTTCAAGCTCAGAGAAGTGAGAACACATCAAAATTCAGAATTGAGTAAACATAGCAAGTGAAATTTTGATGAGAAGTCCAAATCATCAATACTACCTGACAGAAATAAAGAGGAATTCTTAATCACCTGCACAAGAGAAGGAAAATAACCAAATAAATATTCAAGGAACACTGTCCAGGCAAATATATTCAGCTTTCTTAAAAAAAAACAAAAAACAGAGAGGGCCAAACCCAGCTTTCCTTCTCACTTTTTTTAATTCTACTGTAGTTAATTTGCCTCCAATATCCCCATTTAACTACTAGGTAAGAAAATTTCTTTAAAATGTCTAAAAAAATCTTAGCTCCCTTTGAACATTCAGACAACTACATTTTCTGTAAGTAAAGAGAACAATACTGAGGTATCTCATTAATCGCCTATGGTAAGGTTTAGCTCTTAATATTTAAACTATCTTTATAAGCATCCTAGCCTCTGTTCACCTGAAGTCAGTTTAAATCATCTTTACTCCAATCATGTAAAAAAATGAAAGTTATACCTCCAAAAATTCCAGATAAAAGATACACTGTCATCTTCACATGTTCAAGAGGCAATCACAAATTCAAATAAGAAAACATGAAGATAATTATTAATGCTTTACATTACTGATCCTCTTGCTAGCATACTTTATATGCTTTTGTCTTTCATCATATTGTATGATTTAGAATTTTTATGTTTAGATATTTCATGTGTACAGTTGCTGTGAACTACTATAATATAAATAACTAATCATAGCAGCAATACAAAATATATGTAAATGGAGGCAATTTTTGATATGGGAACTGACATTAATATCTGCTTAATAAATCACTTACTAAATGGATTTTTCAAACCCTAGGAACAATTGGTCATGTGCTAGATTAATGAATGATGTAAGTGTATATGCATGTATATGTACACATGTATATATATAAATAAATCTGGGGGGAAAAAGTGGGTTTTTTCCATGTGCAAACAGTATCAGCAAACCAGGACAGTGTCAATCTGTGTTACAGAGGTGAAAAAGAGCAACAGCGACAGAAGAACAGGAATTTCCTAAATTAATATTGCTGTAAGATCAGAAAACTAATTACTCGGAAAGGATGATGTTCCAATGCAGTTTTTCATGCTTTCATCTAGCTGAAGATTCAGACATTTCAGTTTTTATGGAGGGATGTTTTATACTCAGTTTACATGCATTTGGCCAAGACTCCTATGAAAAGGCAGGTTATATAGCTCAGTCTGTCTCTGAGTCCAACTGTTCTCCTGTCACATCCCCCCCGTAAGATTTTAAGTAGTTGAAATTCCCAGCCAACTCACAAGAAGTTTTGGAGATTTTCTACAACTTTCATAAGATATAGATGATCCCTCATAGCACAGATTAGGATTCCAATATTTTCTATTTTACGTTTGAAGTCTTTGATCCTTTCAACCCCTTAATGCAATAGCTTGCACATTGCTGCCAAATATGGGCATATCACAGGATACAACTTATGCATAAAATGAGTAATCTCTCAAATCAAGCGCTAGGCAGTGAATCTTTAGATTATACTAAAATTTAAGAGAAGCATAGAGGTACCCTGACCATCAAATGAGAAAGGATGAATCTTCAGAGACATAGACATAGAACTACTCGAGGCCAAAAATACAAGCCGTTGGGAAGAAGTCAGATAATAGCAGTCAATGTATTAATGTTTATGGTTCATCGTATCCTAGCATGGTTGCCATTGCCTGTAATTATGTCATAGGATTAAATCACAAGGAAAGAAAGGCAAGATGATCAGAACAGGTTTTGATAAAGGGTATTGAACAGAGGTTATGATGAGGAAAATCTACTTGGGTCTGCACTGAAAGAGGGAAGATTTAGTCTTCTTTAGATTCTGTACTGTAAGGGTGGTGAAATCCTGGGGCAAGTTGCCCAGAGAGGTGATAGATGCATCATCCCTGGAAGCATCTAAGGTCAGGTTGAGTGGGGTTCTGAGCAACCTGATCTGGTTGAAGTTGTCCCTTCTCATTTCAGGGGAGGTTGGACTAGTTGATCTTAAAGGTCCTTTCCAACCCAAAGTATTCTATGATACAGCAGTGAGACTGCAAAGCAGTACTGCTGTATAATTAGTAATATAAATTATATAGAAATTTCAGTAAGATGGACTGAAAAGTTATGGTTTTTTTAATTATTTCCGATGTCTTTGAGTTTCATGGTTTTTAAATGTTTGAGGCTCTTTAAAGCAAAATAAAACATGAAGTTTTAGATTCTTCAAATTTCCATTGCAATGTAATTTATAAGAAACCAAAGAAGGTTTAATAAATAATCCTGGGTGCTCTTTTTTTCCTGAGGAACTAAATTTTGGTCAGTCATCTGTATTTATTTAACTTGGAGGAAGGTATTTCTCTCATTTCAAGTTTAAATTACATATTTGATATATCAGGTTCAGTTGCTTGTTTACATAGCTTGAAATTTACTAACATTTTAGATAAGTTAAAGATACCGGTGACATGGCATAATTTAGAAATCCTTATTCTGCTGTGCTCAGTGTTAAAAATCAAATGAACACCAGCCTTTTTCAAAGCAGCAAAGATACCACAGTGTATGATATTAAAATATTCTGATATATTTTATGCCACTGCTGATAGAATATCAGTGCTGGCATATTTAGAATGAGCATCAATCACACATGGAGACAATAACAAGCACTTCGCTGACAGTTTTGTGACCCAGATAACCTTAAAATGAAATATTAGAATAGAGAGTGGAAAAAATAGCATCATCTGACCATTATGTGTATTACCATTACACCTAATATACTGGCTAATGTGTAATAATAACATATTTATGGACATGTTTTCATTCTTTGTTTAAATCATGAAATGTTGAGAATTTGGAGTTTTGGGTTTGTTTCTGGTTTTGTTTTTGTTGGTTTTGTGGGGGGTTTTTTCTCAAAAAGATTTACTTATTTCTTATGGGTTGGACTTGCCTTTGAGATATATATTCAGAGATAGTCTACCTGATGGAGATTAAGACTTATATTTAAATGGATATTGATCACTGTATTCCTGTTGTTCCTCTGTTAAGAAGAATACAAAAGCTATTTATGACCTGTTAAAATCTTGGAATATTTTTTTTTCTTCCTTGAATGGAGGAAAATAATATGTTTATAATAGAACTTACCATTCTTCACTCCAAATTTCAGAGTGCCACACATAGGACATAATATTTCTATGCTCTACAGCCTAATGAAAAGAAGTCTTTTTCATACTCATGTCCATAGAAGGCATACAGGAGTCCTTCAATACTTATGCAACAAAGAAGAAACAAGTAAAGAGACATAACAGTGCCAGCTTGAGCTAGACAAAGAATTTCTCTGTGAGGTGTAAATCCCGCCCAATTTCTTTACTTATCAAAATGAATGATTTCACATTTTATCAAACCATGTAGGAAACAAAATATCATTTAAGAGATTCAGAAACTCTTTCAAAATAGGGCTCATAAAGATTAATAAAGGCAAGAAAAGTAAGTTTTTTCAAACCTTAAAAGTAATGAGAGACGTATGCCATTATGCCATAGAGACAGCATTAAGATTGCAGATAATCTAGATATTCCTTAAAAACTGCATAAATTCTTTATTTCAGATATCAAAAAACCCAATAATTTTGAACACAGGGCAAAAGTAGAATGGCTAACGGAAATGGAAGTATATTTATGGAACTCTACTTCATTTGACTGTAGTTGAGAGAATGTAGATTAATCTCCTTCCCATAACACTAAAATAAATGTATTACAAAACTACTGAGACTTTTAGCAGGAGATCATAATAAATCTATTGATTTAGGTATGGTATTATCACACTGGAGAATTAACAACGTGGTAAAGAATCTGTCTTGGGACTGATCATACTGATATTAAAATTTTTGTTAGCCTTCTTGATGCAAGAAGTATGATAATGTACTTAATTTATAACATGAAACTAGAAGGCATGAGCAAGACATGAGAGAATTGGAATATTATTCATGAAGGGGTTGATAATCTTTAGGGATGGAAAAGGAAGAGTGAAATTCAGTGGAACAATGCCTAGTAATTTACTCAATGCTAATAAGAGACTGGGGACTCATTGGATAGGAGCAGAAGAGAAACAAGACCAGGATATATTAGCTGTTAATAAGGTGGTTGTAAACTACCAACCTGATGAAGATATGAAAATAAACAAATGTAATGTCAGGATATAGCAAACACAATATAGACATAAGGTAATATTACTGTCAATGTACAAGATTTGTACAAGAAGGAAGAGGGAATTGTTTAAGCTAAAGGAAAATGAAGACAACAAAATAATATAAACTGACAGTGGATAAACTCATGATTGCTTCTTAGAAAATAACTAAGAAATGAAACACAGAATTATGAAAAACAACATCAAATCTGACTAGTGAAGAACAAGAGGCAATTGGTCATCCCTGTTGCCAGAACTCATATCTGCTACGCACTACTAGAAGTTCCACAGCAGGCTATTAGAACATAGATGCTCTCTGTCTCAAATCGGACACTTTTTTTTTGTGAGTGGGGTTGGATTTCTAAAAATTGCCAGTATTTTCCTTCATACTAAAACCCTGAAATTAATACTTATGGATTTCTCCTGACCTACACAAAGTGATTTTATTCATCATAATCCAGTTCCCAGGAGAGAGTTATTCACAAGATTAAAAAATAAAACCATCAACACAATCACACTTTTCTTCCGTAAAAGACAACCTATAGAAAGCATTAAAAGACTTGGTATCATGAAGCTGGGAAGACTCTTTTATCCTAGGGGGATTACTGAAATATAGTTTAAATGAGTTTGGTACATGATGGAACAAATGAGAGGATACATGATGGAACCCGTGAAGACTTGTGTTGATTTATCTAGTTTCTCTTATTTATGAGCAAGCTAATAAAGACAGCAGAATATTCTTTGTCTGTGGTCATGGCTTTTTAATTCATTATGACTGTTAGTGCACTTTAATGTTAAATGCCTCCATAAAAGCTTGAAACTACTTTGAAAAGGATTAATTCTGACACCTTAATTTTAGGTAGGCTAATTAGGTGAAAATAATTTCTCCTCTCCTCTTCTATCCAAAGGATGTTACTTGTGTGTTACTGTAAATTAAATTTGAATTCAACCAGAAACTGCTAGATTCTCTTTGGATTCCTTTATTGTGTGTCATTTAGCATCTTTCACCTACAGGCGAAAAAGGGTAATGATATTTTCTCAGATATAGGGCTTGGTTTTGTTTGTTTGTTTGTTTGCTTTCTTAAATGAATTATTATTATATGAATGAAGACGAAGTGTAGTTTAATGTAGTGAATTTCCATGTGATACAGAAAGGAAGCAGCTTTCTGCAGTAAGGTCAGCTAGATGACTCTATGAGATTTAAAATTTTAGAAAACTTTCAAAAAGAGTTTTAAGATGAGGCAGAATGCAAAAAAAAAAAAAAAAAAAAACCAAAAAAATAAAACCAAACCAAAAAAAACCAAACCAAAAAAAACCAAACCAAAAAAACCAAACCAACCTTGGCAATAACCATTCATCTTTTGAATCTGTTTGAATTATTACTACCATTCTCTAGGTCAGAGAGGTCAGACAGACAGGCCTGTAGTTCCCCAGATTCTACTTGCAGCCTTTCTTGTAGATTGGTGTCACATTCACTATCTTCCAGCCTACTGGTACCTTCCCAGTTAGCCAGGACTGCTGACAAATGATGGAAAGGGGTTTGGTGAGCTCTTCCACCAGTCTCAGACAAGAAGGACTTGCATAGTGCTAACAGGAAGCAAGATTTGGGAACATGAAAAGAAGACAGTATAATATTTATATTGATATATATATGCTTGTATACATTTATATAAATATATATTTATAATATTTATATTTGATATTTCAATAGCACATGACTTCTACAGGAGAATAAAGTAGAAAAACGGCTTACACAGGAAAAAAAAGAATTAATCTCTTTTGCATTTCTTTCTAAAAGATTAAAAAAAGCATGCCTGTAGTTGTAACAATAAAAGAGAAATGTGCTTACAGGGAAGATTTAAACACTCAAACAGCTTAGGAAACACAAATTTATGTCTCCACTGCAAGATTTCAATGTTAGAAGAGAGCATTCCTTTCCTGGCAAAGTATGGGCATTTGATAGAAGAGCACAAATTACACATTTATGATTGCAGTGGCCAAGACTACTTACGAACACTCTGAAAATCTCTGAAGTATTCTGGAATTGGACAACCCTAAGTTCAAGGAAAGCAGCTGAGACTAATTCCTTAACATGGGGAGATATCTCAACATGAAAGGTTTGTAGTAGATTTGTGTGTGTACACACATGTGTTTGTGTGTGTGTGTATATGTGCATGTCTGCTTATATTTTGGGCTGTTTTCAGAGGATTGTTGCCAGGAGGTTAAGAGAGGTGGTCTTTCTCATCTACTCAGTGAGGCCATATTAGAAGTAGTGTGCTCAGTTTTGGACTCTCCAGTTCAAGAGAGACATGAATGAGCCATGAAAATGACTAGGAGACTGGAACATTTTTCAGAAGAGGGAAGATTGAGAGAGTTGTGACTGTTCAGCCTCAGGGTGAAAAGTGAAGTTCTGGCAAGTTTCTCCTACCTTTAATAAACTTACAGCACAATTTCAGTTCATCTTTGGTCTATCTAAGCTCCTGTCCATCTTTCCAGTGGCATTGTGCCTCCAATGAATCTTTTTTCTTTTTTTTTTTTTTTCATTTCAGTGCAAGACATCTGCCAAGACAATGTGCATTTAGTTGGTTAGTGTGCAAATGAGTTTAAAGCCTTCTCCCCTGTTCTGCAGAAGCTCCTTCCTCTGAGACTTCATTGCCTCATTATTTCAAGTGCATCTCTTCTGGACAATATTCGATTTGCATGAGCCGAAAAATATTACCTGAATAGAACAGAGGAAAAAAGAAGGATTTTATACATGCATGTGGTTGCCAGTAAGGCAGAATGTATTCCACTGGACACATGGGAAACCCATTAACAGTTGTGATGTCATAATACATGCAGCTCAAGAGAGCAGTCAAACATTCCATCCTAGGTTTGCAACTGGGAAACGGCAATATCAATGAAAAATGCCATATCACGAGAACTGCATAATCAAAGAACTCACTTTTTGCTGATTATGTGCTTAGCTATTCAGTAGACTCAGATCTTAGCTTTCCCTAATTCCTATGAAATTCTACCTATTTAAGGGTGAAAAAAAAAAAAAAAAGTTGTACACACCTACATAATCTTAAAATATAATTAGCAGGGAAAAGGAAAAGGGATGTTATCTTGGATTTTTTTAATATGAAAAATTACATAAGTAGCACAACCATTTTGCAACAGTAGGGGCAGAAGGAGTTTACAAATAATTTCTAGAATCTTAAAAGGTAATTACTGAATTTTGACCCAGCCAAACTATAAGAATTAGAAAGATCATAATTCCTTGTTGTGGATCCACATTTCCTATGTGACTGGGCATCTAGTTTTAAAGGCAAATTTAGTTTGCAGCCAGTACATTACACATGCAAATCTTATTTCTCCTAGTATTCCCAGTGCAGTTCTTAGAAAAATAAGTAAACCAAGATCTTGACTCAAGGCAATTTACAGCCTATGTGATAGAAGACGACCCTTTGGTTTAAAACCATGAATATGCAAAACCAAACAAAATGCTGTCAAAATGACATGTCATCAACAGCACAAAACAACGTTGTTAATTTGATTTTGTTGTAATTAATAATATATTTGTTTTATTTATTTAATTATAGTGTTTAATGCTATCAAATTCTTCATTTACATCTGGACTCTCCTATTAAAATCTAGCAGTAAATCAGATTAAGTGAAGAATGCTGCCACAGGATAGAGGTATGAAGGTAATTCATCTTAAAAAGAATTTTGTATATTTGAATTTCATAAAGTGAGAATTCTAAAGTAAGAAGTAAGAAGTAAGAAGTAAGAAATTACTAAAGTCATATCTCAGATGCCATCTTCTATTAAAAAAACAAAGAACTTAATGCAAAATTATCTCTACTCATGTACTGAGATATATTTACTATTGGTTTTACTGTTGTTATTATTATTATTATTAACTGCAAAGAAAATTAGTGCCCCGGTATTTATGTTCAAAGAATACTTTTATTATAACATATTTGGGGCTTATAGATTTTTAATGTTTGGCTAGAAAACTGTCAAGAAAATTTTTCTTCATCTAGTGCCAAAAATTTATTTCTTATGTTTCAAAAGTAAATGATCACTTATGGTATCATTCTACACTGAAAAAACAGTTTTCAAGTTGTTATTTTATAGCTTGCTTTTTCCTCTTCAACATCAAATGTGCTCATATCTTCAAAATATTATTTGGCTTCTACCTGGTAGCTTTCTATTTATAAAAATCCATGGTATTCATATTATTACATGCAGACTCTAATAACTGCATTGCTCTAGATGGTTTCATCAGCCACTGAGAACTGTCAGTTGTTGACAAGAGGGTTGGAATGCTGACAGTAAGAGTTTCCAGAGTGGTCTTGCACAGGATGTGAAGTCAGTTGCTATGAGGTTATTTTTAACATCTGAATATGCAAGCGTTTCTGGGAGGAGAAATAATAGATTAAGAAATCAGCCCTGGGGAAAAAACATAAGAAGCATGTTTTATATGTTTCCAAATATAAAATTTATATTGAAATCCTACATTATTATTTCCATCAAAAGTCTGGGTACTGTACAAGATGAATACTAGCAGACTTATTATCACTTTTTTTTTATTTTAGAAGTTACCCACATTATTCTGTATAATACAAAACATCTTAAAAAGTGCTAAAAATATTTTCTATGTAGGTTATTTTTTTTTCTTGACTGCAAAATTATACTTTGAAAGGCAGCAGGGAACTACTGTTGCATGCTTATAATTGCCCTGAGGTTTGATTCCTTTTTTAATAAACTCTGAAAAGTCAGAATGCTGATTTGTGCTTCAGTAAATCAATCCCATCCAAGTGCATGTCGTCAGGGGAACAGAGCAGCTTCTTTTGCTGCGTTCAGTCTTCGGGTCATCACAGAGTCTGTAAAATTTAGGTTTCTTCATTCATAAGGGCCAACTGCGCAGAAACCTTCAGCAGACTAATACCTATTTGAAAAGTACTATAATTCATATTCCAAAGAATGGCTAAAATTATGACCATTGATGAATGCAATTTCTCTCACCAGGTTAAATGTATAAACAAGGACAACAAAACTCCAGAGATTTTTGTACATTGGGAAACTAGAGTCAGAGAAGATCTCTTTAACTAATGTTAGTGTTAACTGCTCGTTACAATCACGTGCTGGTGCTGTATTGTCAAATAGAGATGCTTTTATACATGAATGGCTCACACCATTCCTGTTTATGGATGAAAGTAGCTGTATACTGATTGCACACGTTGAGGAGTGCTAAGCAGAAGAACAGTATTTTGCAAGTGAATAGCAGATGGCAAATGCAGTCATTCAAAGGATTCATGTAATATCACCCCATGCTGCTGCAGCTAACTTGGTAAGAAGATAATTATGCGTCCTGATTTTGGCATCTGTTTTCCTCAGGTTTTTTTGTTAGGTCACTCTAATCCAGGTCACAGCACGACCAGGTGTGGGCCATACCTCAGGCATTAAAAGAAACATTTACTACTTGTTTAGCAAAGCCTTGTGAAAATGGAAGACACTTGTCACTTGTTTTTTTGCAGTAGGTGGAGGGCATTGCCTTTCACAGTGTATATCCTGTCAGGGTCCTGGACATGGGCCTGCGGCTTTGACTGCTGGCCTCGGGGTGAAGTGTTAGGCCAGCTGGTAAGAAAGCCAGAAGAGGCCTCTGCGAGGGCCTGCTCATCCTTCTCGGGGGAGCTGCTTTTAAGCTGGGGCTCTACAATTGCTTCTCCCCGAGCTACAGCTCCTGCCATGTTGCAGCTCAGCCCTGCCCAGCCATGGGACCATCTGATCCTGATCCCCTCCCACACGCTGACATCCTGGCCTGGTTTCAGCCCAACCTACAGCACTGCCTGGTGACCCCGGGGATGTGTTTGACCCCCATTCCTTCCAGGGTTCTTCATTAGGACCCCAGCAGGCCTGTCCTGGTCTGGCCTTGGTCTGCCCTGCCCTGCCCTGCCCCTCGGTCAATGGGGAGGTGCCCGATACCCAGGTCTGGGGCTGCCTCTGGCTGCCCCCAGTCTGCCCTGCTCCCCGGCTGGAGTAGTGGGCCTGGCTGTGATGCCCTGTCTGCTGATACCATGGGACCTCTGAGCAGTCATATTGCTCAGTCTATTTATTTTTTTTTTTCATTCCATGTCTCTATCTTCGTACTGGATGACCACCAATCTTTGAAAGGTACAAACTACTTATCTAATCACTCTTTCTGGTAACACAGATTAAGGACTGTGGTTCTGCTTTCTGACTTGGCCAGGCCGTAAAGCATAATCCTGTTACCTCTCTACTGAATTCTGCAATAAAAGATCAATGAAAAAACTTTGCTGGTGAAAGAATATTTAAGAATGCATTTGTCTGTCTGCTAGTTTGTTCTAATGACTACTAGCCTCTTGCACTGAAAATGTGTTCTTAATTTCTCACTTAAATTTGACTTATTTAGGTTACCTCTCCAATCTAATTCAGGTACTTCTCATGCACACATTGATGGATACATAACTATGGCGTCTGGCATCCATCTGACCTCTCTCATGGCCAGTGTCTGGACATCTTCTAATTAAAGCAAAATTACATGTAGCACATGAAAAAAGCATTTTTCTACTTCACATTAACAAAAAACAAATATTTTTGTCACAAGTCACTTTATGTATGAAGAATCAGGAAGCAAATAAAAGAGGAAGACACAGCCAAGCTGAATCTAGGCTGATCAAAAACTTCACCTGTCCAAAGGCACCACAGATTCTTACGATGCCTACTGAGATTATGCTTCACCACAGAGCTTGGCAAAATCTAAAGATGTTGGATCATGGGCAAAACAATATCTGATAATCAGAAAAAGAAGAGCTATCCTTGGTTCTTTTTAAAAAGTGTACCTCTCATGCCATGAACTGTTCTGTCCAAATTAGTTCTGCTTCCAACATATCGATTCATATATATCTGTTGTATCAGAAATTAAGAAAGTGTTTCTTAAAATAGGGATGCAAAAATTCCCCTGATCTACTTTCGAAAATCTAGTTTATCATAATATGCTAAGTTTTTGTGTATATGCTTTTGTGTATATAATATGCTAAGGATTATGTGTAATTACACAAACATAAAATACCAGAAAATTCCAGACAAAACTTCTTAAATATTCTGATTTTACTATTTATTCCTGAGAAAAGCTAAAACCAAAATAAAAATTTAGTCTTTAATGTTTTCTTTTATTTCTCAGGATAGCCAATACACAAAATAGCACTGTTGAAAGACAGACACTTAGAATTAAACATAAAGATAGAAACAGAAAGGCATTTAATAATGAATGACAAGACTCTCTGTGAGCACCAGGCTGACAGGTGCTACGTTACAGCTGTGTGAGAAGTCAGTTTTCAGAACACAGTGATTCGACAGTATTTGTCTTTCTGTTAAATTATTTTAATGTTCTGCACATTTCCAAGAAATAACAGCCATGGGGAATATGTTTTATGTTTTTGCTGATCACTTAGTAAAAGTTGGTTTTGGTTGGGTTTTTTTTCACTAGTATCTGTTGTATTAGCCATCATGAAAGGTAGGTAATTTAAAATTTAAAAAGCAAGTGTAGCATTTTCCATATCACAGTGAGAAACATGGATCTGAAACATAGCCCAATACTGTATATCTCTTATGCCCAGATACAGCATCATGTTACAATTGTGTGTTGTATCTGGTTTTTATGAGAAGTATGAGATAGCAAACAAAACATCATACCATATATTTTGGATGTACAGTAATGCATAGAAATACAGAAATATCACACACATGAAATAAGTTCCTTTATATAATTTTTTATTTTACTGAAACTTTTTTTGAGGGGTTCGGGGGGCTCCAATCTCCTCAGACATAATCATTGCTTATTTTTGGACTCTTCAACATATGTAATCAGGAAAGTTTCCTGCCCTCAAAAGAGCATATCTAAAAAGCCCCACGAAACAAAAACACACAAAAAACCCAACCAACAAACAAAAAGCCCAAACCCCATGAACAAACAAAAAAAACCACAAAACAGAACTTGTAAACTTCTAAATGATGCGATGTGACAATGAAGTTACTTGGCTAAGGCTTATGAATACTATGATTACATCTGAGCACCTCCTGGGTGATAATGTGTCTTTGCTCATTTTATAATTTAAATAACATGTGACATCTTTACACTTTGCCAAAGATGCTCATCCACTCATTTCTCATTGAGGCACACACATATCTTTGGAGGTGCCTTACAGGCCTGATTATTTCCTGTGTAGGAAGAAATCAAGAGTTCTTTTGGAAATGTTTTTATGCCCCATTTAGTTCTGTGCTATATATCTGTAGTTGGAGGATTCCTCTATTGGTCACAGTGAAATTATTGTACCAGACACTGACAGAGAAAAGGATTCTACCTTGTCCATTACAGTGCAGAAGCATGAACTGAAATTTTTAGAGCACCTGACTGAGCCTCTTTTTCTGGATGCCAAAGACAGGTGATGTTCTACCAAATTCTTTGAAGCCTGTTAGACTCCTTTGGAAAGCAACAAATGAAAAGAGTTTGGTATAAGTCTGGCAAACTGACAACTGAGAAAATAACTTAAATTACTAATATTTAAATAAGAATGCTAAGAATATGCATGATAAATAGAACATATACCAAAGGGTGACACGGTAGTCAATGCATTTGATTTGAAAATGTAGCCTAGGCAGTACAGAAAATAATTATAAATAATCATCAGGGGAAAGATTGCTTGCACGGTGACAGTCAATAACTGCTAAAATCTATAAAAAATGAGAAAACAAAAATTCTTTAGAAAAAAAAACTCAAGTGAAGTAATCAATATGACACTTTGTAACATCTAAGGCTTAGCGAGAAATGTTATTCACACCTAACAGAAAAACAGCATTATTTTTAACGTTTACCTTGTCAGTCAAAGTCTCAAACCTTTTTGAAGACCCAAGAACCAGTCTGTACACAACCCTGCTTTGCTTCTTGATATTTCAGTTGTGTCATCTGTGTTAAATAGCCTGATGTTGATTATTGATTATGGCATAAAGAGCATTCATATTTTGCAATTGAATTTATAAAGCACTGTAAGAATGTTTATGGTCACACTGACTATTGATGATGTTGCACTGTTTAAATACAGGAGCACAGTTCCTACATTGAATTTGTGTTAAATACATCTTTGAGGTTACACTTTTCATTCAACAATTCAGTGAAGTCTGCTTTTGAAATATATTTTAGCTACAGGGGCTTTTTTAATTTTTGAACCTCCTTCACATCCTACAGCTTCATTTTCACTGGTCAGTTATTGGGCCAGTGGCTAATACATTTAACAAAACCCAGAATTTCCTTGGAAGCTTCACAGATCACTTGTGATTTTGTAATAACTCAACATTTTTCAGGACAGAACCTAATATTGGTTTTGTTTGAGAGCTCATGGCATTTTCAAAGATCTTTATCTGCCTTTCTGTTCTTTGGTGTGAACCAAATATCAGGATATAAGAGCAAATACTTGAAACTAGTTATACACTACAGCTGGGTGAAAATTTGTGTTGAAAATTTTCACGTGAGACTTCCTTTCAGAGAGATGCCTAGACTTTTGAAAGATATGGGGGTGTTTTTAAACAAATACCAATTTATTCCAGAAACAAAAATCCTTCAGGTGAAGTGAGGAAGCCATGTCATGATTAGCTTTTGTTTCTGTGCTGCTGCTGTTCTCTCCAAGTCACACTGAGGTGACTGGATTTTGAGCTTTACTCTTTCAAAATTCTTTGTCTATTGGCTTTGTCTCTAGCACCAAGGAATGTTTTCTTTTTTGGTCGGAAGGAAAATACACAAGCATTTGATTTGTAGAGTCCATTCACAGTGTCAGTGTAGGGGGTTTTGTTTTGATTTGATTTTCACATACAAAATTGAACAACCAGGGTCTTATTCTGTTTTTTCTGTCTTGTTTTCTCTTCCTTTTCACACATACTTCATGTATATACAAAACACAATGAATGCATTGCTCATTCTCATGTTTGTCTTTAGTGACTGCTCTTCTATTTGCTCAGTAAATTTGACTGTCTTTCAGAAACTGCAGTGAGAACCAAAGGATAATCATTCTAGAGATACAGAAAAATCCTCAAATAAATGAGTGGAGAATGAATTTTAACATTGAAATCTAGACCACCAGGAATAAAAACTCAGAAGTACTTTCTAGACTAGTCTGAACTCCATAAAACCTGATCAAAGTCAAAAGGTTTTATATCTAAGATAAGCAGACTTTATTGAGTGGTAAAGAGAACTCTCCAAAAGACTAGCTGGCTTTTTTTTTTTTTTAATTAGTTTTACTTTTTTATTTCCTTAAAGCTTAAGTTTTAAATACCTTGGAAAAAACTTTTACTTGAACTTCAAGACCTTGTCTTCATTTTAAGCTTATCGAAGTTATAAGACTAATGTGCTGACTCCTGAGATCTCACATCATAAGATTTTAATGGCAGCTTAGAGTATAAATCCTACTGCCAAACATAGTAAATCATGGTTATACCCTAATCAGCCATGGTGAAGGATAGTTCTTGTCCGTTGTTAATTCAGATTTCTTCTTCCAATATTTTCAAACTGAGACTCATTATGTTATAATTGAGTGTTATGTTTATATTGGGGTCCCATCCTCCTTCAGGCTCATCCAGCTGCTGTGGCAAGAGGTCGTCCATGAACTGCATGTGGCTATTTGTTCCATCATTAGCCTCTGTGGCCTGCAGAGGGACAGCCTGCCTCACCATGGTCTTCACCATGGGCTGCAGGGGAATCTCTGCTCTAGTGTCCTCTTTGACCTTGGTGTCTGCAGAGTTGTTTCTCTCATATAGTCTCACTCCTCTCTCTGGCTGCTGTTGTTGTGCAACTATTTTTTTTCTCCTTCTTAAGTATGTCATCACAGAGGCACTACCACTGCCCCTGATGGGCTCAGCCTTGACCAGTGGTGGGTCTGTCTTGGAGCCAGCTGGCATTGCCTCTATTGGACACAGAGGAAGCTTCTAACAGCTTCTCATAGAAGCCACTCCTGCAGCCCTCCAACTACGAAAACAATGCCATGCAAAACCAACGCAGCCACATACGCAGAAAAGTCTATGTTTTTCATTGTATTAAGAGGTATTAAATTCAGATTTCACTGTTTTTTTTTAAAGGAAGTTAGTATTTTTTTCCTCTTCTGAGATTCAGAGAGATACATACATACATCAAATAAATACAGAGTAAGATAAGATGTACACAATTGGCACTACACCTGAGGAACTTTCTAGCTTCAGGAAGGAGAAAAAAATGAAAAAGTTGACTAGCTGGGCTAATCCAGCAAGGAAATAAGAGAGTTTAGAGGATCTGAGAAGTGACTACTAAATATTCTTCAGTTTCCTTACTTCCAAGGATATTCCTAGATTAAAGTTTCATTGGGAGACATTAAAACCTGGGAAAGGTCTTATTTCTATCAGAGGAATTTTTTTGACAGATGATCTGAGTTAAACCACAATATTTTTATTTCCTTGATTAAAATATTTTAATTCAGCCTTCCCTTTGAATCTGGCTGGAAAAAAACCTTGTTCCTATTTCTCTGTTAGTTGGTGAAAACATGTGAGAATAGTACTTAGAAGGAAATTACAGAGGATCAGAAATCAAAGAACACTTTCCACAGTACTTTGCTCTTATTTCTGCTGGCTGTGCAGCTACCATCCATACATAACTGAGAAAGAAGTGATAGGTCACCTTGATACTATAGCAACAATTATAGACTGAACCTTTTTGTGGGAAGAGGCACCATTGTGCAATTGGCTCCAGAACTTCATCTTTATGTATGAAAATGAGATTTTTTTTAAAAGGCAAAAAATAGGACAATATTAGGTGATGGAAAAAAGTTGTGTCATCTACCTACATGGTATTGACGGGAGCAATACTTGAAAGGTGTGTGCAATTAGACATTCAAAAAAACAAAGGGGACTACCAAGGTCACTGGGTCCAGAATTTTGCAATTTGATCCTGAAGAGAAGAGAGAATTTCACAGTTTGCAATTCACAATTCTGACTTGAAATAAACTTTAGAGTTTTAACATAGTGTTAATCATGAACAGCTAAAAACAAACGTAAGTCTCCTAAAAGAAAAAAAGCCCAAAAACCTTAGTGTAATCCACACTTCAGCTCATTGTTGAACTCATAAACAAAACTATATGGAAGAGTTAATTAACATCTCAGTAAGAAGACCAGTATGATCCTTCTGACCTTAAAATGCCTGATGTAACCACAATGACCTAATCACTTCTAATCACTAATGGTTAATCACTTCTCTCCAAATGTACCACTGTCCCTACAAGTTCTCTAACCCATCTCCTATGCTGCTTTGCAAATATAATTCTCTCAATCTGAAATTGTAACTTTAACAGGACTGCCAGATGTTGGGTTAATTCAAGAGACTAGATTACATAACTAAGGACCTTCACAAGTCCAGTGTCAACAAATTGATCTTTATCCAAGCGATTCCAATAGCATGGAATACCTTTTCTGGGTATGCATACAAACAACATTTTCTTAACAAAAATAGGCTATGAAATAATTATAACTTTAAGGAACAGGGGACATACAACAGCTTTGTAGAGAAAAAAATCAACAGTGACAAGAATTATTTTTGAGAAAAATAAAGCATTCACACCAGTTAAATATATGATAAAGATATAACCATTTAAACTTAATTTCTCCATTTCTTTTAACTGAATATGACATTCCTATTTAATCCCTAAGGAAAATGCAGTGCGTGAATCCAAGTTCTTTTCATCCAAGTGAAAAAAATGTTTGCTTGGAGTTTAATTCTCTTTAAATTGTGTTTTGAAAGGTATAGCGTGTACAACTTCAACTGTTATCAATGGAAGAACAGCTACCTAAACAATATACTACCCAGAGCCCATTCAAACTATGCCAGATATTTGTGTGAGATTTTTAAAACAAAAAGTAGAACTTAAGCCATGTAACTCAGTTCAGTCTTTATGAAGATATATGCAATGTCCTTTAAAACTGTTGCCCTGATACCGGTTTTTAAATAAGAAAAACTGCTAAGAACCGAAAACTTTCACAGGAAATAAAAAAAAAAAAAAAAATTAAAAAAACCAAACCAAAAGCAAAGAGCAAAGACCTGTTGGAAGACACATGCAGTTTTAATAGGAACACATTACCATGGTCTGCTATAAAACTGTCTGAACATATACTTCAGTGGCAGGCTAGCAGAGATATGCTAGCCTCATGCTGTAATCCCAGCTCACTACTGGACGATGGGTGGAACTTTTATCCATGCAGAGTCAAAGGGAAATGAACTGTGAACATGAGAGCTCAGCAGAGCAGTTCCAGATAAAAAGCAGAGATGACAAGGATAACAGGGGAATAAAATGAAATAATTTGGAGTAAAGGAATAGACCAGGATAGCGATTAAAAACAGAATGGGCACACACTGAGTCTTTGTTGTGAATAGTGAGGGAGGAGAGTGATTACCAGAGGGCAGAATAGACAGTAGTGGATGGCAGAATATCTTTTACTTTATATTCAGGAGAACAGCCCTGTTGGCAGGGAAGAAGAATAACACAATGGCTTCCCACTGATTGTGGATGGAGTCACCTAACAGCCCAGCTGAAGAGTGGCTGAAGAACAGGGGGAATGGGGATAGCTATCAACCCTCAAAAGATAATATTCAAGGAGAAAATGACCTTAAGTTTCAGACCAGTAGAGACCTGGGTAAGACTTCAAAAGTTAGTATCTTGAAGGAACTTAAAACAACGGATTACAAAGAAAGACCATGATCTTCCGCTTTGTCAAATTTCAAATATTTCAAGAGTCCTACTAAAATATAGCAGCAGCATGTGTTTTTGGTACTTAAGGAGGTCAATGAAAGTTTTATGTCTACAAAAATAAAATTCCTGATTAAGTAATTTCTTCCAGAAGAGGGAGTAAAAATATTTCTCAGAATATTTGGTCTTTTTTTCTCTTTTTTTTTTTTTTTTTTCATTTGTCCTTTACCTCACAAAAGCTGAATCTTACTACTCTAGTTGGGAAACTCTCAGTGAGGAAAATTATATTAAATGAGGTTTGAAGTGATTTTACATCATGTTATTGATGTGTACTTCTCATCTCCCTTTTCACTTTCCCTCTTACATGACTTGTAAATGCTAAGAAAAAAGCCAAGTTTAGTCATAGATTTCTATAGCTAAAAAACTGCAGTCACCCTACAAGTGCTTATAAGTGGTCCTTACAGAAATAACTAATTTGTTACTATTTAAATATTCATAGGTCCTTCTTTTCTGAGCTACAAGAATATGTCTATAACTTTCCATTAAGGGCTACATCAAATTCAATTGGGAGATCAGAGTATTTTTTTCCACTGCTTATGAACAATAATTCTTTATTGTCCTGGTTCTTGAAAAACTAAAAGATACAGTTTTATCAACTAATATTTAGCTCAACACTTAGAAATCTAAATACTTATATTAAATGTCAAAATATTTAAACTGAAGTACAACTAGTTAAATAATTTATTTAGTACTATTTTTTTTAAAGAAACATATTCATTAATACAGAGAAGAAAAATAAAATTCTTTTGAACCACTATGAATGAAAAATGCTAGAAAGACTAAGAAAGGAATATCATGATTTTATTCTGCTATTTACAAAGTCTCTGTTCTTCCATAATATGATTTTTTTCCTGCAGGAATAAATTAATAACACCACAGAAAAATAAGGAAAATACTCAGAACTGTGAACCTATGAACCAATATCCTTGCACTATAACCAGCAAAAAATGCTAATTTATAGTTTGATTCCATCACTTTGTTCTGTAAAGTCTGACTTGAAACAGATTGCATCTGTTTACTTACTCTATAGTGCTGAAGTATTATTATTACAGATTGTCCTACATTTTTTTTGTAGAATACTTATTCACCAAAAATGCAGTTTTATGTAATGTGGTACTATTCACAATTTAAGGAATAGATGTCACGAATTTTTGCCCTCCCCACAAAAAAAAAATAAAAGAAGAAATTAACATGATATAACAGTTTATCTCCATCTTTTAAGAAATTCACAGTTTTTCAAGATAAATTCTAAACAGTAATTTAATCATTACTCACAAAGTACAGAAAGTTGTTGACTATCAGTCTTCATCACCCTATGTTAGTGCTTAGGACATTAGTATAGAATAGGAGATATAACATAAAATGTCCTGATTTATAAGGCATACTTGAACTTTTATTTGCTTTTTCTCTAGTGATTATCCTAACCACTGCATAGTAAGTTATATTAAGCATTTCTCTTCTTTTTTTTTTTTTTTCCACTTCTCCAAATAATCTTTTGCTATTTATCCAAACTAGTATAATTTAAGTAAGATGAAAATAATGAAAAACACACTGGTGTACATTTTATACCTTCTGGTACAGATTTTTGACCTCCCGAATAAGTACTGTCTTTGGAGTAACAAGGTCCATGGCCTTGAAGGAGTGTGGAGCTCTTGATTCTCATTCCAGGAAGACACTTCTTTGAAGTTCAGAGTGAGGCAGGCACTGCGATAACAGAGGCTGATTACCTATAGTACCCTTTTCCCTATAGTTTAAGCAAGACTAATTTACTGACTGGCTTTTATGGATGCATTCTCAGCATATCCTATAAAATGCCTATTGCTATACTAACAAAGTAGACAGGGGTGCATGTTTTAAACATAATTTCAAAATAGTTCATGTTATTTTATCATTAGCATGCCTCCAGAAATTGTTTTGGCCTTTTTCAACTCGTACTCTGCCAGATGATGTTCAGGAAGTTTGGGGCACTTTGTATTCCAGGTCTTGTTCCTTCCAGGCAGTATGGGTGACAGATCCCTGGTTGTAGCAAGGTGAGAGTTTAGCTTAATGACTGCAAGCCATGCTGAAACTCCTGCCCTCAAGTTCAGAGAATGATCCAAAGCCCATTTCTAGAAGATATCATAGTGTCTATCTAAAGATTTTGGATTCCAGCATGTTATTTCCCTGAGCACCAGGTACTTTGCCTTTTTCCAGAGCTACTCCTTAGTGATTTTCAAGATATTTTGAATATTTTTCAGGCCAAATACATATCCTTTGAAGAATTCTGGGCTAATCTCCAGGAACGATACAGAAGAGAAAGCAGGAGTTAGTTTTATATCCTCAGACTTCATATCCACACTTGAAATTCTACAATCCTCGAATTCGCCTGATTACATAACCTTCTAAGACATCTCTGTCATCAACAATGGATAATAAATGATTCCCTCCTGCCCAAAAAGAGAAAATTGAAATAAAGAGGTGAGTGATGAAATATGTGACTTAGAGCAAAGAAAAAGAAGTTCTTCTTTATGGAAAAATTCGGAAAGACACTTAATAATATGCTTAACATTAAGCATGTATTTCAGTTTTATCAATTGGACTTATGCATATGTTAAAATTGGATGTATAAAGCTCGATCTGCAGACTGATTCTGACTGTGTGAATTCAAGTATTATCATTCCAGGTGACACTAAACAGATGCATCATATTAGTGACATCCTGGAGAAAAAAAATACTTTTGTGTGTTTAGTAAAAGTGTTACATATTTTGTTCCAAACAATAAAACAATAAGGTATTTCCTTGGGAGGTAAAATAAAGAAAAATATGTAAACTAGCTAGTTAGGGTAGCAGATATCTAAACTGTATTTTCATGGGTGAGTACTTCTTAAGTGAACTCACTATCTAATCTTTCATTATATTAATGTAATTTTTTAAAGTACAATAGCACAATTTTTCTCCTGTATTTTCTTGAGTGTGCTCTCTTTTCCATAAATAACCTGTTTACATTTTTTCCTTCCATCATACATTATAAATATTCTAAAAATACTTGATAAATACCTTAGTTGTGCATTTTTTACACTTTTGAAAATGTAACTTAATTTTACTCTATAGCTTAGAAACCAAGAGATAAAATACAAACAAATAACCAAAAACCCCATGCTTTAAAAATTACAAAAAGTTGTCTTATGTTCAGTTACCTAGAAATCTCAAGGTTTTGATAGACAGAGCTGATTAATTCATAATTTTTAGCTCTTCAGAATGACAACTGCAATCTTGTTCTTAAAATTACTGTTATTACTGTAAAATTATTATTTAATACGTGAATAAAGAAGATTTAGAGAAAGTTTTTGCTATGACTGAGGGAAAAAATAAAACTAAATAAGTTCTGTATTTTAACTGTTAAATTGCATAATTTAGCAATTGAATCCACACTTCAAATGATACTACTAAAGAATTGAAACTGTAGATCAGTTGCAGAAGCAGGATTAGAAATTAATTCTCTAGTTTCCCAGTTCAGCATCTTGCTGAACCATAGGACCATAAGGCTTTCCTTAAGGCCAAATACTGATACTGTTTCTGTTGTAATCTGTTCAATCACTCTTGAGTGATTCTGGTGGCACTAGAAGGGGAGTTTGGCTCTAAGGTTTTAATACAATTCTGATTCACTTTAGATCAACGAACATACATTTTTCATTCATTTTATAAAAAAAACAACAAACACCCACATTTGGAGTACTGGTATGCACATTGTTATGTCAGGGTACTCTGTGTTGGCCTGTTTGTATTGCCAAAGTATTCATTTTAATAGAAGGTCTGTCTTGGTGCTGCATTATTTTAGTAGTCAGAGTGGAGATTAGCACCAGATGGTGTTTTGCTACTCCTATCAAGCTGGGGAAAAAAGAAAAATAATGAAAAACAAAAACAACCCCCCCCAAGCTACAGTCTATTTTGTGGGCAGGTGTGAATGTATACGTGCTTTCCTTTTTGAAATGTAGAGAAGCAGACAATGATGCTGACATTATACGACAGTGACGTCGCAGTAGAGCTATAATTATCTGAAGATTGTGAGAGACACCAGAAACCTTTGGATAATCAGAGGAAATGTGCTACATCTTCACTCATGCACTGCAATGACCTTCTCTTCCAAATACTTCACTTACACATTAAACTCTTTCATCAGATTGACAGTGAAGATGACAAAGCCTCGAGGACATATCTGATCACTAACAAATACAATATTTTTGAATAAAATAATATATATTATTTTATTTATTTATAATATATAATGATTAATTTTTAAACCTGCAGCCATTAATATTTTACATATACACAGAGCTAGAAAATAAATTAAAAAACATTAAAATAGATGGAAACAGCTTTTTGTGAAGTAGTTAAGATAAAGAGTGTCCAATAGTAAAGTACAAAATTCCATGACACATTATGTCAAATACTATGGGCAAATTAAATCAGCCCATGGAGCTAATAGGAACAAATTTCTCTGAAATGATCTATTTAAAAGATTATTATATATTTTACTATCTTCTTTTCCCTAGAGGTAGATGATATATAGCTTAGTAAGGGTAGGACATCATATTATTTCATTTCTGTTTGATTCTCATAGATAGAAACAAATACACCCTCATCCCTTCCCTCATTATCCTGCCTTTTTTCATAGAATTGTGTCATAATTTAGCAGTCCATATCAAAATAATTATCTTTTTTGAAAATTGGCATTTTAAAGATGTATTTCCAAAGCATTGGCAGTTCAGTGGGATCCATTAACTAGCTTCAGAAATGGTGTATAATTCATATAATTGTTCTACAGGACACTCTATCCATCAAAAAAAATTTAAAATAACCCATTGAAGAGATGAGTAGTGAGATGCTTGAAGACAGAAAAGCTGAACTTAAGTTATCACAGTATACAAAAACTAAATATAAGAAGAAGCAAGTTGGCTTTATCTCATAAGAAACTCACACTATTTTTAAAAATGTCTCATTTTACCCTTCAAGTGACATGAAATCAGAGATTCTGAGCTTCACATCCAAAAGGATGTGTCTCTGCTTTTATTTTTCTTTGTCTGATGTCCACACTGATAGGCACTTTCTCCTGCAGTCCGTTTAATGACAGTGTATTTTCAACTTCATTATCTTAATTTACCTCACAAGCACACTCTGTCTGAAATGGATATTCACTAAGCATAGATACATTTGTATGTCAAGTGTATACAGTTATGCCAGATAAAAATAATTTGGAAAATTTAGGCCCAGCCAATCAACATATTAAGGCTATTTCTAAACAACTAAATGAAACAGTGCCAGAAAAAAAGAAACTATGGAACTGTTAAATTTACAGATACAGTCTTATCCTAAATTTTGCCCCAGGCATCAGGGTGCTCTCCTCAAATAGGAGTTGCATTTGATATTCTCAGAAATGCCTGAGTCTTCAAAACTGTTTGTCATAAACATTATAGACAGCCTGTAATGACCTTGGTCTTACTCAAACATGGTAAAAGCTTCTGCATACATGAGCACACACTTACACTGCTGGCCAGACTGCTCTTACATTTCCCTGTCCACCCAGTCATGGATGGACAGTTTCATCCTAAAACTGAAATAGAGTATTAAGACTGATCATAGCAACATTTAGTGCTTTCAGGAACTTCACAACATTGTAAGAACTCAAAGAGTAGGTGTAGGAAATTATATACAATGGCAATATCATGCATGTATAGATAAAATAAATGCTTAGATGCTAAGATAGTTAACATGTGAAAGTTTTTAATTTGTAAAGGTGATTAATTCTAAACCATATTAAATGATTCCTTAACACAAAATTAAGGAAGAAATCCAAGGTTGATCAAAAGAGACTTCAGCACCTTGAAAGGACTGGTTAAGGGTTTAGGAGCATAAGTAACGTTTTCCTCCATCTTTCCAGATGCAGGAAATTATGAAGGAAGAAACAAGAAGCCCCAGGTGATCAATACCTGTCTCTGTGACTGGTGTCATGGGCAGAATTTCGGATTTTTTGATCATGGGTCGGTCTACACGACGCCAGGCCTTCAGGCAACTGAAAAGGTATACCTTTCTCAAAGGGGGAAAAGGATTTTTGTGAAAGAGCTAGCTAGGCTCATTGAAAGAGCTTTAAACTAGATTTGAAGGGGGAAAGGGAGCAACTTATTCTGAGAGTTAACGAAAAACACTTCAGATACAATGCAGCAGCTGCTCATAGTCAGCACAGGTTCATGAGGGGAACATCATGTTTAACTAACCTAACTTCCTTTTATGACAAGCTTACCTATCTATTGACCAAAGGAAGCTAGCAGCTGTGGGGTTTTTTGATTTTAGCAAAGCTTTTGACACTGTATCTCACAATATCCTGCTGGACAAAATGTCCAGCATACATCTAGACAATTGTTGAATGAACAACTGGTTGACAGGTTTGCCTCAAAGAGTTACAATAAATAACATCAGGCTGCCAGGCAATCACCAGTGGGGTTCCGCGGGGCTCAGTTTTGTGGCCTGTGCTCTTTAATGTTTTTATAAATTATCTGGATGCAGGAGTTGAATGTACATTAAGTTTGCTGATGATACTAAATTAGGAGGAGCTGTGGATTCTCTCAAGAGTAGAGAGGCCTTATAGAGAGATCCGTATAGACTAGAGAGCTGCAAAATCACCAACCATACGAAATTTAACAAAAACGCTGAATTCTGCACCTGGGACAGTGTAATCTTGGTTATATATACAAATTGTGGAATGAGAGGATGGAGAGCTGCCCTGCAGAAAGAGATCTGGGCATTTGTGTTGATGGCAAGTTGAATATGAGTCAACAGTGTGCCCTGGCAACCAAGAGGGCCAACTGTATCAAGCACAGCATAGCTAGCTGGTCAAGGGAGGTGACTGTCCCATTCTACACCACATTGTTGCAGCCCCACCTCAAGTACTGTGTGCAGTTTTGGGTGCCTCAAGATAAGAAGGACATCAGCCTTCTAGAGTGTGTCCAGAGGAGGGTGACCAAGACAGTGAAAGGCCGTGAGGACAAGACTTATAAGGAGTGGCTGAGGTCACTTGGTTTGTTCAGCTTGGAGAAGAGTAGGCTGAGGGGTTACCCTATTGCAGTCTATAGTCGGTCACTGAAACAGGTTCTCCAGAGAAGCGGTCACTGCACCAAGCCTGTCAGAGTTCAAGGACCATCTGGATCATGCTCTTAATCATATGATTTAAATTTAGGTAGTCCTTCAAAAAGCAGAGAGTTGGACTCGATGATCCTTATGGATCCCTTCCAAGTTGAGATATTCTAAGTCTCTAACATTAGTTAATGCTTACCAACTCCACAATTGCATGAAATACATATATATTTTAAAAAAAGAAATGTTCAGCAGATTAAAATGGAGCCAGAAGTGAAATGTTCCAATACCAAAAATCAGGAAGGAGCTATACATTCATTTCCAAGAAGAATGATTTGGAGTGTAAGTATGCTTAAGTATGATGGTTAGGATCAGAAAAGTAGAAAGTCAACAGCCTCTGGGAATTGTAGAAAATTTAATGTTAAATTGAGCAACTCCCTTTTTTTTTTCAGTATTTGAATCAATTTTAGTTTCAAATGGTTTATGACATTTTCAGAACTCTGGAAGAATTTAAGAAATTAAGTCGGGGTTTTTTTCAGAAATTTTCAGTTAATTTGTTCAACAGTTTTCAAAAAAAAAAAAAGAGTAAGAGATCCATGCTTGATTGCAAACATGAAGATACAGATTTATGGTATATTTTCTAACTTTCTCCACTGGATTATATTAAAATTGAAAGTCATTGCTTCATGAATTATCATTTGCCAGCAGACCCACTGAACACCTTATTCTATCTTATATACTTTAAACAAAATAGAATAAATATTTAAGGAAGGTAGTGTAAGTTAACATGCATAGTAGAGGAGATAAGATGAGGATGAAACACTATGTATCATTCTAATGGTGTGGCTTTTAATCCTATTGTTTATGTATTTTTAATGAAAAAAGTGGGGGGGAAGTTAAAAGTCATGGTTATCATTACTATATCTTCTTGCCTCTTAGTTGGTTGTTCATTGCAGCAGACTGCTAGAAGCCAGATTTCTTACTGCATAAAAGAGAGTATCTCATTCATGGAAAAGATGACACTGACTTCAAGCCAGTTAATACACGTTAAAAAGGAAAAGTGCTGAGTACATAATGAACAACTGGAATGCGATACTGCAATAAGCAGAAAAAAAACTGGCTGGTGTTTCACAATATTACTTTTAACTTATACAGCAGCTAAAGATAGGACAGGTAGGATAATTCAGGCTGGAAGGGACCTCATGAGGTCTCTAGTCTAGCAAGGTCAGCTGTGAGAGCAGATCAGGGTGTTCAGGACTTCATCTAGGTGGCTTACCCAGGTCTAGAAAATGTCTAGGGATAGGGACTATATAATCTCTCTGGGCAGTCTCTTCTAATGGTGGGGAAAAAATTCAACTTATGCTCATTGCTCATCCACCCACCATGTACTGTTCTTATCAGGTCCCATCCTCAACCAGTACTGCACCCCCTCAAAGCTGTCTCTTCTGTAGGCTGATCAACCCAGACAGGTTGGTGGCCCTTCACTGAACTCACTCCAGTTTCTTCATGTTTTTTCTATAGTGGGAGCCCAAAAATGAATACAGTATTCTAGATGTGGTCTAGTAAGTGCTGAGTAACAGGGAATAATCACTTTCCTGAATCTATGTGCTATGCTTCAACCTCTAACTCTGTGAACCCTGGCTATGCGACAATACCAGCCTTTTAGCTTCCAGGGTTTTAACAGATAATGTATAAGGGAGACGTTCAATGTAATATTTAAAAAAAAAAAAAAAAACCAAACCACATGAATTTTCACACTGAAAATATATAGAGTTCACTGTTATTATTTCATTTTTCCCTTTAAGAACACATGAGGTTTTCCAACATATTACTGATTTCCTGTAACACTTTAAATTGCTCTGTACCTTCAGCTATTGTTTTTCTATTCCTTCTTTTCGTACTCTGGGATTTTCCTGTTCCCTTTTTTTATACCACATCGTTACTTTTATTCATCCCCAGATGGTGATTTTCTTGGAATAGGAGTATTCCCCTCCTGAATATTTGGAAAGAACCTAGTACACATATTGAAATGAATATTTAATTTAGTATTTATCAGCATTTATTACTTTTTTTATGGGAATACACAGAGATGCAGAAACAAATATTAATTAAAAAAACAACCAAACGAAATAGTCAAAAAACCCCAACGAAAGCAGAAATAAACAAGAGTTCTATTTTGTTTAAATGAGAGCGGATACTTCCAGCCTTTCAGACGCTAACCTTTTTCAGCTGAGTTTTGCATCCAATGCTGCCAGGGGCAGCTCTTCTGCAACCAACTGTACAGGTGGGGCTGTATCCAAACCTGGCTTTTCCACCATCAGGGAGCGGATGGAGCTCTGAGGAAAAGGGCACTTCAAACATGTTGCATTTTTTTAATTCTGACCCATCTTAATTGCTTGCCCACCAGGTGATGCCTGCAATGTTGCCAGCTCCCAGTACAGAATATTTTTTTTTTTCAGATACTTTGAATTTTCTGGTTTTTACCCAAATATTCCAGCTTTTGGAAGTAAGTGATTACAAAAGAGAGAAACGCTTCATGCTTACATATCTAAGATTTTTTTTCCCAAGAAATCGGTTGGAAAGCCCCCACTCCCTTTCCCGTAAGTAAAAAAACAGCATGTAAAAATATGTGGGAAGGATAACAAGTAATGACAAATAGCTCTAACACAAATTTAAAGTAGTAATTTTTGAAATTTCTATTAAAATTTTTAAACATTATTTAGGGGAAATTTTTTTAATTTTAAAAGTAATCTGCAAAACAATTAAGCCTTTGACTAGGAATTGAAATACAATAGAAAAACTTGTGGGCACAGGAAAACACAGGAAAGAGGATAAAAATTCTATTTTTTTCTTGTTAATGTAACAGTGCTCCATTTTCATCCAATGAAAGGATGGAAGAAGGTCAGTTGATCCCAGACATAACCATTTTATATCATCTTTAGGTCCTTATTTAGCTGGGCATAATGCAAGTCATTAGGCTTAAAATATGTGGTTATCATAAAAGTATCACTACAAGTGCTCAAGTGCTGACAATAAAATCGAAACAGACTTTCTCAGCTAGTGACCCAAAAGCAAGCAAACAGACAGTGTAATGCTGATACACATTATAAGCAATGCCAGCAAACGTGGATGGTTTTCCCAAAATTGCTGTAAGGAACTTGGAATATGAATAGCAGAAATGAAACTGAGTTGTATGTTCTGATTGCACAGGTGGATAATACTAAAATGGGTGGATACCTGTTTTTTTATATCAAATAATTTTCATATTTAAAAAAAATAAAATTTTAATTGAAAATATTAGAATAATTACTTTAGGAGGATCAAGGAGAACAATGAACTAGTATCCTTGATGCTCCCTTTCTAATATCTGTTTGCATACTGTATACTTTTATTTTGCAAAATATGGGATGCCATTATTCTTGAAAAAACAGTGTCAACATCTGGAACAAGTGTTTATATTGAGGTCATCTGAACCTCAGTTTTTTTAAAAAAAAAGATCCAAGACATCAGATGAATGTTTTCTATAAAGTTATTCTACATTTTAAAATTATCTATTTCCTTACTTTTTCTTATCCAAATATTAACCTATCAAATTATTGATTTATTTGAATTTCAGATTAGTGGACATATTAAAGCTAGTGATTCAGCTGGCAGATTGGAAGTTAAAAATCTACTTTGCATATGAATAAATGCAATTACCAACTTTCATCCAAATTTATTATCTAAATTATAACCAGCTTTTATATATTTGCATTACTTTCTAATTTCTGATACCATTATAATTTCATTTCTTTTCCTTACCATCTAAAAATAGCCTATAGTAATTTTAAGAGTTGGAAATAACATAAGACTTTTAGTGTTGCAATACATATGACCACACTACAATAGTTCCTCAAAATAAAAAGCAACTATTATCAATTTGGGATATAATGCTAGTTTAGTTTCTGACTATCTCTGGCATATTCAACAGTTTAAGGCAGAGAGAATGTAGTTCGACAGAATTGTGAGATTTTTTTTCTTATGAATGAGGTACAGTCTGATGTCTTCTGCTTTCAGTCTTTCATACTGCTTGATTGATCCAATATGCCCATGATAAAAATTGGTTAAGCTTTTATAAGGTCAGACAAGTCTATTGGCAACTGTGTGCCACTTAGTGTTAAAAGCATCTTTACTTTGTCCTTTCCTTCTCTTAGTCCTAGGCCAAGAACAATTTGTCTGCACTGATGAAAATGACCAAATGCTTTTGTGTGATAAAAATTGATGATTATTTCTAATACATATACACATTTAATTTCTAGTATTTTTTTCTTCAAGATGTTAATGACATCCCTTCCAGGAACCAATTATCTGGGTTTTGGGGGCAGTTGTTTTTCTTAAAAATGAAATATAATTCTTGCATAACTTTACTGAGAAACCCAGGAAGGAGTAGTGTATCTACTTTCTTTTGATTCCAAGACCCTAAATAATATGACAAGTGATAAATGGAACAATGTGCATTTATTGTGGGCACCAGGCTGACATGCAGAATAGATTATTATACCTTGGAGAGATGGTTTCTGTGTGCTAACAATATTTCAATTTCTTTGATGTAAGACTCTGTTAAAGTTGCACTCCAGATTCTGTACTTCTCTTGAGACCCATTTTAAATTTTGAACTGTTTTGCCATCAATATGTGAAAAATAATCTTGAAGACATGATTCAAGATCTTATAGCACATTATTTTTGGACTCGTCCTACTCTGGAACTCTTTTTGTCACAAATGCATGTATGTACCTTCCAAAAATATTTAGTGTTCATTGCTTTTGGAGCCCTTGTATTTCTGTTTAGAGGGATTGCATAATCACATATTTTCTACCACAGAGACATAAGGTAATTTTATTATCCTTAATACCTATTTTACTATTGATGAATTCTTAGGAAAGGAACAGGCAAGCCCAAATGTTCTCAACTGATTGCTATGCATAGGACACGCTACGCCAAAAATCACACTATTTCAGTCCAGTCTTATCCTATCTATTGGTTCCCAAAAGCCCCATACTGTGTACTTTACAGCTTCAGAAGCTGCTTATAGCTACCAAGGAGCTCATTCCCTATTTTCAGTTCTTTCATATCACGTAATTTGAATATTTCTGCCCTCAAGACGGCACAGTAGAAGAGTTGGACTTTCCATTTCCACTACCACTGTGGGATAGGAAGAGGGACAGAAACAAATAAAGTCACCTTTCCATGACATGAGTGACATCAGCATGTTGAGGAACTTTTATTGTACCCCTTCAGGTAAATTAAACACGCGTTTGTGCTTAAATATATATCAAAAAATGAACAATGCATTGGTCAGAGTCCTACTGCCATAAGTGGTTCTACAAGGAATCTGTAAAGATGCACTGTAAACCGGTTCTTTATACACATTTGCATCAGCACCATCCCTGTTAACCTTGACATGAGGCACCTCAGCCTAGCCTTGAGTTCAAATCCCAGCCCAGCTCTGCTGCCCAAAGGTGGTCCCTGAGTGCTCACGTTCCAGGATGGCTACAAGACAGGTTAATGCTGGTTGTCTCATCACCAAGGGAAACTTGACTCCTTTAAAGGGAATCCCTCTGTCTCCGACATTCCTGCTTCCAGCCAATCTAACTCCTTCTGCAGGTGGGACACCTTGCCCTCCATGGCAGATCATTCCTTGATCACAAATTACTGCTTGCTGGGCAGTTACAGTTTGAGTTTCCCCTTCAAGCATTAAGCAATCAGTCTGGTTTAGAAAAATCATAAATCAGCTGATTTGTTGTCACAGGATGTCTCATTGCCAGTTTTGTCTATGCTTAGAGACAAAATTATCAGCCCATTTAAAGAATGAAATTTGTCAAATTTAAAACATTAAACTGCTGTTTGTAATATCTTCATTCTGATAAGCTCTTTTATACAATTACATTCAGGCTTAGATGATGACAGGAGGTCAGAATATTAACAGCAGACATGAAATGCATATGCCACATCTGACTAAATGTAGAAGGCTAAGAAATTATTTCCTGATTCCACAATTAAGGTATGGACCAGAAAGGGAGAAGTGACAAACTGCTTCACACTAGAGGCATCACTGAGCAAGAAGACAAGACAGAAATTTTCATCCTGGGACTCCTGGAACTCCTCTTCTGAGACAGTTTTTGGTATGTTCTGATCCTTTTAAGGCAAATTTGAAGTCCAGCTCTCAGTGCCATGGCTATTTAATAAGCTTATGACAAAAAGAAAACAAAATATGAGATTCATAAGAACATCAGCACAATGGTTTGGATTTTTTCCTTAGAAAATAGAAGAGGTAGTATAAGCTCTTGCCCTGAGGTTCATCCCTGGCCAAGAGATACCTTTAGTCTTGACTTTGGTTTGATATTCCCTTGGCTTTTTACAGTTGTTCCCCATTCTTTCTAGCTGTTCTCTATTCAGGCAGATGGACACCATGCCGTTCCTAGCTCTGCTATACGCTTTTATAAGGTCATCGAGATCCCTTCTGATATTACTCCTGTCCTCTAGCCTTGCATCTCATTCCCTGGAAGCTCAACCAAAGGTCTTAAAAATTAAAAGTGACTCTTGGAGAAAATAGCACAGGAACTGTCACATTAAGCCCAACATCATCATGCCACTGTCAGTAGATAATAATACAATATATAAATGGTAGCACATATAATTTCATTCATATTTTAATATTCATTTCTGGTAAAAGAAGGCTATTCCTTTACATTTTTGCTGCTGAAAATGAATAATTTATCTTTGTGGCAGTGACAAGTATATTTTTTTTGCATTTTCAGGAACTTTTTCTTCCTTTCCTCTGGGAACAAGTTCTTGAATTCCACATTGTAATTTTTTATGTCAGTTTTCCATCATACTTATCATCACATGACTCAGTGGAATGATGGATTTTCTTCTAAAATACAAAGCAACCAAAAATATTACACTACAGGAACATTTTGTCGGCTTATTTTAGTGAATTGAATACAAAGAGTCAATATGCAATGGATGAAGTCCCAGAATCTAAATTCTTCTTTTTCTGCTACCTAGGCATGTCTGAGTTTCACAATTGCCTGTCAAAAATGCTAAACAGATTAAAAATTACAGCTTAAAGGTGCTGAATTCATCAAAACCTTTTTGGAAACTTATGTAAAACAGTCAATGAAAACTTATTTAATTCTGGTGACTGAGAAAAGACTCCATGAAGTTAGCTTTCCACTCCAGATCTCAGGGAGCATTTTATTTTTCAGAAGTACTTGCTGTATATCACACAGAACTTACTGCCAAGAGAGACCAGGTGCTGTATACATTGCGGGGATGGGGGCGCACCATGACACAGACAACACAACAAAACAGTGTCCCTGGTGAAGGCTTACTGGATCATAAGTTAACAACAATAAATAAAGACCTAACTGACATTTTATACTCCTCCAAATGTCTGGAGTGTCATATGTTCTGCATAAGTTTATCACTATTCACTGATCAGAAGATCCAAAAGATGATAGCACCATCCAGTTCAGTAAACTCAATTCATTCATTTTTAAGTGCTACAGAAGCATACATGCAAAAATGTTATCTCTTTCTCATGTAAGGAGGAGCTGATTCTTGAAGGCTCTGTTGGGTGTCATGTCAATTCAAAATTATATCAAATATGTGTACAAAAATCCAAAATTATGCTTGTATACAAATGTCAGCATATTTCTACATGTAGCTGTTCAACTTGTGCTTGCAAGTTCCATGACTGACAAACTGTGATATTTGAACAGTTCTCTTGTTATGTTTTATAATCTGATTTTAATAAGAAAGAACCCGGAGTAATTACTCTTCTCATGTTTTCTTTATATTTTATTCTAATGGAAATATTGCTGAAGACAGAAGGTAGACTTATAAACTGTAGGAAGCGACAGTACTTTCCTAGCTGCTGCCTTCTGCTTTAAACTTCCAATATAACTGGACTTGAATAATTTCATATTTTGGTATTGATCTATTGTGTGACTTATTCTATGTGTCTTAACTCCTTATTCCTCCATGCTTCAGTATGTTTTCCAAATATGAATGCAGTTAAAGCTGTATTAGTATTCATGGCTATCACATTTTTCACAAGAACTTGATCTTTACATTGTTAAATATTATTGAAAATCCACTACTGGGAGTAAAAGGCCTGCAGTATCTTGAAAGATTGCAACCTAAGCATACACTGATATACCAAATTCAGTTGTGATAACCATCCTGCTCATGAGGTTAAATTTTCTATGTCATTTGTGTAGGAAAGGCAAGTGAGAAGCGTACAAACAGTTTCGTTCTCCTTTGGCAGAGTTTTAAGAAGCATCAAGCATTTTTCTCTGTTCTAGAAAGTACAAAGGATGATTCTTGCTTACTTTTTGTGTCTTTGGTGAGGCTTATCCAATCTAGGTAGCCATCTAGGAAAACGCACACAAGGGCTTCACAAGGGCATATGTCTCATCAGAAGGAAGACTGTGTCAGGTCACATGACTGTTTTTTCCATAACAAAATTTTAAGTGTAACAAAACTGCTTTTAGGTAATGGATCCTGGCCAAACTTCACCTGGGAAATTCTTGCTGACAAGGCCAAGAATGACAATTGTCCTCTACTCAAAAGCTGTCACTACGCAGCTTTTGGATACCTATCTGTCATATCTTTGAATGAACAGAGCCAACACTTTACCCCTGAATAGCTGCTACCTTGAGATAGCATCCTCCCAAAGGGATCTGAAAGACCAAGGTTCAACACCTTTTTGCAAAAAATATGAACAATTTTTTTAATCTTCAACTTCCCTGATTATAGAGCAGAACATGTCTGCCAAAGGGATATACTGAGATATCTCAGAACAGAACAGAAGTCACCCTGGGACGTCTGTGTTTGGCTTCAGCTCATACAGATCTGGATGTTTTTAATATCTCCTCAAACAGCCAAAGCACGCACGAGGTAGCTGCAGATGAAAGGGTCTCTTCTGAGGCTAGCACCTGGGGAGCACTTAGCTTGGGATTTTCTCTCCAGAGGTCTCAGCTGAAATTTCTGTCACCTTGTTACCTTAAAAAGCTTGGTTCACATTCACCAAACAGGCAGATACCTAGTGAGTTAGTGATAGCTAACATACAGTTTGAAAGATGTCACAGGTGTTGGAGTAGTGGATTTAGGCACCTAATGAGTGCTATCTTGCATGATCTGAGGTGAAGGGACGAGGTAAATGCTGCTGTCTTTTAATGTTTGTCTTAAATATCAGCCGTTCACTACAGTGCAGCATTGAAAAACACAAATCACTTAGCACTAAGTCACCTTCTTTACATTTGGAAGCCCGGGGTGACAGGATTAAGTAAATACAATATATTTTCTGGGACATTTTTTCTCGTATAAATGATTGCATTATTGTAATGTTTATTCACGCTCTGGGGCTATTCTGCTTGCTTGCCAACATTTCCCTCACTTTTTTTTTTTTCTTCCATTGTATAGCAAACACTCCCAGCTTAGACAGCTACTGAATCAGACTGTATTGACTCTATTGGGCCACTATTGATCACTGTTAAATGTCTTCTCACAAAGAAAATCTTGCTTAAGTAATTTTCCCTATTTTGCAAACAGTAGACACCATGAATTAGGAATTAAATAACAAAAGAATAATATGAAAAAGTTTCTAGTTACAATGTAGATATTTTCCCTGTGATTTATATCTAAGTGATAAACATGTTTTTTTAAATAAATTGAATTCAATTTCTATCTGAACAATATGAATCACCATCTCTGCTTTGAAAAATCCATAAAGTTGTACCAAATCAAAACACCCAAGCTGAAGTAAGTAAAATTCGTTACTAAATTTCAGCCTAATAAATATTCACTTGGAAGAAACAGGCTACAAAAGGCTTTCTGGTTGCATTTCTGCCCTTCTGATTCTCTCCTGCGTCACACCAGGGAAGAATGAGCAAGTGGCTATGTGATGCTCAGTTGCCCACTTGGGTTAAACCGTGAAAATGGTGTTGTTTGGTTTAATTTCTGTAGATATAACTCTAGATTTCTTAGGTTTATATTACAATGAACATTTATTCAGAATAATTAATATTTGGTAGGCAATGGTTTTAAAAAAGAAATCTATAGTTCTAATTCTCTTGTTTTCTTTACAGATAATCAGCTAAGTTTTACTTTAAGAGTTAGAGATACCTCAACAGTGGCTTTAAAACATCCATGGGTTTAAACTAGTCATGGAAAATGGCCTGACACACCTGTTTTAAAATGCTAGTATAATGAATGAATGGGTTATCCAAGCTGATTTTTTTCTGTAAGCACCTAATCCTGTAGGTTTGGTTTTTTTCTTTCTTTTTTTCTATTGACTGAGTTTGAAAATATATGTGGTTTCCTGCCTTATAGCTAATGGAAGATTCAAAGAATAAAAAGTTCCTAAAAACAGAAATTCAAACTAACCTTTCTGTTCTCCATCCCATCAGCATAGCCTGTAGTTGCAAATACACTTTGAGCTTTCTCATGTCACAGGGAACGTGATAAAGTACCGCTGAGGTGCAATCTAGTGTAGCTATTAGCACAGAAACTCACATATGGCAATTTCTACCAGTGACTCTAGTCACTGACCTGATAAAGATTTTCCTTTGCTATTGCATTATGTTCTTGGCTAGAGAGAGCAACCAGCAGTCCTGCTTCTACTTGCTGTTATTGCCTGGCACAGCTTGTTCTCTTGCTCATGAGACAGAAAGGTGGCCCCACACTTGCATCCACACCGCTGTTTCATTCAGACTTCATTTATTTGTATAGTGCCTAGAACAGTGGAGCACCATACTCATTTGCATCTCAATTACACATATACAATAATAAATAAATAAAGGTGATCATATTCTTACATATGTATTTTTCTGCCTCAAGTACTCATAGTAATTGAAAATAATTTTGGAATTATTATTTATTGCTTCCCCGGTGGCAGCAGCAAACAGTACCCCTCATGCAATGAGGTGATGAGAATTCTGCAAAAAACATGCAATGCTGGACTTCAGAAAATTTTTTGAGGATTCAGTTTAAGTGGAAGAAAGATACATAATGAAAAATGATAATGAGGTTATGCAATGAAGAAAATATTGTTACTGATGACAAATTATGCCTTGCTAGGTATAGCAACCATTGTTAGAATAAGTGTTTATGGGGATTTTAAGCTCTTGTACCCTGTATTTGCAGAAAGCAAATTTGGAATGATATATTTTGATTATGATAATAAGATGTCCCACTGAGTTCATTAGTTAGAAAGCCAGCTCATCACAGAACAGAAAAAATACATAGAAACACACACAGCATGCATTTCATAGTTTGAATAACAACGAACTTTTTTGTGAAGTAATCATGTATGGTAAGTATTTCAGAAATAAGCCCTCAAAATTTCACCACCTTCTATTAAAGAAAAACAAGTTACATTTGATCAATAATTTTCTTATTTTCACCTATTTTCTCAAGCATTTAATAAATTAAATTAAAAAGATAAAGTTGCATTTAATTTCACCTTATCAGGTATTTGTAGGGTTCATTTACAGATTTTTTTTCCCTTAAAAAACAACACATCAATTTATTATTTAGTTTACCTTTTCAATTATTCCCTGTGGAATTGAAAGAGACAGTTGTTCCTATAGTAGAACAGCTTCCATACAAATTGATAATGTACTATTCATTCAACCATTTATTTACTTGCATCTGTTTGGCATCCCCACCATCTCCCAATTTGGTGAACTAATTAATTTGTATGACTTTAATTTTCTCTGATTATGCATTTCCATTTCATGCAAACAAGGATATTTATCATTATTAATTTTAATGAATGTGATTTATATTTCATTTAGAATAATGTAAACATTAATCTGAATTTTAAAAAAAGTTTCTAAAGAGAATTTTTAATGCAGATTCTAGTAGCAAGTCAGTGGGTTACTGGGGCAAACTACTAGGAAGATAATGAATTATATTTCTGGAAATACTGCATGGACAATTGGTTATTATTCTGAAATTATTTAAAAGTTAAATTGTTTCTGGCCTCCTGTTACTCCAAAATCTCTGGTGTGTTTTTTTGCTAACACACTAGAGCAATAGAATATGGGATTGATACACACACAAAGTGGACTTCTTTTTAAATGTAGAATTTTTTTCAGTTGCGAAACTCTCAATGAACACATACTTTATTGTGCATTGGATACAGGTGACAAATTTATTTCCAAGTTATTATATTCACAAAAAAGTCCCTAAATGCATCCCTAATCACACTGGAAAAACACAAGCTCAATGAAGTGAACTTACTTTATGAAATTATTTCAATATTATCAAATTATGACAGATTGTTAAACTGTGATTGACCTGTTTTATCTTTGACATTTCCTGATACCTGTGGTAACAGTTCTTCTACACAACAATTTAATGTATAGGAAAATGTCATAACACAGGCATTGCCAATATTTGTGACTATTATTAAAAATATAATTTATTATTTTCATGTTGTAGTAGAGGTGGGAACAATATTTTCAATATGCAGACAAACAGAATTCTTGCTTATGAAAAGCTGATATTTTGCAAGAACAGCTAAATACAGTAGAACACTGAAAGAATTTATTTTTTATTTAGAAATTTGAATAATGGGTGGCACAGATAGCCTTGGAATTTTTTTATCCCTGATGAATAGAAAAATTCATTCTACAAATCAGAATTACTGTTTTTATCCTTATAAAACACGTTATACGTTCTGTGGGTGGTTTTGATGTCAGCAGAGTGAACTCTACCAAACAGAAAATATCAAGGCACCAGCTTTTGAGTAGAATTCTTTACTGAAGTCAACTTCTGATATAAAAATGATTGTCTTATTCGGGCCATTAAATTCTCCCTAAGCCAAACAGATTTTTCTAGGACTTTAAAGAGCAGATCCAGATCCTGATTTAACTATCGGATGGGGATCAGGCTAGGTACATAGATTAACAGGACTAATAGTAATTTTTTGTCAAATGGTGTAGTTCCAATGACTTCAATGGACTTGTGCTAATCTGCTATGGCTGGCTGCCATTTGGAGAGGACAAGGGGAAACAATGCAAGTTGCACCGGGAGAGGTTTCACCTTGATAAATGAAAGAATTTTTTTATAGTGAAAACAATCAATTGCTGGAAAAACTTCCCCAGAGATGTGGTGAACTGCCCACCACTGGAGGTTTTCAAGATGTGATTCCCCCATCCCTGGAAGTGTTCAAGGCCAGGTTGGATGGGGCTTTGAGTAACTTGTTCAAATGGGTGGTGTCCCTGTCCATAGCACAAGGGTTGGAACTAGATGATCTTTAAGGTCATTGGATCCTCAACCCAATCCATTCTATTATTCTATGACGGGGTGTTAGATAATTTCATCAAGGCTCTCTTTCCCACAAAAGGTTGGACCAGATGATCTTTTGAGGGCTATTGTATGATTCTGTGATCTAATACCAGGGTAACTGTACTTCTCATCTGCTGTATATTACTCTGGAAGGAAGGATTTTTATTACGCTTAGTATTAGCACTGTAAAACATAGAACTCAGATAACAAAATTAATGTAAATATGTTTTCAAAATGGTAAGAAAATATTGTATGACATTTACCTCAATGAATTTAAATTTGGCCTTCTATGATAGTGGGTTTGGGTCTCTCCTGTAGTTATTTTTCAAGTGCAGAAATTCCCTAAAATCACTGGAAGATTGTCTAAATAATGGATAGTCTCAGTGCAACTCAGGCTGCCATGTCTCCTGCTGTCTTCTCCATCTCTGTATTTAACATAAATGTGGTGGCTGGGAGAAGTGCCATTAGGTCAAGGTATTAGCAAAGCCCACTGATGAAATTGCTTATTTCGGACTGTTCCAGACAATCTGTTGTTAAACAGAGTACTCTAGCTTTACTAGTACTGTTCACAAACTCAGTGTTGTAGGAATATACAGGTACTATTACTTACACTAAGACAAACATACACACACAGAGGTGATGCACCCTAACTAAGGATGTAAGTCATTCTTTCAAACAAACAAACAAGCCCAAAAGAAATCTATGGTCAATTCTGCCCTATGCAATAAATTTCCTAAAATTTTTTAGCTGTATAAGAACAGTGGCATTTAATATTTTTTTTTAAATTTACTGTATACTGTACATTTACTTGACACAATCCAGCAGGAAAACCAGCCATTTCACTTTCTTTATTGCCTTTTCCACTTGGAAATTATCACTGGATCTCTTTAGAGTGGATGAGCACAGAATGTCAATTTGAATTTATCTGTACTGAGATTAAAAAGAAATAATTCTTATAGCAATTTGATATATCATTAAATCACATTTTTGGCCTTTCTACATTCTTAATCCCTTTCCAATCCATGAAGACTGCTGAAGTCCAAAGAATTCCAGACCTGTCACACAGTCAGAAATAGAGCACCTCCTGGATCATTAGTAATTCAGTTTTGAGGGTCTTTTAGTGAGAGAAAGGTTGAAAGGTGAAGTCAGATTGTTTCACACATTGTAAGAAGGTGTTTGGGATGCTCTGTCTGCAATTTTATAGCTCTTTGTATAGATATATATAATCTATCTATATACAGAGATAAAAAAATCTATGAAGTATCCTTTCAGAATTTTTCAACTAGCAAAAAAAAGTCTCAATGTCATTGATGCCACTTTAATTTCATCTTTGTCCAGTGCCAAGAGAAAAAATATTAATTGTTATTCTCATACAGTCTGAAAAAGCCCACATTGAAATGCAAAGAGTAAAGAAAGTGCAGTTCTTTTTATGGATAAAATAGAAACATTTTTTATCTATGTTACCATTTATCTATCAGAGGATAAAATACTTTTCTCCTGATTACTTAGACAGGACGCTTCTGTCAGAAGTGAAATATGAAATGTAAAATCCACGTACAGATGGATTTCCAAAGACACTTAATAAAGATGACTATACAGTGATGGAATAGTGCTATTTACCCCACCATGTTACAATCATAAGTCGTTTTCTCTTTTAGATGACAAACACTACTCAGATGCCAGCTGAGAAAGATACTTTCCCTACAGCAGCATCTGGTTCATTGGCAGACTCTTCAGGCAGTTGCACTGGCATCTTCTGCACTGCCTGTAGGTCTCTCATATCATTATGTTGATCGTTTGTCTGGGCTACTGTGCCCTTCTGTTAAAATCTTCTTTTTTTTTCTCTTTTTTTTTCTAAACAATTTGTTCAATATATTAATTTATTAATTAGCTAATGTTTGTACACAGAATACCATCTTTGGGATCACTCACAGTAAAAATTAGTGATTACATATTTCTGCAGTTTCCAATTTGCTTCTTGTGTGAATCAGCACTAGAACTGCTTAATTATCAATATATTTTTTAGCAGAAGAATTCTTTCGCAGAAGTGAAAACAAAGACAACCAAAAAAGACTAATTAATATGAAGCAGAAATAAGTAAGTATATCAAAGCAACCTTATAGAGTAAGATCAAAGATCCCTCCAAATTTGTGTCCTGTCTCTAGAAGTAGCAAAAGCTAGATGCCCTGGAAGAGTGTAAGAGCAGCAGAAACATATATTTTTCCCCAAAATACTTCCTAAATTGCTCAGGAATTTATAAAATTTAAAAATATTTCTAAGTGTTTAAAAAATATCAACAAATTTCTCCTTCATAATTTTTTCTAATTTTCTCTAAAACGGTGTCATCTTTTGCATCCAAAGATTCCCGTAAAGCAGCCTCCACAACTTTATTTTGCATTTATGAACCCTATACAACATCCTAGGTATGCCTTCTGTAGCATTCTGTTCCAATTGTCCCAGACGTGACAGTTACTTCACTGGCACTTAAGCAGAATGAAAGAACAATTTTTCCTCCTTAATTTATTGATCACAGCCAGTCCACTTTCTCAGTTACTCTAATGCCTATCAAAAAAATGTTCTTCTTGTGGCAGTGATACCGACTATTGCCTAATTGCCTTAGCAAAGGATTCTCACTTTGCTTAAATTCTATTGAAGCAATCACATTTCCTTTGTACTGGTCACCAGTTCACACAGTATAAACTAGTACTATCTTCAGAAGACAAGGAAAGGTCTTTTAGAAAATCCACTTTTTTTTTTTTTTTTTCCCCCTCCCTCCTTCCCCCTCAAGTATATGGCTTTCTAGATAGTTGACTACACCAGTTACAACAATCTGAAGTGGGCAATTGATCACTGATTACTAGTCCTATCTAAATGACTTTGAGGTTGCTTCAAAAAACCAAAAAAAATTGCCAAAACTACTCTCTTGCTCATTAAACACATGACACCAGGAAAATTAATCTACTCGTGTGCCCTCTGACAGCCTCAAAATATTGAGAAATTCATATAATTTTTAGAGTAATTCATTGACACAACACAATGATATCTTATATGTTCCTTAAGACAGAAAAGACATACCTTTGCCTATTTGAAAGTTTATTTGAAAAGTTTTTGCATACAAAGATTTACATCATACGGTTTTTCTTATGTGTGCAGTGAGACTTCAGTAAGACATTAACTTTTCTCAAGAAAAGTCATATTGTCAATTTTTACCTTATGTAGAAGCTGTTAAAAGCAGATTTTTGTGGCGTTGAATACTATATCACTTTATGCACATTATGCAGAACAGGAGAAAATGTTTGATGAATCCTAAATGCAGCTGAAGGCTTGTATTTTTTATTAGATAGGAGGATAGGTAGGATATTCAGAATCTGAAAGAATGTAATCAGTCCATGCATACCCTGCCTATATGAATGGTGTGCAACTGTGGGAAAAGGCTGCATTTTTTATTAATAAAATCTAGTAAGCAAAAATACAGATTTTTTTTACATGGTTTCTAAATTAGTTATGGTGTTGGTAACTAACAGTGGTGAAAGCCATACAATAAAATTTCTTTTCAAGGATTTTTTGAGATTTACAAAACTAATTGTATGTGTAAATGCCATATGTTATTTGCCTTTTAGTATTTTTTTAAAATCTGTCTCTGCAGTTACCTATTTGGATTTTCCTGCTACGCACTTGTGCATTTGGAAACGTTTGTAAGAGTGTATATAACATGTTCTAAGTGGTGAACTGTAAAACCACAGGACGTTCAAGAACAAGATCCCTATCAGGCAGCCAAAGAAACAGTTGGTCCTTTTCTGTTTGGACACACTGTCTGGTGTGGATGGGCAACAAGTGGAAAGTGAACATCTTTATTCCATAATATTGTGTGCATTGTAGTCATGACTGCATAAGAAGGCAAAATTATCTGCCCATCTGTCCATTTTAATGTTATCTAATAAATTTGCAGTGCAGAAACCTTCAAAACCACAGATGGGATCTTTCATCTACTCCTATTTGATAAAGAATAAAACAAAGTATATAAATACTAGAGGGTCTCATGAAGTGGTACCAGTTGATTAATTTCCTGCAACACTTATTTGGAAATTAAACTTTATACTGGGTTTTCAGGAGTAAAATAAAATAAAATCTAAGTAAGAGAACAAGGAAATAAAAAAAAAACTGTGTTCAGTTATGTTCCTTCTCCTTCATGTCATTTTGACTTTTCCATAATTGTTTACCACCAAAAAAATGCAATACTTAGTTGTGAATAAATTTGAGCAAGAAGATGTGACAGAGAAATAACTTTTGCATCATTCTTTTGACCAATTATAATTTTTGTGACAAATCTTCATATATAGAAGATAGTCACGCAGTCTCTTTTCATAAACCTTTGCTGACTGGGCCTTATCTCCTGGTTGTCCTGTGCATGCTGTGTGATGGCACTCAAGATGACCTGCTCCATAACCTTCCCTGGCTGCAAGGTTAGACTGACAGGTCTGTAGTTCCCTGCATCCTCCTTCTGGCCCTTCTTGTAGATGGGTGTCACATTTGGTAACCTCCAGTCTACTGGTGACTCCCCGGTTTGCCAGGATGCTGATATATGATCGAAAGTCACTTAGTGAGAACTTCCACCAGCTACCTCAGTACCCTTGGGTGGATCCCATCTGGCCCCACAGACCTGTGTGTGTCTAAGTGCTGTAGCGCGTCACTGACCATCCCGCATGGTTACCAGGATGGTAAGCAACTTCTTTAAAGAAGAGGGCAAACTGCTAGATCTGGAGTTTTGTATTCCCTTTCTAGAACTCCATCTGTTCTTTTGGGTAATTTTAATGGTCTGCATATTAAGTCTTTCATTTAATGTCCTGCCGTCTCGTTCCCTGTATTTTACCAGCGATTCAATCTCTCAGCCATACTACAAGAACGTTTCCTGGGAACTTCAAAACCATGACAAACTCTATAGCATTATTTGTGCTCTACCTTCTGATGCTACAGTGTAGGCAGATACATTAAGAGGTTTTGGAGATTTTTGTTCTTGTCAAGAAAAGTTTTCACGACATGCTTAGTTACCTTTTACATAATTTTCTTTTGGGTGCGGGATAAAAATGCAACTTTATCTCAAACTCTGCCATGTGAGGGAGCTACCAATTAATTTGAGGGAACTGGAGATACTTAGAGGCAACCTTCACCTTCCCTGAAACCAGAACAAATTCTTACCAGACATTGGTAAGAACAGCACGGAGGGGTTTCCAAGATCAGGGACCCCCCCACCGCCCCAACAGCCCGAGCCCCGGCCGGAACCCGGAAGTCCGCGGCAGCCAATCAGGCGCGGAGCGGGCGCGGCCGCGGAGGTTTAAACACGGTCAGAGCAGACGGTCGGTCTTGTCGGCGAGGCAGTAGCACCGGCGGCAGCACCGGCAGCGAGAACTAAGGTGAGCTCGCAGGGAAGGCCGGATCGCGCTGTACGAAGGGGTTTCCGAGCTCAGGGACACCCTTCCCCCGCCCCTCACAGCCCGAGCCCCAGCCGGAACCCGGAAGTCCGCGGCAGCCAATCAGGCGCAGAGGGGCCGCCACAGACTGGGGCGCACGCGACAGGGAAGTGTGAGGGGAGAGGGGGAAGGAAAAAAAACGCACAAAAAAAAGAGAAACAAACGCATAAAATACGTCACTGCTTGAAGAGATCGAATCTAGTCATGGTTGGAACTCGGTCAAAGGCTATTAAAACAACTGTGGGTCCCCAAACAGAGGCCCCACACAAACACGCAGGCACCCAGGGAACTGACTGCAGTGAGTGTCGGAACCTGGCAATGGCGGATGATGGAGACAACACCTGTGTTAGGGGTGAGCAGATCGATGATCTGCTCCACATGGTGGCCGAACTGAGGGAAGAAGTGAATAGACTTAAGGTCTATAACTGAGGGAAGAAGTGAATAGACTATGGTCCATAAGGGAGTGTGAAAGGGAGTCAGATGTGTGGTATCAGGCTCTGCAGACCCCTGTAGCAAAGGGAGGTGACCCAAGGAACAGGGAGGAATGGGTACAGGTGCCTGTTGGAAGAGGCAAAAGGGAAACCCTTCACAGCCCCCCCCATCTTTCCATTTGCCCCTGCATAACAAGTATGGGGTACTGGAGGTTGAAACAAACGAGAAGGCAGAAGAAACACTACCTGGGGGTTGCCTAAAGCAAATCAGTCCCCCCCTCGCATCAAAATCAAAACCTCTACCCTCAAGAAAAAGAGGAGGGTAACTGTCATTGGTGACTCCCTTCTGAAGGGAACAGAGGGTGCCATATGTCGGCCGGATCCTTCCCATAGGGAGGTCTGCTGCCTCCCTGGGGCCCGTGTCAGAGGTGTAACCATAAGGTCTATAACTGAGGGAAGAAGTGAATAGACTATGGTCCATAAGGGAGTGTGAAAGGGAGTCAGATGTGTGGTATCAGGCTCTGCAGACCCCTGTAGCAAAGGGAGGTGACCCAAGGAACAGGGAGGAATGGGTACAGGTGCCTGTTGGAAGAGGCAAAAGGGAAACCCTTCACAGCCCCCCCCATCTTTCCATTTGCCCCTGCATAACAAGTATGGGGTACTGGAGGTTGAAACAAACGAGAAGGCAGAAGAAACACTACCTGGGGGTTGCCTAAAGCAAATCAGTCCCCCCCTCGCATCAAAATCAAAACCTCTACCCTCAAGAAAAAGAGGAGGGTAACTGTCATTGGTGACTCCCTTCTGAAGGGAACAGAGGGTGCCATATGTCGGCCGGATCCTTCCCATAGGGAGGTCTGCTGCCTCCCTGGGGCCCGTGTCAGAGGTGTAACCAGAAGGCTGCCTAGTCTGTTTTTCCCCCCGGCCGCCTCCAGCTCCTGCTCAGGCCATGGCCACCAGTACAGGTGCCTGTTGGAAGAGGCAAAAGGGAAACCCTTCACAGCCCCCCCCATCTTTCCATTTGCCCCTGCATAACAAGTATGGGGTACTGGAGGTTGAAACAAACGAGAAGGCAGAAGAAACACTACCTGGGGGTTGCCTAAAGCAAATCAGTCCCCCCCTCGCATCAAAATCAAAACCTCTACCCTCAAGAAAAAGAGGAGGGTAACTGTCATTGGTGACTCCCTTCTGAAGGGAACAGAGGGTGCCATATGTCGGCCGGATCCTTCCCATAGGGAGGTCTGCTGCCTCCCTGGGGCCCGTGTCAGAGGTGTAACCAGAAGGCTGCCTAGTCTGTTTTTCCCCCCGGCCGCCTCCAGCTCCTGCTCAGGCCATGGCCACCATCAGTTGCGATAAGTTGCATCTGGACTTTGGGGGATGGCTGGCAGCATCGCCAAACTACTGGCTGGAGTGGGGACCTAGATATTTTGTTCCCATGAGAGTATGACTATAGGTCAGTTAGCTTACTGTATAAATAGTGGACAGCCCAAGAGCCCTTTGAGCTCTCCTGTACGACAGCAGGCTGCACGCCAGGATCTCCCCTTTTGTGAGGACGCTCACTTAAGGCTCTACTCCTCAAGGTTGAGAGATTCCTTGCTGCAACAGATTCTCGGTAAGTGACTAATAGATTGCTAAACTTTGAAATCTTTAAGTAATATAAAGGGTTCTTCATAAATCATTCCAACCCAGACTGAAACTGATTTTGTACATCATTTAAGCTGTAAGTTATTACTTCTGTGTGTTGTAAACACTAAACAGTATTTATTACAAATATCCTAATATCTGTTTTTCAACTATTCCTGAGCATATTCTTCTTCCTTTCCATAAATTTAGAAAGCAGCATGTGAACTTGTAGTCCCTAGGGATGCAAAATTCCCATAAAAGGTAATAGCTGTTATGAAATAAAATTTTCAAGATTGGGCCCACAATGTGTATATAAGCACAATTCATTGTAATGTACTACCACTTTTCCTCATTATTTTCACACAGCATCTAGCACTGGTTCCCTATTCAAGGTAATATATCGCACTTTTCTTTTATTTGGTCTCTGCTCAATGCCCTGTGGCTTGTATCGAGAACATCACACAAAGACTGATATTTGGATACTAGTAGCAGTAGCATTGTACTGCTCAATTGGTGTGCTTTAGAGGCAATTACCAGAGTGTTAGCACTGGTTGCTTTTTCAGAAAATGGTACAGTAGACACACTGATAGTCTGCAGCTGAATTCTAGGAAGAATACCCTTTGCAATTTTGTAAAATGAGACTAATATTACCTAATATTAAAAGAGAACAAACTTGAAGATTACTATTTAAAGGTAACCTTTTGTTGGTTTTTTACAGCTTGTTCTATCCTCACTTTACTTGTTTGTGTTGCTTTCTTCTGGAGTACTTTATACCAGCTTCATAGAATCAAATGTAAAATTCTTCACTTGTCCAAACTTCTATATGCTGCATTCTTCATTCCAACTACTATCTGTTCTTATCCCTTTGCCTGAGTATATATCAGCTAATATTGTTCCAAAAGAGTTCTTTATTTGAATTCTTACTAACTGCTTATATATCTCTTTTCTAAGTCTATCTTCCAAATAGCTGCTCAAAGCTGTTCTGACTCAACAGCATCTGGAACCAAATTAACTGTGATGTTTGGGTGCATTCTTAAGTCTAGTGTTCTTTCAGGTAGCTGAGGAAGATGCAGATCTTTCATGATCTACCCTGTCTTATAAAGCGATTCCCTGTCATTTGTTTGTGCTAATGCTATAGATGGACAACAGAATTTAAATTGTTCTCACTAGCAATTGCAGGAGAGGCTTTTTAATCAAGAAATGACACAACAGATGGATTAAACAAATACAGGAAGGGGAAGGATATTGAAAGGATGAAATAAAATTATCAGAATGGGTTGTTTTTCTGCAGAAGTGTTTTAAGCATACACTGCAGCAGCAAGCTACACTTTTGCTATAATTAGGTGGGGAGGTGTTGATAATGGAGTAAATAAACAATTTAATAAACTAGGCTGCCTTTGCCCTTGTAGAGTGATTATACAGTAGAAAAAGGAATTAGGGGAATGGAGTTACTATGTTTATAGCTTTGATACATAGGTATTGAAGTTATAAAAAAACTAACACACAAAAATGTTCCATCATTCTATGACCTTTTATTCAAAAATTTGTTAAATTGCATGTTTTCTAACTTTGACGACACATTGAAATCATACAGTTTTCTTATAAGAATTTTTTTAAAGCAAGCGTTAGAAAATGTAATATTTTATTCTCATTTGTTTTCTCATGAGACATCATATTAATAGAGCATCAATGTACCTCAAGCAGCACTGAATTCAATTTACTACTGTTAGCTGACATTTTGTTAACTAGATCAATTATTCCTTTCCTAAGTAAAGAAATAATGGAGAGAGACAATACTGCAAATGTATTAATTTCACATTATTACTAGTGGAAAAAAGTGGTGGTCAAACATAGCTATCCTGAGGTGTATGGCACCATAATCCTAAGAGAAGAATTTACCCATAGCAGTTACTGGCAAAATTTCCATTGACATCCACAGAATTATTATAGAGTTATGAATGTGGGTAGTTTTCACCACCGTGGAGTAAGCATCAGTTCCTAGCAATTCATTCCTAACACTACATTTAGATTGCTTCTATTGGAAAAAAAAATATTGCTTTTTACTATCACAAAAACAATACCAAAGAACATTTGGTAGAATCATAAAGAAGTACCCATTGATTTTTAATATGCATAAACACAATAAAGGGTTACTTAAACTTTATTATCAAATGAGCGAAAACTATTTGGTTACTATGGTTTAATGAATTATCACGCATCAGCCGAGTTGTAATAGCTGCCTGTCTCAATTACAACACTTCAGTTATGAAGTAATTTTCTTTATCTTAAAGCACCAATAGGTTGAGTCAGTGAGCCATAGTTCCCTGGGATGTGTTAAAGAAATCACCTTTCATCATATGACCAAATAGTTAATAAATTGCAACTGGCACAAGAAATCATTCTCTAGTCTTAATTTTCGTAAGACAGATGTGAGAAATTTTATGCTCCTACCCATTTAGATAAAGATTTGTAGTTTATTATATTTACAAAATAGCAGGACATAAATTTGCTGAGGGAAAAAAATTTGCACATAACCAGTCATATACTTTCTGTGCAAACATGCTTTTAAATTTAACTGAGCTGAAAAAGCGAAAAATGATCAGTGTAGACATGGCCCTGTTAAATCAAAAATTCATTATATATTTTTACCAACAGTGATGATAATTGATAATCCTCTATAGTAGAGTGACTTGGTCTAATCATTATGAAATAGGTCCATTACCTTCTGAATCCTTTAAGAGGCATTTCTTCTAAAAAGGGGTATGTTTTTTTTAAGCTCTCTGATTTACTGTTATCTCTGAAGAATGACAATTTAATGATGTGTACCTGTAATCCTCTCATCTCACGCAGGGAGAAAATCTTTCTGCTGAGCAATGATTATTAAGTGTAGGCTTTCCTAAAACACAATGACATTTCACTTCAAGTATAATTTATGAATGCCAACACTTTGGAAAGCTTCCTGAGTTCCATAGTTCATACATTTTAATAACATGTGCATAATACCCCCACTTCTTTTTAATTAGTATTCCAGTAAGGTAATACAGAAAACTTTGAGTAAAATGCTTTCACTTTCAAATTTACAAAAAATATTGATTTACAAATATTTTTAAAAATTTGGCAAAGTGTTTAGTAGATATATTTGCTGAAAACTCCATGTTAAAAGAATTTCTGGTCCATATTAGAAGAATAGATTAAAGCTGGAGACAGATAAGGCTGAGGTACCAAATATGTTCTTTGTGTCAGCAAAGGGAGGCAAATGAAGACCTTCCATCTACAAGGTGCCTCTGGCCACTGTGGTAAAAGGCAGGGTTCAAGGGAAAGAGGTACCAGGAGTGGATGTGGGGGGAGTCAAGGATCACTTCAGAGAACTTGAGTCATGTAAGTCCCTGGAATGGACAGCTTGCATCCAAGGGTGTTGAGAGCTGCCCTTGCAAGGCAACTCTATAATTTTGAAAAGTTAGGTATGTCAGGGGAAATATTCAATTAATGGAGGAATGTAAATATTGCATCCATCCTCTAAAAAGCTTGAAAAGACAGTCAACTGGGCTCAAGGACAGGGCTGCCATTGAGGAGGATGTAGACAGGCTGCATAAATGGATCAACAGAAGTCACGGGACATTCTCAATGGGAGGTCCTGTACCTGGAAAGAGAATCCCTGGTAGTGAATCCTCCCCACAGGCCTTCAGTCCTAGCCTGGGTTATTTTGTAGGTGAAATGTACAGATTCCTTACATATTGCCTTTTAATATGAATTCCATGTACTATTGAACAGCAGTAGCCAAATATAATTTCAAATCTTCTACACTGACTTCAACCTTCTTCAGTGGATACGAAGATCTCTCACTTCAAATTCAGAGTAGCTTCATAAGTAGTGCAGTATAGAGATATGGTTTAGCATAATTCCAATAGCTTGTGTATTATATGGATAGGTACCTTCTCATAATTACCTGCATTACACTGGCAATCAGGTATACAAAGAAAGTGGCAGAAGTAATGAGAGAGCTCTTTTGCATATTAAAAAATCATCTGTCAAATGTGCACTACACTTGTCTAATGACCTAATAAAAAATTCAGTGTTTAAACTCTACTGTATTTCTTGATTTATCATATTCAACTACTAGCACTTTGATAGAAAGATGCACGATGTAGTTATTATATTATACTCTGATTATAGAACTGCTTGTATTTTAGTTGAAGATAACCAAAGGACAATAACTGATACAAATAACTCCAAATTCTATGCCAGTAAGGAAGCCAGTATACAGTACTCACATAGGCATCCAAATAATGAATAGAATGTGAGAAAAAAACACAGTATAAGGCTCTGCATAGGCTTGTTCGTGGTGTGCCTGTGACAGCATGGTTCTGCTCTATATCTGCCACACTTTGATTTGTCAAAGATAGTAATTTGACACTGGATTTGAGTACACTAGTACATGTGATGCCACTACTCAGAAAGGTCTCAAAGAACAACATGCTCAAAGTCTCAGTAAAAAGGTAGGAATAAGTTGTGGACCCTTTTGGAAGCAGAATAGAGAGGATTCTGACTAGACAAAGTTATTTTTATGAAAATTCATGTAAAGTCACTCTGGACTCTCCTTTGGTACTTCTATTGCCTGTTGGAGGAGCCTGAAAAAAAAATTGTTATTCTCCATTAATGACACATCAGTTAGTAGGAGGAAAATAAAAACCTATATAGAACATATTTCACAATTGTATGCATTTAAAAATAACTCTTTAAAATTATTGGTATTGTAGTTCTCATTTGAGAATAAAGGCTGCCAATTGTATTGCGTGTGATGTATAGAACAGCGATTTCTAGCTGACAAAAGCTAAGTAAATTTCCTACTGTGCTTAAAGCCAGCAAGACACTCTCTTTTAGCTGGCTTTGTAGTGTTTCTGCGTGGGGAGGACTGACATCCAATTCAAGGATGGGCAGCATATTCACTCTTTGACCACAAATCTAGGCATTATTTTAGCCTGGTCAACAGGTGACATTATAATAATCTGATTTCTATTGTACCTGTTTCCAAGTTAACATCACAGTTGCTTTCTTTAAAAATTAGTGATTAGCTTTCCCAACTGCTACAGCTCAGGAAAATATTTTTTCCCCTTTCCTTTTTCTACTTTTCATATAAGTCTTCTTTACATACAGGTCACACAGTACCTTAACGGAGAAGAGCTAATCCTGACTCTTAAGTATACTTTTACTGATTTTTTGACTGCTTATATCTTTGTCTCAAGAAAATGTTTTATGGTTGTTAGAAAGAAAAAAAAAAAGTAATTTTCTGAAATTGTTTTCATTATTACAATTTACCATGTTTAAATTTCCAAATCCTTCCTACTTCCTGTACCTTCCTCTGTGTGACGAACTAGGCAAGGCTTGAGAATAAATTATACAGCACAGAAAGAAGACATTCTTGCTTAACAGGTGTTGCAATGATAGCCTCCTTGTACTCCTTCAAAGCATGGAAGCTTAAAAGCTTGGATGCGTGGGCTGTGGTCTGACTGCAGTTTTGGCACTCAGACCCCAAACACACACACGCACACAGAATAGAGAGTCCCTCATCCAGTAAAAGAGTCAGAAATGGAGTTTAATGAGAAGACAGAACAGACTGTACTGGCCTGGCACAAAGCATGGTCAGGCAGACAGGCATGCTGACCAGCAAACTGTTCACAATTGATAAGTACCCTTTTATCCTTTGCTTCCTGCATTTTGCTCTTTATTGCTCCCCAAACCACCTGGATCCCTCATTTTTCTTGCCTTTGGTTTCTTCCTTGAGCATCCTATAAGACAACTTGCACAATCCCAGCATACTCTTCCCCCGCATGCTATAAAGAATTCCATCCCATAGGGCAGAAACCTCACCCCGACCCCAGTCTGTGTGGTGCTCCAGAGAGCCACCCCTGGGGATTCACAGCGCTGGGCATCATCCGTTCCATAGGGCTGGTGGTCTCCAGGACAGTCCTGGAGGGCTGGGGCAGGGGCTGGTACCTCTGACTGGTGTAGCTTATGAAGGCACAGACCCTGGTCAGTGATGCAACCAGAATCCTTTATGATAACAAACAGGCAGCTCATATAATACTAACGTATCTTCTTTCCCAACCAACACTCCCCTGCAACCCCCAACTGCCAGCCGGGCAGAATTCCCCTCCATCAGTCAGGCCACCAGGCGTTGTTTATGGGTCACTAGGACTTGCTTAAGGGCCTTCCCCTGCCAGCGTTCCTGCTGCTTCTATTCCTTCTTCTGGTCTCTGCTTCTTCCACGATCCTGTTCACCCACAGATGGGGGCACTGGGGCTCCCCTGCTGCCCTCTGCCTCTGCACTCCTCTGTGTGGGGAGGGGTGAGCCTGAATCTGTGAAATTCATTGAAAGATTTATTTAAAATCCACCTCAATATTGAGCAAATCTCACCACCTAGATTCCTAGAGTACTAAAATACTTTCATTAACATCAGAAGAATCCAACTGCTGCCCTAAAACTGTGAAGGTAATTACTTTAAAAAGCCTTTGACCCCAGGACTCTAGTCATGAACAGATAGTTTGCATTCCCTCTTCTTTCCTCATTCCACACATTTTCTCCACAGAGAGCTGTCTATTTACATAGAAATTGCAAAAATAACCTTTTATGAATGTAGCACTTACTGTGTGCTTTATTTGTACTGTTTTCCTGCTCAGGTCTTGTGAAGGATGAACATTACAATAATGCATACATATTCATAGAGCAATTTTTAGGCTAAATCTCACAAGGCTGTTATTATTCACAATTTATAAATGAATTATTAATAGCCACTCAAATCTATAAATAATAATCATACAGTAGGCTTTGTTGGTTAAATTAAGTCATTTAGCTTCAGTACCATGACTCAAGAATATGAAGAATTTAATAGCAAGTGTACTTTCTTTTAACGTAGAATTGAAAAAAGAATATAACATCAGTCAAAACATGTATTTGATGTGGAACACCTAACAGTATCACATGCACTAACTTTTGTCCATAAACTTGCATTCTACTACCACATTAGAATGGACGCGTACATTGCTGCAGAACAGTCAAGGATTCAGCTGACCAAATCCAGAGATCAGGCTTAAAATTACCATAATGTACCAGTGTCAGTGTTCATTATGACCTCAATAACAAAGGCATTCAGACTCCATATTCATTTAAATACCATTTATTGGAGCAAACACTCTAAAGAAAAAGAGGATAGATAATCTTACATGTCTTCAATGCTGCAATCCCTAGCTGTCCACACTGAATGGACCTCCAGTCATGGCATGACATGCTGCATGCCATGGGAAGGTTCACCAGTCAGTGTTATGGTGTTTAGAGTTCTTACAGGGTTTTCTTAGATGTAAACAATCCTATTCATAATTTCTATTGTCATGCAAAAGGATATTTTCATAAGAAAATGCTTCACTTTTGGACAGGGAAAAGGATTTATCAGTGAGGTAACCAAAGAGGAGCTGTCTACATGCTGCTCTATTATAATTAGCTAGCAAGTTTATCCTGTGGCCAAGATAGGACCTGTAGTTCCTTAACGCCTTTATACAGTGATTCATTTTATTATGAAGTAGAAGTCTAAAACAAGTACAATTAATTTATCCTCAGAATTATTTATTTCTTTTCTTTAATTATAAAGGGAGCCTTTGTGTTGATATTTACACTGTGGATTCCTTAATTTGCTGAGGTAGTTAAAAAAATTACTATTTTGTGTACACATTACCAGGCATGAGTTTCTGTAGCGTATCTCATTGTTTCTTTCTCCCTTAGTTTCATCAACCTGAGAAGAGTTGGTGAGTTTGTTAGACTCCATTCTAAGCATTAGGTCATTAAGGAAAAACTTCAGCTTCCATATCTCATAAAAAAATAATTTCTAGAGCTTTTATTAAATATTTGATAGTGTAAAGGCAAAAGACAAATAAGCAAATGGAAATAATCTAGTTATTATCTTCTATATATTATGATTTTGGGTAGGTGGGATGAAGTTCATTTTTAAGGCTACACCTGTATCAGTAAACTCAGAGGTATTGTGACCTATTCTCGAGTTAAAATTTTTAATCTTTTCCATAATATATTTCCTGAGCAGTTTATCCCCTAAAGAAGTCCTGGAATTTAGGAGAATGCTAGCTGACCTGGGATAAAACTGTACCAGAGATTAAGCAATTAAAGAGTAAGCCTAATGGTATATTTGCTTCTTGATTCCATGAAACTTTATCATTCGGACATAGCCTTGAAATCTTGACATTTTTACTGTCTCAGACAACAGGAGAAAGGTACACATGCATAAAAAAAGGAATATTGACTGAATTATTTTAAGGTATGATAAACCAATTCTGAATAGTATTTTGGAGCATGTTTGTTTACATGTTACTGATGAGAATTTCAGTATGATATCATGCTCTCTGGAAGCTCATAAATAAAACTGCACATTGGTGGAAGCTTTTCTGGTGAATGAAATGCAGAATTATAGCCTACACAGTTTTTATCATCTAAGTGCTAAAGCTGTGAAAAGATGACAATCTAGCTTATGGACTGAGGGCAATATAGTCTAGGACTGAGGTTCAGAAAATTCTTTAAAATTCTCAGTGTTTAAACAACCCATGTATTATTTCATCCTTTAATGTCACAGATAACAATTACATTTTTTTTTCTGCTCAGTTTTGTAGACAAGAAAAGTTTGCTGATAGTTACTTTTGCAGGGGGTAGAAGAACAGCTACAAACAACTGACCTGGGCATGCCTGTTCCAAAATTTTTACTGTTGCGTGCAACATACTGCATGATTTTTATGTATCAAGTGAAATGGCAGACCAGGTTCTGTCAACAGTTGAAAAGACACTATTATTGACATTGTGGTTTGGAACAAAAGTCCAAAAATGGGAGACTCAACTGCAAGAGTTTGAGAAAAGCTTGGCAAGCAATTGTTAATGTTGCAGCACTCAGCATAAAGAAAGGTGAAGAGAATGGGGAAAAGAGGATCATATCCTAGGAGATGGACATAATAATTATTAGAGGTGCTTGATTGTCTCCTTAAATCATGCATGTTATATGGTATTCACCAAATGGCCAAGGCAAGGGTCCAGTCTGATCACATGACTGCTAAAAGGCACAAACGGTCACTCGGCGTCGTCACAGTGTACAAAGCTACCAAATGTAGCAATGGGCAGGATTTTTTTGAAAGATTAATGTTAGGAGAAAAAGGTGTATTACAACTAAAGCCAAAATTAGCCTTGAACCAGAAACTTTGAAAAAGGACCTTTTTTAAAGGACTTTTTTTTTTTCCTAAAGAAGTACATACCAGTCAAAAAAAAAGTATTAAAAGTAATGAAACAGAAACACCTGGATTTGTCTGGCAAATTGTACCATCAAAGAACAGGTGAATATCTCTGAAATGCTGACAGACTGTGGAGAAGGAGCAGGAAGACAGACAGGACAGGTGAAAAAACCCTGTATTCTCTAAGAAAACGTCTTCTGTTCTTGTCATGCTGAAATACATTTTCAGAAAATAAAAATGCAATTTCATTAAATCCAATAGGAAATATCAAAAACCTTAGAGGAGAAAATGGATAGTGGAAATTGGAAAGCCAAAGTGGACATTTGAAGATCAAAGATGCTAACAGTATAAATGTGTGTCATGGGATACTCAATAAAAGAATTAGGAAAATTTGGTGAAGTTTGGTTAAGCATTGTGAATCAATGCAACGAAATGTATTCCTGACCAACACTCCCTGGAAGTAGCTTTATATAGATAAATTATAGCTCTGATTAAGAATAGAAACATAGACAAGAAACCAAATTATTTTTACAAGGCCACAATCTACCTTATCTTTCTTTTTAAAGGATTATCAGCAACTCAAGCATAAGAAAGGAAGAGGCTGAAATCCATAGTAAATTATGAAGATTAAATGTGTCAAAAGAAGTCACATAAACATATAAGAGCTGGACATATGAGATGGCTAAAATACTACCCATAAACTCTCATGAACATGTTTTTATTATAAAGGACTTGAGATAACGTACTTGATTTGAACTAGATAAGAGGAAGAAGACTAATAGAAATTGTTGCTACAACTGCATCACGGCAATACATTTATAGTGGTGGGTCCTGAGTATAACTGATGTTAGAAATATTTATCATGGATTTGCATATAAATATGCTTAGTAAAATCTGAGAAGATAGTGAAGACATTTGCAGAATTTAATTAAGGGTCTGGCATGGGCCAAATTTTGTTGTATGCTAATAAATGGTTGGGTTTTTCTTTCTTTTTTTTAAATGAAGAGATCACAGAGAAATTGTTCCAGGAAAAAATTCCATTGCCAGAAATTAAATAGAGATTAAATTAAGGCCACATTGAATTAGTGGGAATGTCAATGACTACAGCCTAAGTTTTTCTTCTACCTTATGCTGGAAATAAATGGTGCTGGATACTGTTAAGTAAAGGAGACCAGACAAACCAGACAAACCATTGGTCTGAATCACAGTGGGTGTCCATTCCCATATTTCTGCAGTAATCTTTTCCCTACCTGGCATCAACACTGTGCCTCTCTAATTATCTTTTGTTATCTCCTGTTTCATTCTTTGTTGCCAGTCTAGTAAATTGGAAGAGGAAAATAATCAAAAAATATGCTTAAAAAATATGATCACATCACACATCTTTTTGCTAGTGCTCTTGCCATTCCTAATTATTGCAGCTGATAGATTAATTCAAGGGAATAAACCAAAACCAAATGCAAGGACTTGCTTCTATTAGTTTTGCAGGATGGTTGTGGTATGCATCTGTGAAGCCATACGGATTTTCTTTTTTATTAATTATATGCTATGAACTCAAAGACATTGAAAAACCTGTAAATGTGTGTGAAAACAAAAAAGCTTAATAATATACACGCAAATGTATATGGCAGGTGTCACCCAAGACATAGCTAATAGCTGTTAAACTACACAATATATAAAAATAGCACTCAGGACAGGTAAGCATGAATTATATTGTAAATAAAACTATGAAATATCACAGCACAAAGTAGAGGAAAATATTTTGTTAATTTTATTTCATTTAATAGTTCAGGTTGCTTCCTAGGCAGAAACAGATTGCACTAATACAGTGAACAAAAGTACTATTACTAACCTTGTCACAGCCATTTTTCATTTTCAACCATCTGCAAACCGTTTAGCCATCTGCCTCTCCAGGTTCATGGATCTCAAAAATGGAAACACAGTGATATAAATGTTTAATGAAGTTAAATATCTTGAGGAAAAAATATGCATTACATGTATAGTGTCTGATGGGTTTAGTTTGTTGTGGTTTTTTTGTTTTGTTTATTTTTTTTAAATTACTAGAAGACATACAGTACAAGTCCTGGAAAAATACTGTTAGACCTAACCTGTGTCCTGGTTTCAGCTGGGATTGAGTTAATTTTCCTTCCAGTGGCTGCTGTGTTTCAGATTTGGTATGAAAGGCATGTCAATAATGCATATTGTTTTATTTGTTTCCAGGTGATTTTATATTAGTCAAGGACTTTTTTTAGCTTCCCAGAGAAGCTGAGAGGGAGCACAGACAGAATGAACCGGGCAATGGAATTTTCCATTGAATAGATGTCATGCTCAGTAAATAAATGGAGGTTGACTGGGGAGTGGGAATCTACCATCACTGCTTGGGCTGGGTAACCAACTCACTAGGTGATGAGGGTGATTTGTGTTGTATTATTTTATTGTCCTTTTCCCCTATTGTTCTATTACACTGTCTTTATCTCAACACACAAGTTTGGGTTTTTTCACCTTTCCACTCCTTTTTTCCCTCTTCTCCCTATCCTTCGAAGCGGGGAAAGGGTAGAACTGAGCGAGCAGCTGTGTGGTCCTAGCTGCCAGCTGAGCTTAGACCATGACACTCTGTTACAACAACAGCAGCGTGTCAGGCTCAGCCTACACTTAGGCTTGGAGTTTGGGCTGAGAAAAAAACAGCTACGCGTGCTATAGAGCTGGCAAGGCACTGTGAAGGGTAACAGCAGGCTGCAAAGATTCTTCCCCAGGACCATGGCTGGGGGTCTTATCTAAGGCACAAGGGAAGTATCGGGGTTAGAGTTAGGGTTGAGAACTTGTTGCAAGTTCTCTTGGGTAACTTGGTGACTCATTGTTAATGTTAGTGGTCTACTATCTGCTATTCTGTGACCTTTCTTTTTACTTATTTAGGTAGTATTTTCCACTGTGGCAGCACTTTTGCTTTTGAGTTCGTATACTGTTAGTCTCAGATTTCTTTTTCTCATTTTCATGCACCCATATACTTACATTTTGTTGCTTTGATGTGTTTGCATGGGAAGTAGAATACCAATAGTCTCAGAGTTGGGTCTCCCCACTTCCTTTCCATGTTTATTTGTGAACTTTGGCTTATATTAAAGAAATTAAACCATAATTCTCAACTGAGTGAATAATAGCCATTTGAATACTTGTCAAGTATTATCTAATAATATTGTGAACAGAAACTTAACAGCCAGTCAGTGTGCAAATTTACTCCTGATTAACATACTTCAATCAGTGCTATTAACATCATAAACAGTCACAAACAATATGCTGCTGCTTTTGTAAAGTCTATAGAACTGTCAGTAAAGCACAACAACAGCAAATCCCCATCATCAGCACCTTTATCATTACCACCTGCTGCACTGGTGAGACTTCCCAGTGGTGAATGCTCATCTGTGGCCATGTTGTTCCTCTTCCAGACAAGCCTGTGGAGAGTTCTCCCTTTTTTGTTTCCTCTCTCTCCATCCCTCTCCCTCTCTCTGACACCTTTTTAAAGAACTGGACTGTGAGAACACTTTACTTTTGGCAATAGTTGGGTGTCTTCTACAGGTAAGTAGAAAAGTTAAAGTTAGGGTTGAGAGAAAGAATAGAGTGAGTTGGACCGAGGGTGAAATGGTATTTTTAAAGGAAAGGCATCATCCTAAAGGTTTTAGTATTATTTTCTCATCTATAGAGACTTTTGCCCTTATTTTTTCACTACTTTCAGCCAGCTCAAGAGCTTAATTTTTTTCCCAAGTTTTGTAGCATTCTTCGTGTTCTTTAGATAATTGCTTTTTATACTTAGGATCTGGTGTCTGGGGAAGAAACAGTATTACACTTGCTACAGTGGCTCCTAGAACCTATTTTCAGGGATTGTTATTATTGTCTTCATCATAAAATACATATGGGAGAATAGAACTGGAATATTACATATCTGAATTAAGGAAATTCTATCACAAGTACTGAAATAATTATGATTATGGACAGCCTACCTGAGGGTATGTTAAGGCAAATATGGGAAACAAGTCTTACAAGGTCTCTATTGAACAGAAGTCCAAATATACTGTCTTGCACAAACTTGTACCTCTTGGCTATTGTCAGTCCTTTGTATATACTAAACAGCTTGATCTTTTCATCCGTTTTCAGAATAATCAGTTCCCTGACTTACAATGTAGTTTTTCTTTTATATTTCTCTTTTATGGGAATTTTGTCCACCCATATTTGAGCTTTTGTGTGTTTTTTCTTCCGAACACAAGGCAAGAAATGCCATTAGAAAATGGAAAAATCATGAGTCTGTCTCAGAGATGCAAGCAAGCACGCACATACAGAGAATAACATACACTAACAGCCAGGGCACTGCCTTTAACCGCAACCCCATGAACACCAACAGCGTTCACATAAAGCAGCCCAGTCCTGCTCCTCCTTTTCAGATGATCAGGACTGAAGTGAAAACTCACACACCCCCTCACTCTGTAAATTCACACACAGAGTCGTGGATCCCTCAGATACTCACACAGCCTCTCAGTCTATCTAATGCCCATGGGCCTTTACCCAGCGTGCAGGTGTCGTCCTGCTCACCAGCTGGTCTAGCTTGATGGTCACTAACAAAGAGATGAATGCACTTGCACCCTTGTCTGACACTGATGTTGCTGCTACCGAGTCACAGATCCCTCAACCATTAGCACAAAACCTAAATTCACCTAAAATCCATGCCCAGCCCCTGGCTCAGACCTCGTGTCTTTATAGATGACTGTCTCCTGCTTGCTGGCTAGTCCAGCTTGAGGTTTGTTAATGAATGATTGTGCTGGTTTTGTCTGGGATAGAGTTAATTTTCTTCATAGTAGCTAGTATGGGCTATATTTTGGATTTGTGCTGAAAACAGTGTTGATAATGCAGGATGTTTTAGTTATTAATGAGCAGTGCTTACGTAAGAGTCAATTCCTTTTCTGCTTCTCACACCAACCCACCAGTAAGTAGGCTGGGGAGTGCACAAGAAGTTGGGAAATGACACAGGTGGAACAGCTGACCCCAACTGATCAAAGGGATATTCCATACCATAGGTTGTCAAGCTCAGCATATAAAGCCAGGGGAAGGAAAAGGAAGGAGGAATGTTTGGATGTATGGCATTTGTCTTCCCAAGTAACTGTTACACGTGACAGAGCCCTGCTTTCCTGGGAATGGCTACACAAGAGCCTGCTGGGGAGGCAGTGAATGAACTCCTTGCTTTGCTTTGCTTGCATGCACGGCTTTTCCTTTACCTGTTAAACTCCCTTTATCTCAACCCATGAGTTTTCTCAATTTTACTCTTCTGATTCTCTTCCCCCTGGGGAGTGAGCGAGCAGCCGTGTGGTGCTTGGTTGCTGGCTGGAGTTAAACCCTGACAATGACACATACACATTCACAACTAAATTCACTCAGGAAAGATAAATACACCCAGGCCCTCCGTTGCTGGTACACAGAGCTACGTGCCCTGTGATTCCCATCTTCTTTTCCATTTACTGACACTCACATATTGCAGCACTCAGAGAGAGAGAGAGTGAGGTTACACAGAAAAAAACAGTTAAAGATTTACTAAGAGGATAGGCTAGACTGCATGAATCTTATGCAGGGTGCAGTCAGACAAGCACAGTGACCTGCCCACATGTGATAGGCCCCTTTTACCCACCCACCCCCATTTTCCCATCCTTCTCCCTCGCTGATCATTCTGCTTCATTCCTTTCCCCTCCCTTTGGCCCTTCTCCTGAATGTACCATAATAAGTTTTGCACAGTCTCACAAGCCCCCTCAAATATACCAAAACACTCAAGTCAGTCTTGTTTCCCACTTATATCAGTGAAAACTTCAGGCTGAACCTCTTGAGGGTGATGCCTGAGCTTCTTCTCTAAGAACCCACCCCGAAGTGACCTGTCTTCTTTGTTGTCCCCATTGCCATCTGCTCCAGAATGTCTGTGTGTCTGCGTGTGCTTAGTTGTACAGTTTCCTTCCTATATGTTACTTCTTTCATACTGACTAGTCCTTAACCAGATAACTTATGAAACAGATGCTTTTTTATTCCAGCTTTGCTGAAAGTTCTACTGAAAATAGACACATCTGAGTGTCCACAAATGAAAAAAGAGTAAAATCTGAATTTAAAGGTATTTTTATTTTTAACATACTGTATGCACTTTGGTTAAAACATTTAACTTACTTGGAGTTAATAGCATTTCCATAAAGTGAGTTAAGAAGAAAATGTTAAATTACTTTTCTTACAGGCTTCATCTTTCTATCTACAATTGCCTGATGAAATATCCATTAAAATAATTAGAAATACTGTGTTGATTTTACTAGTGCGTGTATAATTTCCTTTGCGAACTGTTAATACATCAGCCACAAAACAGGAAGTCTGTATTAAAATGCCACCTTATGAATTTGTTTTCATATTGAGAGAAATACAGGGTATACTGATTTGCAATAGTCATAACAAGTTCTATTTTTGTGTTTCTTTTTCTTTTGTAAGTTTGCAATTATAGTGTTCTTTCTTAAAGACCTTGCCAAATACTATCTTAATATGTTTGTGGAATTTCACAATGATGTAGTCTTATTACAAAAAGATTTTATTGCCTTTATGTTCAGACCTTTGAATACTGTCTACTACCTAGAGAGTATCAGCATAGTGTAAAAGTCAGAAGGCCTTGAGTGCTTATCTTCATGGACAGTGTGTTTTAGTTTTTCTTTCTGTAATTAGAATCTTACAGGAGTTCTCTGAAATGAAACAAAACAGTAAATCAAAAACCGTAATAATGTTCTGAATTGAAACTTTAAACAACCTGCACTTTTCTGTGTGTATCAACAATGAGTCAAGCTGTCTATTTTTAAGGAAAAGGTCAGCTCTTCCACCCAGTAGTATAGATCCTCAGTGAAATAACTTAGCTGAAGTCAAGACAATTACACCTATATTAATCAAAAGGTATTTATAATCAGAGTTAGGTTCCCCTGCATATAAAATAAAGATGAAGTAATGGAAAGTCAGTTTGACAGCATGTAGAAGGATGACACCCTGAGAAATTTATCAGACTTTGTCATAATTTTATCAGTATCTTCAGACCTTTGAATGACAAAATGTAGCACAGGGTGAAAAATCTTTGTTCTAGAAATACTCTGTGGAATAGTTTCTTCAAAAGTTAGTTTGTATTATACAAATCAATAAATGACAAGTCTGAATAAAGACTTTAGAGTTTTTTGAATGCAAGTTTTGAATTCAATTGCATTACAACTATTGTGGTTGCTATAAATCATAATATAATCTATACAATCTTTACTTTAATTCGTCATTAACTCTCTCCAAAAGTTGATAAGCATCTTCTGCTTAATAAAGCTCTATTTCATTTTACCTATGTAACAGTATAAGTATTTTCCAGAATGACTGTGTTCATATTGCTTAGAGAAACAAGTGGGCATTTAGCCTTTATTGAAATAATTGGATACAATTTACCTAAATGTTTTTGAGATTGACATCCATCTGGGTTATTTTGTTGTTATTTTTCTTTATTTCACTGATTTGAATCATAATTTTATTCTAAATTTAACTAGCTATTTAATTAGCTATTTTGCTAAATGCTAAATTCCTTTAGAAGTAGTTTGCTTTATTTAATTGCTAATATGTTGTTTGGCTTACAAATGCAAGTTTCAAGTTAGGTGTTTAGTAAGTAATAGAGCTATTATTAGTTCATTCATTCATTATGTGTGAGTAGAGAATAATAAGCTTCCAAGACCATTGCACATTAGTACACAAAGTAAGATGAGAATAATTACTGCCCATTTTGCTGCAGGTATTTTCCCTTTAATTTATTTTCTAAAACACTTAAGGTATGTTTTCTAATAAAACATGCACTAGTCAATATAGCTAAAAGAAGCATAAAGAAGCATATTAATCTCCTTTCAAAAAATGCAGAATAATTTTCTTATGGCAGAGAAATTTATTTTAGTTAGTTTAGCAATGTAACATCTTCAAAAAGATTTCCTGATTTTTTCTGATGTACTATTTTGATGCCCTTAGTCACGAAGATCAATTCATTAACTGAAAAAATCACATTAATTTTATTTATATAGAAAAATATTATTTAAAAGAGTATATGACTTTGTCATATATTAAGATTTTGTGAGCTTTGCGGCTTTTGCATTCATTAAATCTTTTGTTTAAACAAGTAACTTCAGCACATCACAAAATCACTTTTTCTTGTTCAGTCTTAAGTCACCAGGAACTCACGTTACTGTTTCTTATGATGATTTCAACTCACCACTGTGCAGAATAAGATTTTCCGCTCTCTACGGATGACTTTTTTTTCAAAACCAGGTTTTCTCTGCCTATTTTAAAACTCCTTTTTTCGGATTTGTAATAAGTAAAATTTATATCATTGTGTTAGCAACAAGTTCACATTACCATTATTACCAAAACAATCTATGTAACATCTGCAGCCTTTGCTGGATATTTAAAAATAAAAACCTGGATTTTAAAATTAAAAAAATTAAATAGAGTACTGTATCTAGGCCAATTTATGTTTGGATGCTTACTCTCTGCTTTCCCATATTATTTCAGTAAAGGGCACCATCATATGGATAAATCTTAAAAATGGTGGAGAGATTTCTAATATTATTCTCCCTAATATTAAAAGATTCTATATGAAGATAGATGAGTAAATTTACTTGAAATTATTATCTACATCATATCACATAAAATAGTTACTTCAGATTATTAACAAATAGGGTTGCTCTCCTTCAGAGTTAACCAGTAAAGAGTACAACTAACAGAAATTAACTCACAGAACCATTTGTTTTAGAGTGATCAGTGATTTCATAGGTTACTTTAGGAAGGCCAGAAAAAAAATTATGCTAATAAGAATTAATGACAAACTTTATAATAAAAATCATAAAATCATTTAGGTTGCAAAAAACCTTTAACAGCATCAAGTCAACCACTAAACAATGTCCCTCAGCACTACATCTACACATCTTTTAAATACCACCAGGGATGGTCACTCAACCACTTTCCCAGGCAGCCTGCTTGATTACCCTTTCGGTGAAGAAACTTTTACCTAATACCCAATCTAAACCTCCCCTGGTGCAACTTGAGGGTGTTTCCTCTTGTCTTATCTCTTGTTACCTAGAAGGTGAGACTGACCACAATCTTGCTACAACCTCTTTTCAGGTAGCTGTAGAGAGCGATAAGGTCTCCCCTCAGACTCCTCCTCTTTAGGCTAAGCAGCCCCAGTTCCCTCAGCCACTCGTAAGACTTGTTCTCCAGACCCCTCACCAGCTTCATTGCCCTTCTCTGAATGCACTCCAGCACCTCAATGTCCATCCTGTAGTGAGGGGCCCAAAACTGAACACACGATTCAAGGTGCAACCTCACCAGAGCTGAATACAGTGGGATGATCACTTCCCTAGTCTGCTCACCACACCATTCCTGATACAGGCCAGGATGGTATTGGCCTTCTTGGCCACCTGGGCACCCTGCTGGCTCATATTCAGCCAGCTGTTGACCCCCGGGTCTTTTTCTTCCAGGCAGCTCTCCAGCCACTCTTCCTCAAGCCTGTAGTGCTGCATGGGGTTGTTGTGACCCAACTGCAGGACCTGGCACTTGGCCTTGTTGAACCTCATCCCATTGGCCTTGGCCCCATTTATCCATTCTATCCAGATCCCTCTGTAAACCCTTTCTTCCCTCAAGCAGATCAACACTCCTGCCCAACTGGTGTCATCTGCAAACTTAGTGAAGATGCACTCGATCCCCTCATCCAGATCATTGATAAAAATATTAAACACAAAGGACATCTGTTCATGCAACCAGAACTTTTTTTACATTATTTTCTGCAACAGACATTTCGTTTGTTTGATTTATCTTCTTTCTTTGTACAGCCAAAAAAAAAAAAAAAAGCATCTGCCTATGCTCTCCAAACTTTATAGTTTTTCCTCTAATCTTATAAAATACTGTGGGTGGTCAGCACCATTCTTCAGTTTCCCTAAGGAAGAAGTCAAGAGCAGCTGAGAGAATCTCATGAAAATTCAGAGCCTGCAGGATCCCATCTACATGAAACAAAACAAAAGATCTGTCCTCCCAGAAAAGGCTCCTTAGTGAGGAAACACTAACATTTTAAAAAGAAACAAACAATAAAAACCCCACAAAAGCTCCACAGCTAAAGTTTAATGGTTTTTGGACTTCAGAAGCAAAAGCTGTGGTAATGGTTTAACATGGATCTTTTAATCTTTTCTATGTAAAAGCAATGTAATCCAAAAGTCATTGGATTTTTGCTTTTCTGTAAGCAGAGTTTGTTAGTTTCGAAATGTTGCATTTTTCCCTGTGTTAAATGAAAAACGTAAGATATATTATTGGACAAGAGACAATGTATTCTTTGACCTGTGTTTTTTCTGCTTATTTCAGTACATAGAGGCCGTAAGCGTGAGTAATGAAGAATGCGCACAGTTCCAGAATTCTGCCCACCATACCAGCCTTTGCTGCACGCATACGAGGCCTTTCCAGGAGAGCCTTTGTCACCGTGCCATCTGTCCAGTGGGCCATGGGATTTGACTGCAAAGGCTTATAGAAGTGCTCCCTCCACAGTGCAAGTAAGGTATGTGTGGGTTTATATCTGAGAGATATCAGGCACTCATGGTTTCTGCCTGCTGACCCTTCCGCTGTTCTTCAGTGGTGAGACCTGACGAGAGGTATATAATCAAGCACTCAAAAAGCCATCTGAACCCAACCTCTATGTTTTTAAAGTGGTGTATATGTAGGATGCTAGTCAAAGAGCAATTAGTGAATCATCAGCTTTTTGCCAGGGACATAAGGAACTCAATTGCAAGATAATCCAAATAGCAAATGGGAAAAAATAACATCTCCAGCAAATAATATGTGGGTTTGGACTCTCTTAGACCTGTACTTCTTAAGACAATGTAGCTGCATGTATTTTGTTTCTAATGTGATTTGGTGTAACTACTTCTGGCAAAAATCATACAGTTTAAATATATTTCCTCAACACTCTTTCCTAAATTTATATGATCTAAAAATTGTTAAACTGAAAACTAAAGTTGATTTATTATTCTTGCAGCTGGTTTATGTTCCTGATAACAATAGCAAGCAAATCTATGCTCAGCCTGCACTGACATCAAAGGTGTACAATGTGTGTGGCCCTACATAATGAGTGCCTAAGTCAAATTAAACAAGAACTTCTTGAGACTGTCTGATTTTACTGTGTCAGATGAGCCCTAATACATTCTGCCTTATACAACAGATTCCTTGATTTCATGAACTGCTCACACCACCTCATGTTCTTGAAATCACAGATATCCCTCAGCGAGGCATTGCAGTGTGTACAGAATGAATAATGTTATGTAAATAGAAAATTAATCAAATTCCCATCTCTTTTGGAGGTAAAACCTCCGTTTAAAGGACTTCAGGCCCATCCAATTGAATTGACATTTTTCACATTCTGTGCCTATTTGCTGACACTGATAAAATAAGCCTCAACGGTCAACAGCATTTCTTCATCTGTCTTAGTTCTCACAGTCCCTCCACAAGACTCACTACAGGGTTGGTTTTTTTCCCCCTTTTCATTTTACAGCAGGACTTATTCAGATGTTGGTCTAATATATGACAGATTAGTGATAGAAATGCATTATCTTACATAAATAGTTAATCTCATCTTGAACATTTGAGGGAGAACTTCAGAAAAAGTGATAAAAACTCTTGCAATACAGCTAGTGAATTTGGCTCCTTGCTCTGCCATGTTCTGTTATTGCAGAACGGTCCAGAAGAGTCGGAGCTTGAAGCTGGAAAAAGATAACTAGAAAGAAACACTGTGAGTTTTATATGTATATATTACTTCTGAGAACTTATAATTTTGCTTCTATGTCTAACGTGTTATCTTGCCTTATCTCCTGAACAGAAAAGTGACGGGTAGAGATAGTAAAAAAAAAATTTCACAAACCCATTTCTTCCTGCAGAATTTTTGGCTCTGTCAAAATAGAAATATTTCATAAAGACAGTTTAAATGTTGTCACAATTCTGCCAGAAACCTCTCAGCTTTATTTAGTACCGAGACAGTCTCAGCTGCCAGACTCTAGAAGTCAAGGGCTTGGCAGTATTTGTGGAAAGCGAGTGTTCTTAGGAGAGTAACGCATGGAACGTGATTGCAGCTAAACACACCTTCCCTCGTAAACACTAAACAAGCCTCTGAACTTTCAAAACCCTGTAATTAAATGTTTTCTGTAGTGACTTTCATGGGCCTTTCTATAACTAGGAAGCAGAACTATCAATCTGCTCCTCTTTTGGATCCATATTACTGTATCACTTACAAATGCTATTTGGACCTCCCAGAATTCTTACATCTAGCTCATTTTGCACAACAATACAGAATCATAGAACATTGCACAACATACAGAATCATTGTTTAGGTTGGAAAAGAACCTCACATTCAACAGCAGATGTATTGTCTCTTGCACTATCCTGGTTTGAGGTGGACGAGAGGCAACATTCTGTTTGGTGAGAGAGGCTCTTGCTGACAGGTGTTGCTGTAGCAATCAGGGTCAGCTGCCTTGGTTGTTTACCACATGGAGGATTGCACCTGTGGAGTGGACAGGCCAGGTGATCCAAATCTGACCAATAAGGCATTCCAGCCCATCTGCCATGCTCAGTGTAAAAGCTGAGGGAGCAAAGGGGCCAAGTTGGCTGTTTTGCAATGGCTCTCTTTCTTTCTGAGGAGGATCCTGTCAGTTTGTCTGCCTTTGATCCTGATCCATGGGTTCCTGAATCAAGATCCGGAGTCCAGTTTCTGTTTGCCACTGAGTCCAGTCTGGAACTTTCCCAGTGCCTGCTGGTGACGTCTCCCTGGGAGCTTGGTATGGTTTTGTATTTACTTGTATATATTATAACTATTTAATTATTTCCTTTTTATTACTAATATTTAATTAGTTTTTTTGGTTATTCCTAAATTCATAAATCTCTTTACCTCTCCTCTTGCTCTCCTTATAGTGAGAGGTGGGGAGAGGCATCTGTTATATTGTCATTGGCCAATGCAGCCTAAGCCACAACAGAGATTCCTTAAGAATCTCAGCTGGGGAAGGATTTGGTTGATGTTAATGGTTTTTTTTTTTTTAATCTTTATTTTTTTTTCCACTTTTGTGCTTGCTAAGGAAGCAGCAGTTAAAAGCACTCAAAAGAGGGTAATGCTTTGTCACTAAGTGCCATATTCTGACAGCACGTGGAGAGGAAAAGCATTTTGTTTTGCTTTCTGATACAAGGAATAGGTTATGTTGAAAGATAGAAATTAACAAACAAAAGAAGGCATTGCTTTCTGTTGCATCATACTTCTGTGCTGTACGAGGAGAGGGTTCAGGTGTCTTGTGTATTTCTCAAGTCTAAGGTTAGTTGACAAAATAAAGCTAGCTATGTCAGAGTCATGGCATCCTACCTAGGCAGGTATCCAGGTCCTACCCACAGAGCTAAAAAGAATTATAATAAAGGACAGAGTTACATCTACTTGATTATTTTTAGTGTGGCATAATGAAAGTATTTTAATTTTTACAATAAAAGCATAGAGTTTAGGCATGAAGCATGGAATTATGTTGCTAGACTGAAAAGGTCTTTAAAAGATTTTAAGATTTTTTGAGATATAAGGCTGGCTACAAATTATTAATTTCACTGTAGGGGTTTATTAATGTTATGGCATTAGGTACAGAACCTTTTTCTATTGTTTATGGTGTATTGAGATCACAGCTTCAGCTTGCAGTCTTTAACATTGATGAATTCTACCCTAAACAGCTTCAAGTGTTACTTACATTGTATTGGTCCATAGCTCTGCCATGTAATAAGATCATTATAATCCCTGTATTTTTAAAACTAACTTAGTCTTCTCAGTGTGATAAACTCAGGGTTTTTTTCAGATAGCTGCATCTTATCTTCCATGACCTTAAAGGCACTTATAAGTAATACTTCACGCTTACATAGCATGTTACTGCAGATACTGGAATCCTTTATGACTGTGTTTACATTTTGCAGTTATTTCAAGACAAGGTCTTTCTGCAATTATGGCTCAGATAATTATATCACAACTTGAAGCAATAAATGTTATATAAGGATCTGCTATTTGCAAAATTGACTTAACCACATAAGTAAAGGAATATATGAGTATACACATACATACTTTTACATACGATATATATAAAATATTCATTATACTATATAGCATATAATGTACATATTCTAGAGAAATACTACTTTATAGATAGAGTTGTTACACATAGTATATGTATATAGTACATAGTGTGTTCACTGTATATGTTCAACTCCATGCAATGCTACAGGCTGGGGGCAGAGTGGCTGGAAAGCTGCCTGGTAGAAAAGGACCTGGGGGTTCTGGTCAACTGTCAGATGAATATGAGCCAGCAGTGTGCCCAGGTGGCCGAGAAGGCCAGCAGCACCCTGGTCTGTATCAGGAACAGTGTGGCCAGCAGAACTGGGGAAGTGATCATCTGCTTGTAATCAGCACTGGTGAGGCCACACCCCAACTACCGTGTTTGGTTTTGGACTTCTAACTACTAGAAAGATGTTGTGGTTCTGGAGTGTGTCCAAAGAAGAGCAATGAAGCCAGTGAAGGGTCTAGAGCACAAGTCTTATGAGGAGTGGCTCAGGGAACTGGGGCTGCTTAGACTGCAGAAAAGGAGGCTTGAGGGAGAACTTACTGCTCACTACAGTTACCTGAAAAGAGATTGTAGTGAGATGGGGCTTGGTCTCTTCTCCCAAGTAGCGGGTGATAAGACAAGATTAAATGGTCTTAAGTTGCACTGGGAGATGTTTAGGTTGGGTATTAGGATGAAATAACGGGCTGCCCAGGAAGGTAGTTGAGTGACCATCCCTGGTGGTGTTTAAAAGACGTGTAGATGTAGTGCTGAGGGATGTGGCTTAGTGGTGGACTTGGCAGTGCTAGTTTAATGGTTGGACTTGATGATCTTAAAGGTCTTTTGCAACTTAAACAATTCTATGATTCCATAGTTCTGCATATATAGTGTTTATAGTATATATTCTATATATTTTGATTTTTTTAATTTAAGGAAAATTTTACTGCCACTGGTTAGATTGTACATTAGAGGTGTGCATGGATATATGTAGTTTATTATTTATCTTACAGTATATATATACTGTGTATATATACACAGCATGTATATAGTACATAAATATACACTATATATAGTACATACCTATACTCCTCAGTATCTTATGGACATGCTTAGGAATGATATGATACAGCTGCCTTAACTGGGTCCTCAACTATCAGCTCTTTATCTTCCTTAATTGCATTTGTCACTTTACATTATTGTCTGGATCCCACGTCTGTGGTGAGGACAGTTGCCTGTTCTCTTGAATTTTTCTTGTGCTCTTTCTCAAAAGAGCAATTGACACTCATTAACATGTGGTAAATATCAATTTCTTCATTTACAGGAAAGCTCTGTACTCCAGGACAAACATGCTATTTTTGATTTATCACTAATGACAAAGTCCATTATTGTCATAGTCTAGAATCACAGACACGACTGATATCGCACAATTAGCCTTTTTTAGATTTTGTTAGAGACAATCTATATCAAGTTGACATAGTTTCAGTATCCAGAGAAGATAATAAAAGGGGGAAAGCACAGTTGCTTTATTGGAAATGTGTTTTATTTAATCAGTCTTACACCTAATATACGTCATCTTTGGCAATCTTAGACTTATAGGAAATGTAAAAATAGCAGTAGTAAGTGCAGTGAGAGCTTTTAATTAATCTTTTCTTTGACCATCACTTTAGAGATAAGTATTTTATTCCACGTAACATTGACAGCAGCAGACTGTCATGACTTCAAGTATGCAATTTAAAAATATATTTTACAAATAAAATTGGAATGATATATTTACAAGTTTCAAAATATTTTCACAGTGTGATTTTTGGTTTAAGAGATACAATATATTAATTCTACCTTAATCAATAAAGCCCAGAAATGCTATCAAAAAGCATGATTTCATAGTTTTTAACTGATCACTAAAATAAGATGGACCCTATTCACAATGATTATCTAATTTCCTGTCCCTGAGTGTTGTTCTTCAAACCTTTTTTTTTTTTTTTTTTTTTATTTGACAAATTTTCAAACCAAATAAAAAAAAATGCGCGTACAGTTAAGTAACTTTCAAAAACTCCCCTGGTCAGAAGAGCCAGTCACATACATTCCTCCTCAATTTTTTTTTTTTTTTTTTTTTTGAATCAGACAACTTTTCAAACCAGATAAGAAATAACTCAATGGCTAAGAGGTGGAGGAACAAACACTTTTCTCAAGAACTGAGTATAGGTGGACTGAATGGGTTAAGCTGCTTTGAGCATCTGGGTAAAGTCACACCAGCCTGAGATTACTCACCTGGTTTCAGAATCACTAATGAAATACAGCACCATTTAGCTTGTTAACATAGAACATCAATCTATTTTTCCTCCTTGCTTTCCCAGACTTTTTTTTTAGTGGACGTTTAGTGGTTTTTGACCATTTTTCTAGTTCAACCTATTTCTGAAGGTGCATGAGTAAAAATGAAAGACATAATCTGAGGGACTCATTACTCAAATTGTGCTACTGGGCATTCTCTTGGTGGGCTAACCATAAATGTGGCAATTCCCCATGGATTTGCAAATTACTCAGTTGATATATGGGAGCAGAATCCTGTGTTATGCTTCTCTCAGAGAAGACCCTGTTCTTCACAACTGGAAGAAGTTGTTTTTTATTTTCCACTTTCTGAATTCTGGCACTTCACTGACTAAACTCTTATCACTGCAGAATGAGATAAAATACCAAGCAGAATGTGGTGATTCTTGTGAGACAAGAAACTCTGTTTAGATATAATCTCCTGTCTTTAAGTATTGGAAAAGAGAATGACTATATAACTAATTTGTCCCTACATAGCATCTTTTATCTTAAGAATATAAATTGTTTTATCAGTACTAGGTAATTGGGATCAATGCTCTCTCTGACAAACATTATGTATATACTTAGAAATGTGAACTTGCAGCTACATCATAATATTCTGGACACTAGTTAATGTGGTTTAAGATGTTATTTAAGATGGATGTGCAGCTTGTCTGATGGAAGTTATCTTCACTTCAGTCTCTTCAGCAGCTAGGGCACTTTCTGCAAGTATATTCTCAATATGCTTCTGACAAAACAGTATTTTGACTTAATCAGCTTAATCTGGCTGATTTGGCATGATGGATAGAGCAAAATATGGGCTACTGACAGATATTCACAGATAGTCAGACATACTGACTAATTGCTAGAGAACTATATCTGTCTTCAGCATTCATATTTTTTCATTAGATGATGGGATCTACTTTTTGGGAACTACTACTACACTTATGAGCAAGTCAGGAAATTCTGTTGCCATAGTTTCAGCATCTAGAAGATAGTAAATGGGGAACACAGCAACTTCACTGGAATATTTTTGTATGTAACTAAATGTTTGTTTAATATCGGTCCTGCTCAGTGTCTGACACTAGAAAATCATACTCAAAATTATTTTCCTGAGCTACTACTGATTGTACTTATTTTACTACATAAGGAAAACAAATTATGAATCATTTTTCCATTGCCTTAGCTGTCAGTTAGGACAGCAGTACAAAGCAGATGAACAAAATGGTCAAAATGAGGGAGAACTTAGTCTGAAACCAAAGATAAAACCATTTTAGTGCAGAAATGACAGGCCTTCATTTGTTTAAAAACTGACAGCTGGGATCACACACAGATTTTGGAAAATATACAGTGCAGAAATCTTAAACGCAAATGCATTCCTAAATGCTATACCCTGTTTCCCTCACACGAATACTCTCTTCTGTAAGAATTAATTATTTCATAGAGAAAGAAAAGGAGGTAAAGAATAACTTGTTTAGTTGCTAACCAGTAATACAGATTTTATTAACTTCCAGCTTTACCAGAAAACCAATCCAGTGCATCTGTCTTCAAAGACTGAACTTTTGGCAATAAAATCAAAATGAAATCACAGAAACTCCAAAAAAATCCCAAAACCACATTGGGAGATGCTAAGTAGACTTTCCTTAGTACCCTGGAAGGTTAGTCAGGCTACTAACAAAATGTTTATGAAAGGAGCTCTGTAACTTGGTTGTTGAGTTTACCATTCTGTGGGTGGTCCTCCTCAAGTCAGAGACAACTTCATGGACCTATATCAATCCCTACTGACAATCTGAAATTGGAAAATATTTTCACAAATTAATCTACCAATGATTGTGGGGGTTTAGCATAAAAAAAAATAAATGGTACAAGCTATATTTTTCTCCAAATCTGATCACCCTATAAAGAATCATGCTGCGACACGTACTGACTTTCTCATTGTGGAACAGATCATCTTTTATAGAAAGAGCATGGACAGAAGCCTGCAAGGTAAAAAAATGGTTTATTCTTGCACAAGTGATCTGTGCTTTACTCAGACATTGTAGTAGTTCGGTCGTATTTAGGGACTTACAGCTGAATCTACGCGCTGAGATACGGATCTGCTGACCTATTTTTGCAGAGAGAACCAAGATTTTAAATTCCCCGCATTTCACTAATATTGCAAAAAATGATGAACACTTCAGCCAACTGTACTAGTGGGTTGAGATATACATTTTTAAGACCTAGAAAAGAAAAGCTTTTACCTAGATTAATAGCTTAATGACTTAGCTATAGATTTGGTTTACTTCCCGTTAGCTCTCTATAAGAAGCTATTAAATGATTTCCTTGACAAGAACACCTTGTATTGTTATCAAGGAATTTCTCCAGGATAAGATGTCTACATATTAATACCAGCTCAAAAAATCAGACATTTTTTGCTCTATTTTCTGATGGCCTAGCTGTTCGGAGTAGTTCTACTACAACTAGTACTGTTCTTTGGTGGGTTTAGGTGTAGTTTCTGGCTTTCAGTGATGAACCCGATTGCAGTATGACCTTAATGAGCTGTAGAGGACCAGTTGGCTGTTGACATGCAGATAATGTAGAATTTGAAGAACTGTATGCATCTCAAAGACAACTAGTCTCGGTGCCTCCAGATCAGTGGCTATTGGTTATAGAAAATTAAATGAAGTTTTAAATCTCAGTCCATAGAATTGCAGAAGCTGCCTTAATCTTGAAAGAGCTCACCAAGTTGCATAACAATCTGTGTATTCCTGCACGCTTTCTCTGTGTAGTGTGTTTGCTTGAATAACGTAGTCAAAGTGCTTTGAGGACAAAAAGTCTAATGAATTTCAGCTATCTTCAGAAGAAAAGCAAGAAACGGCAAGAAGACTGTGCTAACCAACTCTAAGTAAGCAACTGAAAGTTGAAATTCAATATGCCACAGGGAAAATTAACCACTCTAGTACTAGAAAATGTAACAGTTCGTACACAAACATGAGTCAAACAGCTCAGGAACTACAGTAAAAAAACCCAAATTGCTCAAAACCAAAACAAAATTAAAAAGCCCAATAATACCCACCCAATTCCCCCTCCAATTTATTATGTGTAATTCATTTTCTACTACAATGAGGTCAGTATAATTCTTGAAATGCTCAAGCTGGATACTAGTTTAAGCATTACAGAATTGTTGAACAAGTTTAATGTAAGTTTTATTTACTTTTATCTGTTAAAACATAATGCATAAACTAAAAAAAAAAAAAAGCTTAACTTCAGATTCTAGGTTGCATATGAAAGTCTGGTTGCTGTGAAACAGGATTTTTTTTTGCTTTTCAGAATTAAGTTGCTCTAGAAGCCCCCTGAAAGGCATTAGTGCATGATCCTCACAATAGCACTTTTACAGTTACTCCTTGCTTCTTTCCAGTGTAGTTACCAGCACAGTCTGCAGTCATTTCCGTGTGGGTCTGAATGGGCCTTTTCAGTTTATATAGAGCACCAGATTCATAAAAAAAAATATTAGACTTGCTGTCCTGCCCTGCCCCACCACCCCGTTACCCTAAGGAATAGCATTTCAGATCAGAATTTTTCACCTACTTTCCATGCTTGCAAGTAAAAGGGGTAATTAAAAGACAGTTTTAATATTATACTAAAATAATAGAGATCCTCCACTCCAGATCAATGTCATTAAAAGACAACACTGGCTTATTTTAATGTCAAAAATTACTGTGTGCATTGGCATTACCAGCTAATATATATGCCCTGTACGGTTCTGCAGAAAGGTAGCAAAATTAATGTGCAAAATAGTCTGTCTATAACCTTGAAGAACACCAAGGTCTTTCTTTTTCTTTTAATGTGAAAAAATGAGGTTTTTCTGTGCCTTTCACTGGGTTGACAGGTATAGGCCTTCTATAGGCCAAACAGAAAATTCACTTCAGTAAATAGATAATTTTACATATTGGGCTCATTGGTTATTTGTGGAAATAATCTAAGTCACCCTACTTCTTCACAGGAGGATTTAGAAAGAAATGACATGATTTTAGGACCTACAAAAATACCAAATTTGTGTTATTAATTTGGTTATTTTCTCCTCTTCACAACTGAAATGAGTTTAAAGCTTATCTTCCAAAGAAGAAACATGGTTAAAAAAAGCGTTTGTCCATTTTTATTTTGTTTACATTGCACTGAAAATTTACATCATACTTTTACAAATCCTTTTCATAAAAATATACTTCTTTACAAAAGTGTATGCATTAATATAAGAGGAGTAGCCAGTTGCAGAAGAAACATTTTAAACGATCTCAAATGTATTAACCTTAACATTAATGAATGAATCATAGTTATTGCAGTCATTTGAATAAACAAGAATAAATAACAACCAATGGTATAAAATATAAAACAGCATCCTTTTAGTAGAATACAGTTTGACAGAGTTGTATGAATATTCAAAACAAAGTGTTGTAAAATGGTTTATAAGAAATTCATCAAACATTATAGAAATCCAAGCAGCAATCCTGGGTACAATGATTTTTGGTAGGCACTCTCTATTACGGTAATAAAAAGTTTAGATTTTTCACAGAATTATTAATGTCTGAAAGGGACAATAACAGATAATTCACACTGGCTAACACACAGCATTTGTGAGTCATGCTATGAATGGAAGACAATGACCTACATCAAATAAATTACTGAGTTGCCACTGAATAATTCTGATATAAAATAACTGTAAAACTAAACATTAAATTTTCTTTGAAGTGATTCTGGAATGTCTAAAACTTGTATCTGAGGGGTGTGGAATCTGAATTGTCCCTAAAATGAATGGATTGTCCCTAATAAAATCATGGCTTTATATATATATATATTTAATTTTTTTTTCATTGCACTATGGTAATATATTCAATTTTAAATCATTAGCTGTAAGGATTTTTTTCCATATAGTATGGAATATACAGATAAAATAGATGTGAAAACACAGTATTTCCAAATTATAACTTCCTCTTGCCTTGTAGGTCTGATCCAAAGTTCAATGAAACCTGTTAGAATGTATCAAGTTGAAGGGGATTTTGCCATGCTTTGTGCATGCATTCTGACAAAATGTTGAAGGAATCAACTGGTGTGATATGGTCTAGATTTAACTAGCATGGATTGAAAAATGGACTTTTAAATTTCTGATACATGGATTTGATTACTAATGTTACTGTAAACTGTACTTTTGAATTGGAAATATTTAATTATGCTTTCAGATTTGAGAAAAATGTAACGTAGTTGCTCTTTTGAATGATCTTCAACAGTAAGTAACGCAGCCACATGACAAAGCTTAATTCATACTAGCTTCTTGATTGCAAAATTTGTCTACTTGTATGATTGGCAAAAGAAATGTAGAAACATTATTGTTTGTGGATATTGTTAATGGAAACAGAAAAAAGGGCTTGACTTGGAACATGAAAAGGAAGCAAGATGTGAAGCAGGGAAGGAAATTCATTAAATAAGAACGTGACATTTTAATATTTCTTTTGTGACATGAAAAGAGTAAGTTGTACTCACTGATTTCTAAATACTACATCCTGAACTTAAAAAACTAACTGTTCTGAGAAAAATAAAATACTAAATGGAATGAATAAATGAAAAAAAAAAAGGTACAAACTAATGAGAAAAATGTAGCATATGACTGTTAAAGAGAAGTCAGTGACCTATTGTCTCCTGTAAGTTTAGCTCTTAATTTCTACCTATATCTTCTTTTTAACCCAGTCCCTCTATTATAGTTTTTATAAAGCACAGAAATACTGATAATGGATGCTCCTCCAATATATGCAAATATGTTTTATGTTTTAGAATAACCTCCTTTTTTAAAAAAGCAAATAAACTGTGAGTAGCACTCATGGAGTGCAGCAAATTTTTTTAAGAATCTCCGTGGTATACACGAAGACGAATTCTGATCCAGTTTATGAAAAACAAAATCAAAACAAAATAACAACAACCCATTCTCGTCTATCATCCTCAGGAAAAGGTGACCCAGTATATCCTGAAAAGTGTGCTTTAATTTTTTTGTTTAAATTTCATTATTTGAATCAGTGAACTGTGTGTGCACTGTGGTGTGTGTCAATTTCCAGACTCTGAAGACTCATCATTACATTATACCATTGTGCAGACGGTGTTCAAGTTGGGGTCAAATCGTACGGCTTTCCCTTCCACAGACTTTGCATTTGTGTCATACATGGGGTTTTCAAAAGCAGCTTGTCCATTATTATTTTCATGTACAGAGCATCCTGTGTACTGTGTTTTAGGTGCAGTCCTGTAGAAGAAAGACAGAGTATTTGTAACTTCAGTTTTCATCACTGACTTGATGTGGATTAAGAATCTGAACAGAGTTTAGCTCCCAATACCAATTACGGGAGCTAAATATAACACCTCAACATCATTAAAGTATCTGTGCTAAGAAATAGTACTCTCTTTATCAAAGTTTAAGGGTTTTATGATTCATTCAAAATGGTGTTCACTTAAAAACTTAGTTAGGAACCTGAGGTTGTATTTCCACTTGGATGGTCAAATGATAAATAGTTAAGAGTACAACAAAATCTTGTAAAGGTGCAATAATTCCTCAGTGAGATGACTGAGAGCTTCCCTTTGGAGACTCCACAAGTTTGCCAAGAATGAATTTATACCTTAAACATTTTCTTTTTCACTAAACAACTGAAAATATCAAAGTTCAGTTCCTTGAAAACATTTCATCAATACTGTTACTCAAAATGTATACTATATTGTAAATCAACAATGTAAGACGTAAAGACAAGTGCTTAGAGTAAACAATTAATAGCAAATGTAGAAAAAAATTACATGAGCATTTTTTCATATTCTGAAGCAGTTCAGAAACAAGTGGTACCATTTAAAAATGATGGTACATTTTTTAAACTAATTATTGTTGTTAGGTGATTAAATCACCATTTTGAGAGTTACCAGGCAATGAATTGTCTTGTTGTTAAAGGGATTACATTTTCTTTAGTCGTCTAATGCTTTAAAGCTACAGGAAAATACTACTTGACACTAAGCCCAAAGAAGTAATACTAGTCTCAGTAACATGAACAAAACTGTTGAACTTAAGACTAGTGAAACTGAGAAGACTGGTGGCTATAGAACATAATCACCTATGAACTAATAATTTCAGATGCAGAAACAGGCCCATAGTGACATAATGCTTGCATATACTTGCATGCCAATAAACAGAGCCCACATTAAAATAAATTACTCAAGATATGACTCATCATTCTGTCACATGTAAAAAAAATAATACAGTCAATCTACTGTAAATACAAGCAAAGCCTATTCATTATTCCTTATATGCCAATAATTTATAGCATCCATTTTGTTATCATAAAGAGAGACATTTATAACATTTTAAATAGGTAGGAATGAAAGTATAGCACCATGCAAAAACTGATCTCTCGGTCATCATGTAAGACCTTAACGGAGGTAGGAAGAATTGCCTACATGCACATTTTTCAAACTTTTTGTGGTTTTAGAGAAAACTGTATTTACACTAGCAAAGACCGAAGGCAATAAAAACACCAAGTTATGCAGGAATTCTATATACATAATTTGTACTTACCTTTGTTTATAAAGATAAAAGCCAAAACCAGCAAATATAAGGGCAAAGAAAGGCACGAGGATAGCGATGGCCACTGAACTACTGTTTGTACCATGTGGTTGATTAGAAGAATTTGAACCCTCAGACATGTTAAGACCTAAAAAGAATAATACAAAAAAATAAGTAATACAATATATGTGTCAGTTACCCCGGGCACAGGCTACTCCATAAACTTCAGAATTCAAGACCACATTGTGCTTGGGTCGTCATGGTATGTTCAGCTGAACACACACAGATGGATGCTGAGACCACCTGGAAAGTAAATGTGTGGTGTGTACCACAGTCTGGTTAATAAGTGGATGCAAAATGTACTCTGCTACAATAAATATCTTACTGCATAATTCTGTATGGAATTCAATTTTTCAATGTTATTAATACATATTAATGTACTGCGTTGCAAAAAGTCAGATTTATAATAATGCATGTGTTTGATTATTTTACTGGTTATAATTGTATATTTCAGAAATTAATACATACTGCATGTACAAAAAGCAACCATGACTTCAAGGAAAGGGTAATTCACCTTAAGGGGCAAACTGAAAATTCATCATGTTGATTTCATCAGGTGCTGTGATTGATACACGGGGTGAAAGAGGAACAATTGTGAAGAGCTAAAGCCAGATACTGATGAAAAAAGAATATACTCTGCTGCATGACTGAGGAACAAATTATCTAGATTATCTACACAGACGAGATATACACTTTTTAACGTGAGGAAAGGAATACCAATGCAGCTTCTAAGTTAATTTTTAAGTTTTGAACTGGATCTTTTATGAATTGCAAAGGTCATAATATTTTCTGACTTCCTTGATCCTACAAGGCAATACATATAAATTTAAAAAAACCCACCAAAACAACCAAACAAAAAGAAACAAACAGATTATCAATTTACTAAAATGCTGAAATCAAGTAATTAAAGTTTAATTACATAAACGTTCATAAAAATAAATTAAATGTTGTGAGGAAAATTGTATGGGAAGAGCAATCAAAATATTTTGTTTCAGAGAAACTATTTTTGTGTTTGTGTGCATGAAATAATGAAGTGGTAAAAATGCTAAACAAAATCTGTTCAATGACTGTAGATGTCTCCATAACTGTACTATTGAATGCGTTAACTACAATTAATTCCAGTACAGAAGTCAAACCTGGTTGATCCTACAAGATTTAAAAGGTACCTTCAATATATTACGAAAACAAATCTCACAAATACACATATTTAAAAACCAAAATCTATCAAAACAGTTTGCTAAAGAAGTCTTGCATTTAAATTTTAGATAGAGGAATTTCAAATATTTTAATAAATATTATTAATAAAGGGAAATAAATTTTTTAATATTAAAAGGAAATATTTCTTGATACAGATATTTCTAAAAATTCATTTTAAAGAATTTGCATATGCAAATACAGTGAAAATCAAGATCCCAAGCAGTGCATTTTACTGTGACTTAGAACTGTGAAAAAAGAAAAATGTGCCTCATTCTTTCATGAATAAATCCTTCCAGCACATTCACGTATTAAAGAATTCCCTGGTTTTAATGAAAAAATAAGGGTGGCCAATAGTTTGTGGCTGAAAGAACCTACTTTTGCATCCACCTATAGGAATTCTACCTGAAGGCAAGTCATTACATTAGTGCCATGACATTAGTGAAAAGTAATTCCTCTTCTAAGACATTCTCAATAGTGTTTCATGATTCAAGAATTCAGTAGTAGCTAAATTCAAATTCTTGTTGAAGAAGTAGTATCACAGTTCTTAAGACAGTATCAGAAAAGTAAACAAAATTATTTTTCATAAAAAGCACAAGAAAATGTTGTTGCCAGAGCTCTGATATCAGACCTGTCTTCTCCAAGAAAGTATAAATAAAGACTATTAGTTTGGTGTAGAACTGAACATATAAATGACTATCAAGTAAATAGTATTTTATTCTTCTTAAGAGGTACATAAAGATCTACTTGCAAATAGTACTTAGCACTTTCACTCCTCCAGTAAATGTTTGGGTGAAATGTTGATTCAGCACCATGAGCAAGAGATCAGTTCAGCACAGCATTCTGTAACATGGACTTTCTAAATACTTATTAAGATGTGAAGCTAAATGCATTTTGTCACATGATCATAGAAAAATATTGCTCAAAATATTACAACTGTATAGCTGTTCTAAGCAGTGCACTGCAAGGCATCTCTAAGTCCTTACAACTTCTGACAAAACACTCTTTGTAAGTACTAGTTAAAGGAGATTTTAAAGATATGAATATGTCAGTGTTCTAAAAAATGTCAATGCAGATACCCTGATACTGGATGTAATAAAACAGAATATGGAACAATGAACTGGCAAAAACTTCAGAATCTGCTGAATACCTAATCTTTGAAGTCCAAATTGTCCATAATCTTTACCCTGGATGAATCCTTGAAAAACATATGTTGCTCCATCAGGTTCAGCAGAAACCTGTAAACAAAAAGTACTCTGAATTAAACAGGGAAAAGTCTGTTACAAGTATCTATTTGGAAGAGAGAGATCCTAATATACTTGACTAGTAGCTGTTATACCCCATTAAAAACAACCTCTCTTTTCTAGGAAATATATAAAGTTCAGAAGAAAAGAAGAACTGTTAAAGGCTCACTTAGATATGGCAGTTTATGGTCACATATACTGCCTTATAGCACACTTAACTGTATTTAAAACATTTTAAAACAAACAAACAAACAAGTTTCTGGGAATTCAAGATCCCAGCATTTCTAAGCATCTTACATATTTCCTTATCATACTTCCTAATTACCTGATTTGATTAGGAAGTAGATTATATTGTAGGTAATCCTAAGGATGCAAGTACTGAGGTTTTAATAATTACTTTAAAAATAAATAAAAAGACCTGGCATTCAAATGACATTCCCTTTGCTCTTTCTCAGTGCTTATTCCAAAAATTACAGCTGTAGATCAGAAGAATATTGAATGATGTTTTGGTAAAAGAGACAAAAATGCTAGTATGACCTGATAGACTTGTGGGAGGGAGGAAAGGCTTCTAATCTAAAGCCCTTTTGCCAGTATATTTATTAAGCGATTTAGGATTTTTTGCTTTGGTTTTGCATCTTTTAAAAAAATTATTATTGAAGTCGTGCCACAAGTTATACAAATGTGAATTTATGCATATGCTTCAATGTACACCTCTTCTTTTGGCATGTGCACCCATACTGGTGTCCCTGCAGTGTTTTACCAGTGAGTGAAACATAAGAAAACAGAGAGATTCCTTGAAAAACGAGACAGTGCAATAGGGATGTATAGGAGTTCATCATAATCCAAATTATTTTAGGCCCTTCTTTTTCTGAAAATCTGCTCTCTTCTCTAGCAAATAAAGTGTCTCAGGCCCACAACACACTCAGCTTTTTCCAGCCTCAGCATTATCTTGGGTGATAATTGGTTTTCCTTTCTGTTCTCTGATGGGATTTCCTTTTCATGGCTTAAACACATCACAGACACTTGGGCTGTTCCTTCTTTTTACCCCTCTCCTTCGCTTCTCTCTTCTCAGTTCCGTGCTCTCTTCTCCCTTCTAAAGAATGAGCTCAGCCCCAGAACCTCCAAGGGGCCTAGTGCTTAATTGGAGCAGTCTGTTTTGTTTTCCCCATTCATGTAACAGTTCAGCTTTTTCATGGTATTTGTAAAAATATTGCCAAAATGTAATGATAAAATTTGCTATTATAGTAACATTATTAAATTGATATTATATTATTATAATAAAATTTCTCAATGTATTGGAATAAAATTCAAAGACTGGTCTCCTATCTCTTACAATAAAATCTTTATTTCATTTAATTGTTTACAAGATTCCATTTGATAAGTCTCAGAATTTTTTGGATGTAGAACACCAGCATGACTTAAATAAAAAAAACCAAACCAAACTTTCTCTCTCTTTTGTAGCAGAAATATACTCACAAAACCATCCATAGCCCATTTTTCCTCTTTCAACTTGCTCACAGATGTGTGGGAGGGTGCTTTGATGAGATATATGTGGAGCATCAGCCGAGCTTCCTGGCTTTTATACACTCCTGTAGAATAAAGTTTTACAAATATATATTTGTATTGAGTAGAGAAATAATTTAATCTTTAAGAATAAGCTTTTTTCTCTTGCCTTAAAAAAGGAAAGCAGGAAGAATAGGTAGAATTGTTACCAAAATTTTAGTTTAGTGAGATGCATTCTTTTGGGAAATTATTTCAATTGTCTTAGGATTTCAATAGAAACTGTTTTTTGCTTAAGCTGCAGAGAGTCAGAAGGGAACCCCCTGTACACACAGTTTATTTAACAGTCACGGTAACCGACCTTGGACAGAACAACCAGTATCTGCTTTCTGATGAAAAATACTGTTCTGAATCAGGCAGAGTATATTTGAACATCGCGCCCCCACTTTCAATATTTGTAATTTACTCATGAGGTAAATAAGGTGGTAATAGGAAAATCCACATATAAATTATTTTCCAAAAGCTAAATTAAAAATTCTAAATTTGAAAATATCTTAAAAAATAGAATTGTTCTTCATCAGTCAACATTATGATACAGTTTCTTCCAGACAACAAGAATTGTGTATCACCTTATTTACTTTGTAGGCATAATTTAGTGACTCATTTTCATTCCTACAGAAGAGATGTTTAGAACCCAAATAACTTTAGTTGTTAATTCAGAAAATGAAATAAAATAGTACAACATGCTTAGTGATTCAATATTCCATTACAAAGACAATGGTTAATAGTGAAAATACAGTCAAGATTTTTTCTCCTACATTTTTAACCATTGTTACCAATTAATGGTTTAAAACTTCAGATTTTAAATTGAAGACCTGTCTAGTATGATCACTTCCTTTCTTACAGATCACTGAAATTACTATTCATTTCATATGAAATCTATTTGTAGCATCACACAAGGATATATTGCACTTCACATGAATAAAAGCCAACGATGACTCAAACTTAAACAGTAACAAAACTTAAAACAAAGCCAAGAAAAAAAATACAAACCCAGACAATTATACTTCCAGAAAAATCCACCAAATTGAAATTAAAATTCACTGAATTTTTGACTCAAAACATCATAGAACAGACTTCATACTGTAAATGATTTAAACACTAGCTTTCATCCCTCTTTTTTTTTTGATTTTTACTGATTAACAGATGTGGATGACTTCAGACTGGATTTAGTTAGTGTATGTTAGCTACACATTAACTGAACTAGATCTCTTTTTATTGACTGAAAACTCAAGTAACATAGCATACCCTTAATTTTGGTCATTTACCATTTTTATGTTCATCTGAAGAACTGAAGATGGCACTGAGATACAGAAGGAGCTGGCTCTCTGCATTGGATTTTCATGACAAGATTTTGGCAGCAGGGGAGCTGCAGGGGAAGCTTCTGTGAGAAGCTTCTAGAAGCTTCCTCTATGTCTGACAGAATCGATGCCAGCTGGATCCACGATGGACCTGGCCAAGGCTGAGCCATTCAGCAACAGTGGTAGCGCCCCCCCCCCGTCATAATGTATTTAAGAAGGAGGAGGGGGGAAAAAACCTGTGCAAGAATAGTAGCAGTAAGAAGGGAGGAGTGAGAATATGTGAGAGAAACAACTCTGCAGACACCAAGGTTAGTGAAGAAGGAGGGGGAGGAGGTGCTTCAGGCACCAGAGCAGAGATTCTCCTACAGCCCACGGTGAAGACCATGGTGAGGCAGGCTGTCCTCCTGCACCCCATGGGTGTTACCAGCAGAACAGATATCCACCTGCAGCCCATGGAGGACCCCACTCCAGAGCAGCTGGATGCCCAGAGAAGGCTGTGACCCCGGGTCCTGGCTGTGACCCACGGGTCCTGGCAGGACGTGTGGGGAGAGAGGTCTATGCTAGAGCAGGTTTGCTGGCAGGACTTGTGACCCCGTTGGGGACCCATGCTAGAGCAGGCCATTCCTGAAGGACTGTACTCTGTGGAAAGGACCCATGTTGGAGCAGTTCATGAAGGACTGCAGCCCCTGGGAAGGTCCCATACTGCAGAAATTTGTGGAGGACTGTCTCCTGTGGGTGGGATCACATGCTCAGATATATCCCAACTAAGACAAGACATTTAAGTTTGTCCCCTCCATTAGTTTATTCACTCTAGGCTCTCACTACAGACTACGGTGAGATGGGCATCTCAGAAGTTCAGTTCAGGTTAAGATGTAAACTTCCCAGCTCTCTTCTGAAGCCGCAGTAAGGGACAGGGCAATGATATTCCCAATTCATGTTTCTCATTTACATGCCTAAATTTACAGACCAAAGAACTTTTCCACATTAAGGATAGATGATTGCTCTATAGGAGATATTATTACATACAAATCATCTCTGAGCTAACAAGCAGACTTAGTCCTGAAGACAACAGAATAAACCCTGTTTTGTCAAGGCACATTCATTTGAGTTCAGTGCAGTGTTAACATGAAACTAAGTTAACATTACCACACAGAGCCCAGTCACTTCAAGAGCTTAGACAATGTGCATCTAGAAATCATTTGGAATTTGGGGGGCTGGGGATCAAATCTGCCATGGATGTATCATATAAATGTACATCAGGAAATAGTTTCACGGGGCTGAAGGCTGGGTGTGTGCACGTGGGCATCAACATTATGTTCATGCACTCAAAAAGGGGAAGGAGAATAATTTTCCCACCGACCAAGGCACCACTGTTCTCTGATAATTTACAGTGGTGGATTCACAAGTGTTTCTTGATGCAAGGCTCATGTGCTTCTAGTGTACAAGAGAGTGTTTAATCTCAACCAAATAAACAAGTAAAAGCTGTATCTTTCTCTTCTCAGAATCCCTATAATAGCATTGCTATTTTCACTCGTGCAAACCTGATCAAAAGAATATGCCCATTTCTAACCTGTGACAGACATGTGTACTGTAATTACAGCCAGCACAGGTGTCAAAATAAAAAGAAGAAAAAAAAGATGCAGCAAATGATGGAATGCAAAATAGTAAGTGCTGCATGGGGAGATAAACACTTTTGACTTCAGAAACCTACTATTTGAGTATAGGAAAAATCAGCTTTCAAGCACCAAAATGTCTTTTTTGATCCATCCCTATTACTCTGGCCCTAGGATACTCTTTTGATACACAGGATCTCAGTTTTCTATTTGCAAAATAGAGAAAGACAATAATATTTGCTACCTAACGATGTGTGCAATGTCTGTATGTAGAGAAAAACAATGGCCATTTGTAATCACTTTTGTGTCGAATTGAGGTTGTTTGAATGAGAAAATATAGCTTTTTCTTTTACTGATCCGAGAAATATGAAACACTACATCTGCTGCATCTAATACCCTCATAAAAATTACATGGCTGAAACTAAGCAGACATCATATGGTAGAATAAGTTCACACAGATAGTCAGGACAAACAGTTACCAGTCCGAGAATATCTTATGAAACGTTCTGTCCATCTGTGGCCTCTCAAGTGTGACTACAAGAACACCTACCAAACACCTTCAACAGACAAACCTAATGACAAAAATTCACCCCTCTACTACAGACTAGAAACTAAGCTCAGTAGAGCTTATTCTTTGGGGCATTACATTCTTTCTGTAGCCCACACCTCTCAGAAATGTGTGGATGGAATTTTCCCCTCTCATTTTTTCCAGCAGGTTAATGTTCTGTCACTTCTGTCCTTGCTGACACCTCTGGGATAAAGAGTGATGTTAAACTACTTCAGAGAAGGGGGTGCTTAAGTGAACAAGATTAAAACCATGAGTGTCCAGCCTATATGTAACTTCAATTTAAGGCCTCTTTAGTCCTTGCAAAAAGTGTTGTAGACAGACAATGAAGTTTCAAGAAACTAAGTTTTGAGTGATAATATTGATTTCAGGTGTTTCTTTTTTGCTTATTCATACCTCTGTGTTATAGCCTGCCGCTACTGTGGTGTAACGGGCCCATTGTCTGTCTGGCTGAAGTATCTCAACCAAGGGACTGAAAAGAGTTTGAAAAACAAACAAAAACTATAACCTAACTATTTCTTGCAGTACTTTTGTTTGCTTGCTTGTCAAGCCGTATCTGTGGTTTCTGCTGATGGTTCACAGAGCAGAGAACCCAGCTGGTCTGACAAGTGTAATCCCTCCATTAAGTATCTCTGCCTTTCTAAGTCAACACATACTATTCTCATCACATTACTTATTAGTTATTAATAGGCTATTGTAGGGAGATTGTACAAATAAGAATTAAAGGAAAATCTCAGGAACAGTACTTTATGTTCATTTATAATATTTAAGGAAGAAGCATGAGAATTAGAATGGTTCTGCAACTTCTCATTGACTAAAAACCTGGGAAATTAAAAAAGGGGAGAGAAGGAAAACGTGTAAATATCCCTACCTTTAAAGAGGAACTGAACTAGAATAAAAATGTCTTTGATAAACTAAGAAAGTTTTCAGAAGATGTTAAAAGTTTAAATGTTAGGTGTAAAGTTACAGGGAACCAATGTATATGCGGCAGAAAAAAATTAAATGGAAATTAGTTTTTCTTATCCCATACCTGATAGAAGCAATTCCATGTTGCTGTTTGTGAGCGTCGCATTTACTCTTCCTGAAGTTGCATTGAAACTGGTGACTGTCAAAGTCATGGGCTGTTTCTTGCTTTTGTAATTGTAAGATCCTTTCCATATATAATTTTGGGCAAATACATCATCAGGAACTATATAAACATCAAACACATTTCAATACATTTTGCAATTTTTAGTACTTATTAAGTCAAGAATCCAAGAAAATATATGATAAATAATATCATTTTCTCTACTTTACCCTCTCTATTTTTAAGGCCATTAGGCAAATTTTCATACATAAAACATAGAAACCTGGCATGAATATTTATGAAAAAAATCTATTTGTACTGAAGAACACAACCACAACTGTACCTTCATTTGCTCCTTTCCTCAAATATGTGCATGTCCTAAAATTAAACGAACTTCACAAAATCTAATTTAACAGCTGTAACCAGAAGACCAGGTTCCTCTCACTGCAGAATCTTTTCTGCAGAATCCCTGCCAGCACAGACAGGCAGGGATATTCAGCTAGGATTAGTTTTTGCAGGAATTAATATAATTTTATATATCAACATTTTTATAAGCATATTTAAATGACATTAAAAGATTATAAACATGTTCTTGATTACCTACTCACTTTTTCTAATGAAAAATTTATATAAGACATTTTGTTTTCTCATCAAATGCTTAAAAGGATGAGCTTCACCAGGAGAAAAAAATTTCCCTAATTTAAAATTAAAAAGAGATCATAGAATGCAGGGAGAATAAATATGCTATATTTATACCTTTACATTTGAAATTTAGCATTATCCAACTGTATAATGATTAAGTTATTCCAGCAACAGTATGGTTAAAAAAAATGTTACCTATGCAGTAAAACCAGATACGTGTAAATCTTTAAAATCTTAACATGAGATACCATTTAAACAATTAAACTGAAGGTGACTTAGGATTGGTTTACTACCCTTTCCAAAGGAAAGCTATCCAACTTAGCCCTACAACAAATAATCACTATTTGAAATCAACACTTTCACATTATTTGGAGTCGCTCACATAGAACTTAAAGCTCTGAGTGTGTGTCGGCATCTCAGATAAACACAGAAGAATACTTGCCCCATTCTCTCAGTTTATCCTAAAATTCAAGAATAGGGCACACTGAATACCTAAGAGTCTTCCTTCATGATTTATTTTATGGGTCACAGAGATAGGTTTTCTTCCCCGTGGAGGGTAAAAGACCTTTCCTAGTTTTTCATTTGGGTATGTATATGTATATAGTCATATATTTTTTGACAAATAAACATATAAACCCAGAACACCTAGATACTGGCCTGCAAACTGCCTGCAAGGAAACTGCACGGTGCAAATGGTCTGATGCTGTTGATTTGTGATCTGCCTGAAATTTATTTCCCTACTTTCAGGAAAACTATCTATATGTACTTTATTTTCAATTAATTGGGATTGTACAAAATGCTTCTGAATGAAAAATCTGGTAATATGACTACTGTGCAGTACATCATTTACAAACATAATTTTGAAGTAGTGTGCAACCTGGCTTTTTTACTAAAAAAAAAGAAAACAACAACAACAAAAAGTCCCACAACCCACCCACCTCCCAAAACCTGTACACTAAGGAATTATTTTTAGATCTTTACTCCTTATTTTCAGATATTTAATAGGGTTATAGTCAGAGGCTCATTTTAGTTAAGGAGATTTCTCTCTTCAAAAAGTCTGCAGCGGACAGAGAAAGGTCTCTCTGGGATCTAGTCAGGACACCCAAAGATAGTCTCCTCTCGCAAATCAGTTAAAACTGGACTTGTCTTTAGCCACAGTTAAGAGAGACCACCTTCTCTAGGCTAAAGCTAGCTTTTTTGAAGGCTAATACTGAAGTATTTGGGTAAAGCAATTTGAACTAGAAATATGTAAAAGATGTGTAAGACTGTGAAAAAAACTGTTAAACACTGTATTTTTAAACTATTTCTGGGTGAGTAATATAGTTTCTGAATGGGCAAACTGCATAAGATCTTACACAGAACACAGTGATTTCAGTGAAACAAATAAAACTCTCAGCACATAACAATTAGAAACTGTATCTGGATATTAATAATACCACATAGTCTTGACGGATTTAAACACTGGGGACTAATTTAATTAATGATGGATTTGTTCTGTTAATGTAATGCCTAATCTAATACCTTTTATTCATTCTAAGCCATTCAGTGCAGTCTCACTAAGTCAATTCTCGTTGTCTTTTCTACAGCAATTGTTTAAAGCTATATGTAACTCAAAGTACTTACCACTTAGCTTGGGACTTGGTGTTCCCAAAGCTGGTCTGGGGTCCTTCACTAATATTTTGGAACCAGCTGTTAGAAAGAATGAATGAAAAAAACGAAAGACAAATAGCAAATATGTTACTCAGAAACTAGGAAAATAATTTCCATAATGACATTTCATTTGTCACAAAGGATACAAGATGGTGTTTTACACTAAAATACAAATGACATTTCAATCAGTATCAAGCCTTAGTATCATAGAACCACGTGCCCACAGAGTACTTCTGTTGCTGTGTTTTCTCCTGTCAGTCACCTGGATGCTACCAAGTCACTTGCAACACCCAGACAGGGTAGACTTTCACTTCAGAATCCACACTTCAGAATTCAGAGTCCTGGACTACGCACCTAATATGTAAGATGCCTTCTATTATGTCATCTAAGGCAAGTTAAGTCATTTAAATTGGGACTGACACAAAATAGCACTGTGAATAATGCTTTGACTGGAAGTAATGTAACACCAAACAGTGAAGAAATACATTACAAGGGTGTTTTAAATCATGTTCCTCTCCAGGACTTAATTATTGTCAATAGTACTGAATAAGACTTGTGTTCAAGACTGAAAATCCAAATATGCATGCTTAATCTCTTAACAATGGAGGAGAAGGTCACTGTTTCTTTAAAGAACAGGAACAGAAAGAAAGGAAGAAATGAGGCTGTCCACAGTACTGCCAACTGCTCAAGTGCTTTGAGCACTGGAAGTTGGAGAATTTCATTTCTTCTCTGCTTAGAGCAGGAACTCTCCCACCACTAAGATGGTGAACCAAATGCAATGGGACAGCATCATTTCCTGCAGCTGAAGCTATTTTATTTTGCAGAAACTAATTTGGATTCACTGGGCTATAAAGACACATAATTCTGTCTCCTGATGTAGAATACTCTCATGCAGCACTAGGCTCCATCCCTTGCTCCAGTGGTTATTTCAATATTTTTATTTTGGATCTTGGCATTAAACCCAGGCCTTATCTCTAAAAAAAAAAGAAATATAAGGCATTCTAAAAAAATAGACAAGAAAAGCAACTTCCTTCTCCTTGAGTGGAGTATTTTTCTGGATAAAAAGGAAAATCTAGCAGGAAGGACTGGGAATATTTTTCTTGAGAATAACTTTTAGCTTATTACAGGAAGCTTGCTCTTGGTATATAGATTAAAACTGGCATGAAAAAAGGGCAGGGGCTGGCACTCAACTGAAAGTTCTTATGGCCTGTTACTACTGGTTGATTAATCTCTATTTCCTCTCTGTTTTGAAAGAAACTTACTGAACTTTGCTGAACATGGCTGACCTGTAGAGTGTGCTTCAACAGCATATGATTTTGACCATATCAAGCTCAGGTTAGAAATATCTGGATCATACTTTCAAAAGGGCTATAGTATAAAAAGCTGATGAGTCAATCAGCCTTGTCAAAGTGGATACATTTCAAGTCAAGTTCAGAACTCAAATTTTAAATAAGAAATAAAATTTAAATAAAAATTTTAAATACAAACCTTTGTTTGCTAAGTAGGACTTCCAAAATTGCAGTTTTGTATTTAAAGGACCAAACTGTGGTTTGATTCCCCTACAGATCCTTTTAGAGCTCTCAACTCCAAACGTTTTATTCCTTTACATCCAAGTTATTACTCTGAAGTAGTGTTTTTCACAATCACAGGTGAAAAATTTAACCCACTCCTCTCCCTTCCACAGGAGAGAGATGTTTCAACCCTCTCTAATAAGTAAAATTGAAAACATTTAAGAGATATTTTACTTCACCCTCAGTAAGATTACAGATGATACCAAGTTGGGTGGGAGGGTTGACGTGCTTAAGGGTAGGAAGGCTTTGCAGAGGGATCTGGACAGGCTGGATCGATGGGCTGAGGCCAATGGGATGAGGTTCAACAAGGCCAAGTGCCGGGTCCTGCACTTGGGTCACACCAACCCCATGCAGTGCTACAGGCTGGGGGCAGAGTGGCTGGAGAGCTGCCCGGCAGAAAAGGACCTGGGAGTGTTGGTCTATTGTCCGCTGAACATGAGCCAGCAACGTGCCCAGGTGGCCAAGAAAGCCAAAGCATCCTGGCCTGTATCAGGAACAGCGTGGTGAGTAAGACTTGGGAGGTGATGGTTCCCCTGTACTTGGAACTGGTGAAGCCCCACCCCGAGTTCTGTGTCCACTTTTGGGCCCCCTACCACAAAAAAGACATTAAGGTGCTGGAGCAGGTCCAGAGAAGGGCAACAAAGCTGGTGAGGGGTCTGAAGAGTAAGTCTTAGAGGCAAGGCTGAGGGAGCTGGGGTTGTTCAGTTTAGAGGAAAGGAGGCTGAGGGGAGACCTTACCGCTCTCTACAACTACCTGAAAGGTGGCTGTAGAGAGGCAAGGGTTCATCTCTTATCCAGGGGAGAATGGTTGGTCTCTTCCCCAGGGTTGCGCCAGAGGAGGTTCAGATTGGATATCAGGAAAAATTTTTACATTGAAAGGGTTATTAAGTATTGGAATGGGCTGCCCAAGGAAGCGGTTGGACACCACCCCTGGAGGTATTCAGAAGACGGTGACATAGTGCTTACTGACATGGTTTAGTGATGTGGCTTTTGTTTGGTTTGTTGTTCTTTTGTTGTTGTTGCTGTTTGTTGGTTTTTTTTAATCAGAAATTAGGTTCATGGTTGGACTAGATGATCTTAAAGGTCCCTTCCAATCTAGACGATTCTATGATTCTACTTTATCTAATTTGAGACTTAATACTTTACAGTATGTTGCTCACTCCTAGCTTTCTCCACTGCTAAAAAGCAAGAAGACAGACCTCTGATCCTGAAAATTTTGCATTTCTGTAACATTTTCTCAGGACACTGTGAAACTAAGTTATATGACAAGGTTGATATGCTCATAGTTACCGCTTAATAATTAAAAAAATATAATCTCATAACGGTTCTTTATTATCAGAAAAGACAGCTAATACTGCTTGTTTCAATACCATCAGCAGAAAATTCTTGGATCAAAATACAATCCCTGAATCCCATTTGGCCTGCCATAACACTTCCTGAGTGCTGAACAAGTCATAAGCTTCCTGGCAGCTTGCTTTCCAACACTTTCCCAAAGCTCTGGTCTGTTTTCAGCCAGCACTTGCCTGGCACGTAATGCCACGACACCTGGTTTTTAGTGATACAAAACACTCATTTCCTATTTCCCTTCCAAGCAGCAGTGTTTGGCTATACAGCCTTTGCATGGCTCTGTAAGAGCACTAGGGATAACCACATCTGAAACATTACCTATCAGTAATCTGGAAGGTGCTTTAATTATTCAGGAAGTCGGATTCCAAATAGTTGCTCTACTTGAGGATGTTTCTTATCTCACATGAAAAATACCATTTGCACCATGATTTTGCCATGATACTTTTCATGCCCTTTCGGTGAAGAATTTCATCCTAGTACCCAGCCTAAACCTCCCCTGGTGCAACTTGAGACAATTTCTTCTTCTCCTCTTGGTTGTTACTTGGGTGAAGAGACCAAGCCCCACCTCAGTACAACCTCCTTTCAGATTGAGTGAGTGATAAGGTCTCCCCTCGGCCTCCTTTTCTCCAGGCTAAACAACCCCGCTTGCTTGAGCCGCTCCTTGTAAGACTTGTTCTCCAGACCCCTCACCAGCTTCATTGCCCTTCTCTGAAGACACTCCAGCACCTCAATGTCCATCCTCTAGTGAGGGGCCCAAAACTGAACACAAGATTCAAGGTGCAACCTCACCAGAACAGAGTACAGGGGGACAATCACTTCCCTAGTCAATGTCCATCCTCTAGTGAGGGGCCCAAAACTGAACACAAGATTCAAGGTGCAACCTCACCAGAACAGAGTACAGGGGGACAATCACTTCCCTAGTCTACTCACCACACCATTCCTGATACAGGCCAGGATGCTTTTGGTCTTCTTGGCCACCTGAGCACACTGCTGGCTCATATTCAGCCAGCTGTCACCCCCCAGGTCCTTTTCTTCCAAGGCAGCTCTCCAGCCACTCTTCCTCAAGCCTGTAGTGCTGCATGGGGTTGTTGTGACCCAAATGCAGGACCTGGCACTTGGCCTTGTTGAATCTCATACAATTGGCCTCAGCCCATGGATCCAGCCTGTCCAGAACCCTCTGCAATGACTTTCTGCCTTCAAGCAGATCAGCACTCCTGCCCAGTTTGGCATTTTCTGCAAATCTTCTGAGGTCCAAGGTGACAGTTCTGCTAATCCCCCTTCTCCAAGTAGTGAAAACTCTATCATTTTATGATCACTGTACTAAAGACAGCCTCCAACCATCACAAGTCCTTCTCTGTTGGTGAACAACAGGTCCAGCAGGACACCTTCACTAGTTGGCTCCCTCACCAGCTATGTCAGGAAGTTGCCTTTCACACGCTCCAGGAACCTCTTAGACTGTTTACTCTCTGCTGTGTTGTATTTCCAGAAGACATACGGTAAGTTCAAGTCCCCCATGAGAACAAGGGCTAGAGATTGTGAGGTTTCTCCCAGCTGCTTACAGAATATTTTGTCTGCCTCTTCATCTTGATTGGGTGGTCAGTAAGAAACTCCCACCATGATATCTGCCTTGTTGGCCTTCTCCCTGATTCTTACCCATAAACATTTCAGTTAGGGTTAGACAGTCAAAAGACTCCCTAACATACAAGGCTACCCCACCAGCTCTCCTTCCTTGCCTATCTCTTCTGAAGAGATTGTAGCCATTCATTGCATCACTGCAGTTGTGTGTGTCATCCCACCATGTTCCCATGATGGCAACTATATCATAGTAGTAGGGCAACTTTCATAGCTGTCTTGAAGCTGACACAATCTCTGTAAAAGAAATTATCCTGATCTAAATTTATTAAGTATGTGCAAAACCATTGAGATTCTTACTCCACTTATGACAATGTAGTCCACACCTGACTCAATCAGAAGTCTAAAAGCAGGTTTTACCCAAGTATTTGGCTTCCAGAATTATATCTGGAATTTCCACCTCTGTGCATGCAAGCAAAAGACAAGTACAGCAAAGCATATGTCACATCAAACACAACTGACAAAGGATTAGTTATCCTCTCAGATGTTCTCCCTCTTAGTTCTCCTTGCCATTGTGCCTTATCTTATTAGACTGCAGGTAAAGAAAATCATGTAATGATGAGAGATGCAGTGGGAAACTGAAGAATTTACCTTCACAAACTGGAACTTTCCCAGTCCATGTGCCATCAGACCTACAGGCTCTATGCTCTGATCCTCCCGCCAGGAAGAAGCCTGGCTGGCAAGTGTAAATCAATGTATAACCAAGCGAGGGAAGATCCATTCCTGCAACATTAGCATGAATTGGTGTTTCTGGTTGTTTACAGCTGTGAGCTACAAAGAAAAGATAAAATATCCTTCAGTAATGCGGTGAAAATATTTCTGAAAAAATAATCTATTCCCATTCTGACAGGTAACTAATGAATAAAATAGCATCAATAAATATAACATATTAATATATTTTTAACTCAAATTAAAAATTACTACATAGTCTATAAATTACTATCCTGAGCCTGCAAGTATGCCCTTGAAAATGGACCTTTCAATTTCAGCGTAGCAAGAACCAATGTAAATGCACTTGCACAACCAAAATGAATTGTCTGCATATGCAAACACAAACAGCTCACATCTCTCCACAGTTAAAAGCAGTGATGGTTTGTGATTTACATAACTTATGATATCTGTGTAGCAGTGAATAGCAGTAAATAAATGGTTCATTTGGAAAACACTATGAAAGGTCACAGAGAAATTGTAGGCGAGGCAAGTTTTAAATATCAGGAAGAAAAATGAATTACTATTCCTAATCTCATGCAAAGTGTCGTTTAACAACTACTAGAATCTGAGATTCTGGTGTTATCTCACAACCATACTTCCAGGAGCAGACCTCACCTTTCAACACACTGAGCTACTGATTTGCTGTTTGCTCAGGGGGAATGCTAGCACCAACTGAAACATTACTGCTGGTTTTTTCTGTGGATACGCTCTCCATACATTAAAGTGATTCTACAAGATCAGACCTTGTAAAGTGAGACTATTTATAGAAAAAACCAGCTTGCTAGCTGAAAAACTAGAAAGATTAACCATTATGTTATACTTTCAGTAAATTAGCTCTATTTATTGAAGTCTAAAAGATCTAGGAAATGAAATGTCACTTCTTGTAACCAAATAAGATGATTCTCTCAATTTCAGATTAAAAAATTTCTAATTACAAACCCTCTTCCCCCTTCTTAAGGTACCCTGACTCCTTAGCTGGGAAACAGCTCAAACTCCTTACTAGAACTGATTGTAACTATCTGCTCCAGTACAAGTTAGGGTTGTGCAGGGCTTTCTTACATGTTCTGTTCTCACCACCTCCTCCCAACTCTTTCACTGCCTTCATTGAAAAGGTTGCACTATCTTCGAAAGAAACTTACTATTTTCAGCTTCTCTCTGGATGAAATTTTTTTTTGTTATTCTCATTATTTTGTGGTGTTTTTTTTTTTTTTTTAATTCTATGGGCTATTGTTGAAAAATTCACTTACAAAATCACATTTCTAGCTACCGTAAACTAGTAATCCAAATCTGTATTAAGTTAAAAAACTACAGAAATTAACTTTCTAACAATGTTACTGTACCTAAATAGCCTAGATAAAAACTTGTTAGATCAAAAATCTATCATTCACTTACGTATACATTCAGGCTGGATTCCACTCCATGTAAGATCAGGAAGGCAAGTTCGTGTTGTTGAGCCATGGAGAAGGTGTCCTTTTTTACACTGAAATTGAACAACATTTCCCACCTGTTGAAAAGTAAAAAACATAGTAATATTGTTATGAGCAAATAACAGTTGGGGCTGTTTTTTTCCAAAATTTGATAGCAAACTCCTTCATATAATACAGGGTCTCTAAACTGTGATCCTCCATGGAAGAAAATAGAAACTTCATCTTCTGTGGTCTCTCTGGTGTGATGCTTCAGGCTCGGAACAGTTGAGGCATGGTGAGTTTGGAAACCAAGCTCACTGTGGCTTCCTAACTCTGGACCAAGGAGGAGCCAGTTAGGCAATCTTGCAGCAAACCAGGGAAGCTGCAGAGCTAAAATGGTAATAGATTCTGCTGGACCTTTGCTGAACTAGACCCATGGAATGCTGGAAATTATAATGAGAAATATTTCATTAGAACAGGCAAGGCCTGGTTGATAACACTGTCTCATGCTTCAGAAACTATAATGTTCCTATAATGTTTTATTTTGGTTTTGGCTGATGAGGTAAAAAAAACAAAGTTCTTTATATGACACAGATAATAGAAACTTGAACACAAGTACATTACAATTTACAATAGCAATTCATCTGAGATTATTTTTTAATTATACTCTTATTGTGTGTATGTATTACATAAAAAAAAATAGAATTCTTTAGTCAATAACAGTTTCTGCACAAACATAGCATGGAATAACTTGTTCAGCATGTTTAGTCATGGTGACATTGATGAAAATGCGAATAATTCTCATTTTCCATCAAAAGCAGGTAAGTAGGTTACAGGTATATCATTCAGAGAGTAGTTTATGACATGCTGTGAGTGGTTAACTCAAATATTAAGATGCATAGATCACATCATCTGTTCTGCAGAGACCTGTATTAATGTATTTATCAACTCATATTTAAACAAGAAGCTGAAAACTTTGATCTGTTTGTGACAGCACATTTATCATTCTGGGGAGGTTTTTTTTGGGGGAAGGCCTCGTTATTTTGTTTAAATGTATAACCCTTGATTCAAATTGATGCTCAAAGGTAAAATGTGGACTCTTTCACAGTAGTTTAGTCCTGGAAACAGTATTTTACTGCTACAAGGAGTCATTTGAAACTTTATATGATTATTCCATTTCAGCTCAAGCTTCTCATCAGAACAAAATTTAATAATAACCCATGAACTACAGATAGTAGCTCATCAACACAGTATGTGATTTAAAATTCATTTCCCTTTTTTTTTTTTTGCTCTTTACTGTGCTCACTGGACTATGTAATTACTTTCAAAAGAATTTGAAGAAAATGCACTAAATCACTTTCACGATTAAGCACAAAGTGGGAAAACACTGAAAGTTTTAGAAGTTGCACCAAATAGAAGTACTTTTTTTTTGTGTGGTAAAGAGCTTAGTTAAAACAACCACCTCCAATATATTACTTTACAGCAATAACTAGTCTTATGAAAGATTTTTTCATTTCAGTAATCTGCTTTTATCAAAGCTATCTCCATTCACGACTATGGAAGAAACACCTGCCCTATTAATATTTAGCTATCAAGGAAGACAATACTTTGACACTGTCTTTAAGACCAGGACCCTTTCACCCTTGCTCACACCAAAAAAAAATCCAACTAAAACCAAACCTCAACGGTTAAATGTGGTTTCTTAATATACATCTGAATACCAACTTAATTTTCTTTCCACTTTCTTCTTTCAAAGTTGACTGTATGATCTTCCTGAATATAAAATATTTTTTAAAAAATATAATTATTTTGTGATGTGGAGTAGCTGGACATCATAGAAGTCAATGAGGTAAAGAGGTTAATTGGCTACTTATACTCAGATATCGAAACCTAAACTGTAACTAAGTTAGAGATTCAAACTCTAGTAGTCAATAGCAACTCCAGAAGTAGCTACTGTATGGCTTGAACTACTTGGCTACAGTTACATACCTCACTGATTTTCAATGAATATTTTATTATCTTTAAAAAAAAAATATTCTTTTCAGAGTTCAACAACTCTCATGATGTGCTTATCTTTCCTGTATTAACTCTATATCACTTAAATATGGGCAACACTGAATTAAACAGATAACTGCAATCTTGAAATTTTCACCTACTTTTTAGTAGGATCTTAAGTAAAATAAATTTCTCATTGTATAGAATCTCTTTAGAGGAATAAAAAGTGAATAGATCAAGAAAATGAATTCAGTATATTCAGTGAAATTCAATATATTGTAATTCTACTCATCAAGAATGGCCTGAACCGAAAGTTTATACTTCATGAGTTGGAAGAGCTGAATCATGTACATGATTTAGACCTGCAGGACTAAATGGGTAACAGTGAAAAAACTTCTTTGTGAACTGAGTCTTTGCTGAACTGATATATTGAAGGAAAACTGTTCACCTGCAGAGCAGAACCAAGAAATGCATGGAATTTTTTTCCACTGTCTGCCCACCTTAACTGCAGCTCTGTCTACCATACGGTTTCACTGAAGCTTGGTTGCCTAAACATCAAACCAGTTCTTTAGTATGAGAAATCTATTGGTTGGACAAGGAAATGGCTCAAGTTGCCAAGTAAGTGGACAGGTTGAGTTGCTAGCACTCCCCAATTAAAAAAAAAAAAGGCAAAAAGAGAAAAGCAAAAAAACCCCCAAAATCCACAGCAAGCAAGCAAAACTCAAACCTAACCATTGTTGATATTGCAACCAGTTGTTGCAATACCAACTTTTCTATCCACAACAGTAACTACTAGTGAAACTGTTTTTCTTATTTCCACCAAAAAAATGCACTTCACCTGTATTATCCTTGTTAGGGAAACACAACCTTTATATACATAAGCCCCAAAAGTAGCGTCAAAAATACAACAGTTGCACAAGTGATTTAGAAGTGCTGCCACGCTACTCAAGATAATGAATAAATAAATACAGGAAAGAGGCTCCCTACTCCTAAAATCCAAAAAGCTTACAAGTAATAAATATTAAAAATTTAAAAATAAAAAGTAATTTAGAAATTATTTTTTGAAATCTATTTTGCAATATTCTTGTGCCAGGGGCACCAGGTGGCGCTACACTACAGCCTTCTACAGTCTTACAAAATCCCCAGTCTTCAGGTGTTCTGATTTGTTTGAATTTTTTGTTAGACAGCTTGAATAGAAGCACTAGTGGGGAGAGCTGGGGAAACAGCTGAAAATACCTTTGTTCACTGTACTCTCTGTTTTGTAACAGCGTTTGCATCCATCCCTGAAAAAATAATATATATATGCTTGTATACTACTTTATCATCTTTATTCCATAGCTGCTTTCTTCATAGTGTCAGTTATGGTTTGGATATTCCAAAAATCAGCCTCACTAACTTTTCCCTTTGCTAAGAACCAAAGTCCGTATATCTGCTATACCCTAACAGGAGAAATAGCAATCATCTGAGAAGAGATACATAAATATCAACCTGCACCCATTTATAAAGAATAGAATGATACTCTAGATAATTATTTTCATCAAAAATAATATATTATTTAATACTAATAATACTACTAATAATATCATTAATATTTCTTATATTCCTTATAAGAATAGAAGATATTTCCAATTTTCATTACTCCACATTCAATTTTTTCTTGGTCTTCAGTTTGCCGAACTTTAACAAGCTGCTCCATCCCCAGCAATTCATGGCAAAGGATCACGAGGCTAAGTGAACATCTGTTATTTCTCTTCACTAAACTTTAGCACTCTATTTTACATGAACAAAACACAACTGTTTAAGTGTTTGCTGTATTTGTAGTTTGGTTGCCCAGTAATGCAGTATTGCCATTACTAATAACAGGCTATTAAGTCTGCAAGACCTCTGGGCAGAGGGATGCCAGGCTTCCTTTGTCTAACAGTATCTTGAGCTGCCTGGAGCTTTTTTTCCTTCTTTTCTTTTAATTTTTTTTCTTTGTTTAAATTTGGTTTAGCTGTAGCATCAAATTTTCTTGTGATCAATTGGTTATGCCTGATTTTTTGCCCTCCTTTATCTTTGTATGGCATACAACCACAGCTTCATGTCCACAGTAATAACAAAAAGCTATTATGTGCAGAACGAGCTATTTACCACTAACGTGATATGGTATAGAGAAGTCCAGACTGGCACTGGAATGGTAACAAAAGCCTTGGGAAATGGGGACACACAATACCACCAAGAAGACTACAGGTGTGGGTGTGACAGAGATGTGACACTGGCTTGGCACTGGATACCCCACGGCTGTGAACAGCTCACCTATGGGTAATTAAAGAAATGCAGACCTGGACAGGATCAGCCTTCAGGGGTAAAAACGAACAAGTATCTAACATAAATTAAATACACCTAATAGAGTAGATTGAAATATAATGTGGAGCTGCAGTCTGAGTAGTCTAAAAGTGTGTTAGAAACTTTATAAATAATCCCAGGTGAACCAAAAATTACAGAGGGGAAAAAGAAGTCAAAATCCCACTCCTGCCACTGAAGCACTCCCAGTGCTGACACTAACATCCCCCAGTGGCTCCAGGCTGAAGCCACATATCTCAGGATCCTGAGAAGCAGAAGGAACCAGGAAAATTAGGTGGTGTCTGATAAGGCTTAAATGACATTTTCATTGATGCAGTGGTGATGCCAACTGTGCTAATGGAGACAGCTATGCTGTGGTAGTACAGCACTTGTCTTGGAATTTCATCCTGCTATTCAATCAACACTAAAGTTTTCATAAGCATAACGTTCACAGAAGGATGTTATTTGCAACGTTGCTCCACATCTGCAGATCAAGTTTCAGAAGGCATTTCATCAAATAGAACCCAAAAGCTAACACAGGACTACCACTACTGTAATGTGGCTATTTTCCTTTCTAATTTCAGACTGCACTTTGGCTTCCTTCAGGCTTTAATGCAGGGGAAAAACATATGTTGGAAAAGTATGAGAAGTAATAAATCTTACAAATATGACTGGCTGGTCTGAGCAGTTCTAAACTGTTTCTTCAGTAGTATCTTGTGTTACAACAGCTAGAAGTTCTAGAAGCAATTTTCGATGTTACTAGCAATATATCTGAAGAAATATTTCAAAACCACATTTTCTTTTCAAGGAGCAATTTATTTTCCAGATTACAGATGAAGTCAGTATTCACTAAGTTCTAAAGATAATTTGTCTCTGTAAAAGCTCTTTAGTGTAGAACCCTGTAAAGGTTGATCTGTCAGATCCAAAATACCCAGATGAAAGGCAAACATCCTAGAAGTGCATCTTCATAACAATTAAAGCAGGTAATGCTACTCATTTACATGCCATGTCTGATATCCAAGTAACACTGAACTAATATTTTGATGTTATTTGAACACACAAGAACCTGATCTGCTTCTGGCTTCTGAATTCAAAACCAAACAATAAAATCCATGCAAAATTTTGTTGTCTCTTTGTTACAAAGCTCCTATTTAATAGTTAAAACACCATTCAAAAGTGAGGTGGTGATATTTGTGCTTTTATTAGTGTAGGTTCCAGGAGGCCAGGTTTTGATACGTCTTTTAGTCAAGCCTGGAATTATGCTGTATGTGCCTGAACTTTCAATTCAATCAATAAGATTGGAAAACAAATAATCAAGAGCCGGGGAACAAAAAAGCCCAGTGCTGTGGAAGTTCATGATTTGGTATTAGTACTGTGAAAAGCAAGTCACAGTCAGTGATACAGTCAGGTAAAAGAGAAAATATTGTAATTTATTGAAAAGTGCTTAAAGCAGGACTCCACATATGAAGACTTGAATTCTACTATCAGGCTACAGCTTGATTATTATTTTTTTCTGAGACAGAGACATAAATTTAAAACTTAACAATTAATTCACTTAAATGATCCTACTGATATTAGTTTAAATATGAAGTATTTAAGAGAGCTAAAAAAAAAACCAAGCCAAAACCAAACCACAAAAAACCCCCCAACAACCAAACCCCCAAGGAGGGGAAAAAAACCCAAAACCCGACAACTCAAAACCTGGGTTAGAGTCATAAAACCATCTTATATATCCAACAGTAATGACTCCTTGTTATCATTTGCCAACTGCAAATCATTTTGCTTAATTTTACATAAGCTTCTTTAGTCTATTGTTTAAGATGTTAGAGGATTGACCTATCAGACAAAGGAATATCGATGCCATCTCATCTCCCATATTTTGGTACAACTTAGAATTTTTTCTTTTTTACCTTTCTGATGTGGATGGAAGCACAAGTCATTATTATCCTGTTCATACAGGAAATTAAATTCATTTATAATATGTTTGTGGTTTAAATGAGTCATAATATTATTGAATATATGGTAATGTAATATTTCTTTCTAGGATTTACAGACAGTAACTTGTCTAGAACCGATCATTTTCACTGTTGTTTCCACCCAATAAAGAGCTAAACTCAGCTTCAATTGTACAAAAGATACTCCTACCCTGTTCTGTATTAACTAAGGGATCATATGTAGAGTAACCAGAAATGTCACAGACATTTAGTCACTACATAAAACTGAGTTTGCTACATGAGCTTGAGGGTAAGTTGCTGACAAGGTAAGGACACTATAGCTCATGCAGTTTAAATCTGCAAGGCACTAACCTTACAATTGTGGGATCAAGTTTGTAAATTCTACCAGCAGCTACACTTCTTTTAGAAATTATCAGTTGACATTTTGCCCGGTATTTTGACAGTTAGCTCTGCCAGCTGTGAGTGATGCTTTCATTCACAACTACAACAACTATATCACAAATGAGAAAGCCTTCACTAGCTTCTCCATCGATAGAAAGCTCATTAATATGACAGAGAAACTGGCAACAAAATTGTAGAAAATGGTCACTGCAATAATTCCTTTCTTACACAGTTGAATAGAGTTGCCCTCTAACATAGTATTATATTAGACCCAAAGGCAGTTAGCCCAAGGATTTGCCCTGCATATTCTATCTTGGCACAAAACAGCACTCCATTCCCTGGAGAAAACTGAGACAATTATATTACCACTTGCATATGATTGTGATCTAGCACAATCTGGAAACTCAAAGATTGATAAATTAATCACTAAGTAGAATCATTACTGCGTAAAGGCCACAAAAATGACAAACCAAAGAAGTTTTCAGCCATGAAAATTTGAAAAGTCTTTTGCTACACTCTTTCCTTTAAAAATTAATTTCATGTTGTAAATCTGCTCAAATTTCAATCAGCCTTTTCTTGCATTTCTGGAAATCTGAAGTTTTTATTTAAGTCCTGCTACTAGACAGACACCACATACAACCAGAGAGGTGCTAGCTTACTCTTCTGCCTAGTCATCTTCACATGTCTAGAGCTTTCAGCCCTGACACCAAACACAGATGTAGCAGGTAGTTTAGGCCCTTTCTTAGTTTATTTGCCGCTGCCTTATAGACTCCTAAAAAACTATAGGGCACATTTTTCCATCTGTACACCATCTACCCATAAAAATGTCTCACTGATGTCACCGCTTCATGAGATTCAGAAAATCAGAAATTCAAAAGCATTTTCAATTTCACAGTTCTGTTTCCAACAAAGGTATATGCACACACCATTTTGAACAACACCCCCTTGTACTCATGGTGGCCAACAGCCTCCCAGGCTGTATCAAGCAAAGCATGGCCAGCAGGTTGAGGGACATGATTCTTCCCCTCTGCTCAGCACCGGTGAGACATAAGTGGGTGCTGGGTTCAGTCCTGGTCTCACCAGTGCAAGAGAGACAGGGACATACTGCATTGAGTCCAGTGATGGGCCACAAAGGTGATTAAGGGACTAGAGCATCTGGCATACAAGCAGTGACTGAAAGAGCTGAAATTGGCTGGCCTGCAAAAGAAAAGGCTCAAGGGGAACCTTGGCAGTGTGTATTACAATTTAGTGGGTGCAGGAAAGATGGCAGAGACAGACTTTATTTCAGTGATGCCTAGTGACAGGACAAGAGGCAATAGGCACAAATCAAAACAGAGGAAATTGTGTTTAAAAAAAAAAAAGGCATTTTCACTGTAAGGGTGACCAGCTTGGAACAGGCTGCTTAGAGTGACTGTGGAGTCTCTGGAAATCTTCAAAATCTCTGCAAATATTCAAAACCACCTGAACAGAGCCCTTATCAACCTGCTCTAGCTGACCTCGCTTAGAGAAGGGGGGGTTAAACTAGAAGTTCTCCTGCCAACCTCTGTGACTCTGTGATTTATTTATGGTCACAGAATTTCCAAATGGAACAACAGAATTGCTCTCAGGAAAAAAAAAACCAACATTGTTTTTTAGAGTATGTCTACACTAGCAGTTTGGCACACAAGTATATATGCTTCAGAAGAAAAAGCCTACTTGATAAAAAGTAGGGAACACATATACTGGTGGGGAGATAATGAACTAACTTCTTCAAGGTGAAAACAAGCAGAACTTGATCATCAGGGTTTCACGTAATGCATTGCTAATAGGGACACAAGGTCAATGTAATACAACTGGCTCTTACAAGGCATGAACAGTTTCTGGACCTCTAATAAAAAGTTTCTAGACTTTGAGGTAGTATAAAAATATTTTAATATGCAAGTTAATAAAAAATTCTATACTCTACCTGATAGCCAAATGTGTTGTTTTGTGACCCGTGCCTTGGCACTCCTGGATTTTCACATGCTGTGCGAGTCGGTTCTTAAAAAAAAATACAATAAATTAAAGATTAAAAAAACCCCAATATTTTAACGAAATACATGAATATATAACAAAATTGAGCTTGTTCAACAACATGAAATAAGCCTGAGAGAAACGAAAATAAAATGATTTGATTATTAAAGAATATAGAAAAACAACAAGATAATTCTGAACAGCTGAAATCTCCTAGATTTACTTAACAGGAAAAGGAATAATAAGTATTTCAAGAAATTTCAGTACTATGGGTGTAACCTTACCTATACAGCGAGGAGAAGAACCACTCCACGTGCCATCTGCTTGGCAAATCCTGGTGCTGGAGCCAACCAAAATAAAAGGAGGAGTGCAGCTGAAAGAAACTTCTGACTGATAGATGAAGCTTTTACCTTCTCTTTTCCCTTGAGCAGGTACTCCAGGGTCACCACAAAACTTTGCTGTGAGAAAAGACATGACAGAGATGCAATGTGTCATTTATTAATATAAACAAAAATAACGCTTACCTGAAGTCACTCAAGCAGTTACTCCAAATTTTATATTTATTTTATTAAATACAGAAACATTCAATAGGAATTCAAAGAGAGATTAGGTAGCCAATCTTTAGTCTGCTTCAGTTTGCAGTAGTTCCGGTGAAAATGCCTACATAGTGGACTTGGTCAGTAGCTTGAAGTTGACACTCAAGGCTACACAGGTTATTTCATTAAGGCCCAAATATACACAGTTCACGTCTGCTCTAAACCACATCAATCTGCAAATCCTCCTATAGAGAGAAATCAGAGAGTGTACCAAACCTTCATGTAAATCTTTCATCCTCTCCTGCTTTCTGCCACCTAGCCAGTGCTCAACATTTTTTGTGATTAAAGGATTTGTCAGACAGATTTTACGAATTGTAAATTCTTACTTTCTCATCCTTCACTGAAAGAGAAGATTTGGTATGTATGGAAGCAAAACACTTGAAAGTCAGTACAGCTAACAAACAAAACACAACGGTAAAGAAATTCTAGCAGCCATCTAAAAAAGCTAAAACACTAATAAGCTGTTACTATGTGGGGTAAATTTGATTGCTAAGAACATATTCCTAAATGGATCTTTTTACTTTATACCTTTCTCCTAAAGATTCCTTATGTCTATAGCATAGCATAACTAGGTAAATGTACTGCTGGCAAATTTACTGGACTTCTGCAGTATAAAGCACTGATTATTGTCAGAAGCTGCATTTTGAATAACTGATTCAGGAAATGCAATCAGCTATGGTAAAGCCTGTGCCATCAGACTATACTATTCCCCGACACACCATGAATTCCAATATTGTAGTCTAATTTAATATCAAGCAGAAAATGCTGTAATATGCACAAAAAAACCCAAAAAACAAACCACCACCAAGCCGGATGTGTGCAATGACATATTTCTAAAAAGGCACATTCATAGAATGATAGAATTGTCTAGGTTGGAAGGGACCTTCAAGATCATCTAGTCCAACCATCAACCTAACTCTGATAAAAAAGTCACTAAACCATGTCACTAAAATACTTGAAAATACATGAAGCACTTACAGATTTTTAACACAGAAGCTTGAAATTGTCTCCTGAACAGTTCTTTGCATGAACAAAGTAGCAACCACTCTCAAGGAAAAAGAATCCTCACATTAAAACATAGGGTTTTTTGAAAGTTTAATATTTTTTTATAAAACTAAGTAAATTCCACCACTTACTTGTCAGTCAACTTTACCCAACCACTGAATACCTACTGATTATCTGCCTTCTATATAGGTAATCATGGAAACCAGGTACCATGATAAAACATGGCAGTTTTCCTCTGATATTGGGAGAGGGAACTACAGAACAAACTGAAGTTGCAGCAAACAAGAAGCTCTGTGAGTGCTCCCACTCCCATTGGAAATATTTCCCTAAGGACTCTGAGACCCTTTAACAGACACACGGCCATGAAGCTCTGACACCAGGCTGCGAGGCCAGTCTCATTCTTCAAAGACATTTAATTGATTAACAACAATTTATATCTGTAGTTAGAAATTTTCAGGCATAGGCCTATTTATTTTTTTTTGGCCATCTCTTGCCAACCTTATAAAAACAACAGTCATTTATGAAATTATTATAAGAATAATCTAGAAGACAAATTTACTAGGCCATAGATGACAAACACTCAACCAAAGACACTACTATATTCCATTCTGAGTAATTATTTCATTTTTTAACTATACCTTGCATATCTTCAGCTACAGGCTCTATGGAACCAAGCTGGGAACTAAATTTCTGATGTCAAGAACTCTTTAAGATTGCTCACTGAGAATGACTTTCACCAGCTCCCTCTTCATTTCTGCCAGATGGCAGCTAGTTTAATCTCTTTGACAAGCACTGGCTGCCAATTGATTTCTCTTGCAAGCCAATGGACATCATTGCACATCAACACCATTGCACATCATCACCATTCAGTTAATGTAATCTCTGCATGGAACAGCCTTTAATTCCCAGGCAGCTGCATTCTGTGCTAACTATACATTTAAAAAAATTTAAAGGTCAAGATGCTTTTTCAAAGAATATTGCAGTATTGAGTATTCCAACCTCAAAAATCATAAATGGCTTTTGGTATCCAAAAATGAACTAAGGACACAGTATTTCAATCAAGAACAAATGATGAAAAGAATTTTTCATGGTCTTTGATGTTCATGATATAGTGGACTCTGGAAGAGCTTCATCTACAGAACTTAAACAACAAACGGTGGATCTTTTTCTTCCCGAAACAGTGCCTTTCAACGAGTTCTGGCTCTGGCACATACAGTTTCAGCAGCATTGACCAACTGTTGTTGATGATATGAGAGTATCATAAGGAAAAAAAAAAGAGGAAAATATCATCTATATGATACGGTTTCATAGTATTAGAATATCGCCAAAACAGAGACCATTTTTGACAGGGAGAGATGAAGAATGCAAAAAAAATAGTAAAAGAACAGAGAACTGCATTTTGCAAGATTTAGCAAGCTACCTGGCAAGCTCAGCTACTTGGCAAGCTCAAATTAAACTGCAGAAACTGTAAAGCCACAAAGATGAAGTTACTGTCTTCCAGTTAGACTCCTTGCTCAAGACCATTACAGAGTTTCAGTGAAATAGCTCTTGTATAAATAACTATAAAAATAACTACAGAACCTCCTGCTCCAATGCAATCATTTCAATATCTCTCAGAAGCATCACAATCACTTCTTTAAAAAGATTTTTTAAATATGAGTGGGATAACACCAAACTAAAGAAAAATCACATTTGCTATTGTAATAGAATTTGTAGCAATATAAAAATCCATCAATGTTACAACTTTCAGGTTAACAAAATTTACTGCATAAAACATGTAACTTAATGTAGTGTAAAGGGAAAAATAGACAATTGTCAAGAAATCACTCTGGGGTCTAGTCAACATTACCAACAGAAAAATCTCTCTGTAACATCAGGAAAAGTTCAGGATGAGTAATGAGCAAATAAAAGAGATTACAATGAAACCTCCCCTACTCAATATGTAGCTGGAAAAAAAAAAAAAAAGGTGAAATTTTTAAAGAGGAGAAAAAGCTCTATAGTTGAATAAAGAAACACAAGACCATAAAGTAAATACATACGCAAGCACTGGGGTACTTCACCACTCCATGTTCCATTCCCAACACAAGTCAAAACAGCGGGAAAAGAGAGTTCATATCCTGGAGAGCAGACATAGCTAATGCTAAATCCCCAGTCCAAGTTTGTTCCTTCCAACCTTCCATTAGAGATCTGCGGAGGAGTTGGGCAGGTAACAGCTGCAATAATATTTGAAGTAATTAGGCCCAGCTGCTGTAAATATCCCCAGTGTACACAGTTACTAGAAGAACCATATGTGCTAATTTCACCTTTTTTAGAGGACAATACAGTCAGGACATGCTATGTTCCTCACTGTATTCTTGCCACATTTCCCCAAGTTAGTACTTCTGGTTTCCTCCATTTAGGAGACAGCGGCTGATTGATGAAGTGTCTTAAATAAACAGGACACATCAAACCAAATAGGAAGACAACCAAAAAAGCAGTATGGAGACTATAAAGTGCACATTTAATATATGTCTGGTAGTATACTACAAAATAATTTTGTCTGTCTGTTTAGACAACATGGAGTACAACTATCTTTAGTTACCATGGAAATAGTCAAGTACTCTCTTCCTGCTAACCAGCTTAGGCATTTCCTAGACATTAATGCTCAGGGATGAAATTCCAGGATGATTGTTCCAAAATATGACTTGAAAGCCTCTTTCTAAGTTCCACAGTTTGGTTAGTATTTGCTTCATGAATAACTCCTCACCAAAAAGCATAGATTCTTCTAGCTAGTGGGAGAAAATGTAAGGATTTGCAGCCTCTTGAAATTTTCAGTGTTGCTACCCCTAAGAAGACCAACAAGAAGTGTTTCAGTGTAGATTTGAATTTCCAGACCATCCAGAAAAAATAAAAACATCTTCTTCTCACTTGTAGGAAAGAAGACTAAAAAGCACCACAGAAGGACAGTAGAAATAAACAGACATAACTGTAGTGATGAAGATAAAAGTGCTGTTCACTGGATAATGGGGTAGTAACAGACAATTGCTAATTGAGAGCTGAAGGGAAAATGGTAGAAAAGAAGTTAAATTAAAAAATTAATTTGAATCAAAAAAAGAAAGGCAGAAATTTAGGCCAAAAGTTACCAGAATGGATGAAAAAAAGGGGTAAAAAAGAGAAAATTTGGGAGAAACTCTGCTATCAAAAGAGAAAGAAAGTGAATGAAACAAGGATGATTTAATTTAGTGAAGACATTTGGGGTATATGAGAAGACATGGTGACTAAAAATATAGCAGAGAACATACAGGTCACAAGAATGGAGGAAATGAAAAGCTTCACTCATAACCTTTAAACTTATGTTTAGACAGCTGTCATCTTGCAGGCTCAAAAGAAGTCAGAGTCACTAGATCAGGAGTACAGCATATTTGAATGTGATCTGCAGAAGGTTCACCATGTGCCATCTCTTCATTCTTATTATACACTTCAGTGAGAGAATCTCAACTATTTATACCACAAAGATGCTCCGCAGCATCACTCATTGCTGTTTGAGAATGCTAGATGAAAGTGATCCTCTTATCAAATAATCAATCCTTTTGCAACCAGTAAATCAAATCTAAAATTTAGGGCCTTATTTTTTATACTATCTGGTTCTGGTTCTTTTAAACTACCTAGCTTAAAAGAAACACATCAACCAACCAACTCAAAAATGACATGATAGCTTTTGCAACACTTAATAAAAGTCAGTCAAAAAAAGTACTCCAAGCAGCAAAAGTCTGTCCGCATTCTCCAAGAGTTTAATGACCAGTCCTTTTAAAAAGATCTGTATGTTTTAACTTCTGAGCTGAATAATATAGCCAGAAATACCAGTCAATAGTTAGGAAAGGAGACATTAAGAGTTGAAAGTATATTACAAATGCAAGTGTGCAAAAAAGACAATGCTTGAATAGCCGAATATTTAGTTGCAGGTGAACATGCATCCTTTTCAAACACACCACTGCATATTATATAATACTTTTAATTACGCAGTCAAAGAAATGGGGTTTATTAACTTACCTAGTGCACTCACACAAACCTGTGTGGAATAGAATTAAATTCTAAGAACACTAGGGATTCTGCATATAATTATTATTTAGTATTTATGCAAGCCATCAATATGTATGACCTAAACCCAGAAAGACTCAAAAACTCAAAGCCAAAATTGACAGTCTGAGTCTTTCTTTGTATAGTTCTGTTTGAAACAAATCAGAGTTTGACTCCTGCTCCCAGTTAGGTGCCCTGTAGTCCTTAAGAATTTGAGGCTGGGAGACTGTACCATAAATACTTTTTTTGTCTTATGATCTTCTAGCTGTTCCCTTACAGTCACTCTTGGAGACAGACAGACTCTTGGTCAACAGGACCAGCATGGTCATTCTTGTAATTGAAGCTGAGGCTGGCTAAGAACACAGTAAAAATAGAAAAAAGTGAACTGTTAAAAGGAACTCAAAGTCTGACATCCTCAAAAATGTGTTGGGAAAATAACTTTAAGAATTGACATTATCAAAGGTGATTTAGAATTAAACTGAACTTGGTAAAATATTTGGAGAATTGTACTCAGCAGGGAAAGTAATTGCAAATGTGATGGAGATTGGAAGTTTATTTGATCTGATTTGATTAATTAATTAAGGGGAGGAAAATTAGAACTGCTGACCATACTTCCTGAAAACAAAACATAAGGTAGCAGGATGAGAACAAAGTAAATGAAAACTTAGCCTACCAAGTTTTAAAAGAACAGAGATCAGATATAGTTTGAACCCAGAAAGAAAACACCAAAAAAGGTAACCGTGCTTCTCTACAGCTGTGGTATCATGAAGAGTGAGAAAAATTACTCTAGAAGGAAGACATTTTAGGGTTTAGCAAGCAAGTGGGTTTCTCAGAGAAAATTGTTTTGATGACACAGACAAGGCTGTCTTTCAGTAGAGTTCAGACTTTTTGCTGTTTAAATTTCAACAGACAGCATTATAAAATTCCAATAAAGCAGAAAAATTGGGAATGTAACTAGTAAAAGAGAGAAAAGGAAGATGAGATTAATCCTTTCAGTTTTCACAGTAGGGAAAATAACATGAAGCAGAAAAACATTTATTAGGAAAGCTGCTAGAAGGATTTAGTATTTTTGCTGATTACGTTGATACAACACAGTGATGCTCAAAGGTGCATGTCTAATAAAGGAAGGATCAGAGAAAAATCTTGGTATTATGGATAGGGTAACCCAGAAAAATTTGCCTTTAACAAAGTTCAGTTGTATAAATGTAGACCTTTACCAAAGGTGTCTATCACATACTTGAGTGGTCTTTTTGTAAAGACAGGGACATATAGACAGGGACTATATAAGCTCATTTTTGGCATAACATGTTAACCTTAACAAATAAAAAACCAAATCTGAACCATCATTTCATATTGGCTAATTCAGTTTAGCAGCAAAGTAATAAATTGTTCTATAAAGCTACAAAAAAGTGTTCAACATTGGTATGAAAAATAAAATGGAAAAAAAGCAAAGGATGAAGGGGCCATTCCTGCAGCCAAAAAGTCAATTCAGTTTATTCATATTTACACTAAGTTTTGAATTCTGTGGAAATATCTGGCTGACTCACTACAAGAAGCAGTGGATGTAAATGTCATAAAAGAAATAGTTGACAATCAAAATAAATGTTGTACCTTTACATGTTGGGATTACTCCACTCCACGTGCCATTGCTAGTACAAGTGCGAACTAAGGAGCTATTTGATTCCATTGTATAACCAGGTTGGCACATATAAGTCACATTTTGTCCAACAACATAATCATCACCATATCTCATGCCATTGGCTGGTACTCCTGGATCTCCGCAACTGATAACTGCAAGTAAATAGTTGAGGAACAGATTTTAAAACCTAAACATGATTTATTTATATGCGAGAAGAAAAACATAGTGAAAAACTAGGAATTTATTAGGAACAAAAAAGGGAGAAAAATTATATATCTTAATCTGCATCAAGAGAAGATAAACATACATGTCATCTGTATTAGCTGCCAAACACAGTATGTGGAGCTGTGTAACAGTTACACTTGGACAACATCAATACATCTGTTCAACAGTAGAAGTAATGGACTGCACAATTTTGATAAGTAAAATTTCAAGATTATAAAATGAAAAAAAAAAAAAAAAAAAAAAAAAAAAAAAGCAGGAAATAATCCATATGTCACTACCATCCTTTGATACCCTCAAATTTTCCTATCAGTTCAGAGCTTCATTATTAAACAAGCAGATATCCGTTGTTTACTTTTCCGTAAGTACATCCTGAAAGGAAACAGTCTGGAAAATGTAAGATATATGTCTGCAAAAAGCTCCCACTTTTTTAATGCTCACATGGTTACTACATACATAAATGGATGAGAACGTTCAGGCAACACCCAAACATGGGCCATGGCTTATGATAAAATTAGGCCTATAGGACTTCAATCAGTGGGAATGGATGTCAAAACTCTTATGACTTATAGTGTCAGGAGACAATTTAATTAAGATTAAATTTCATAAGGAGTTAATAAAGAATTATATCATTATAATCTGAGAAAAGTGTTCAAACAGGTAAGTTTTCCTCAGATCTGGCCAACTGGAGTTACCAGTTTTCAGAGTAAGAAATCTTACGAACCATAGTGGCAATGATAAAAAGATGCTGTTTTCAGGAAAAAACAAACACCAGGAAAAAATAATCTAATTCGTATAAAATACACCACACACGTGTTTTACAGTTTATTTTACAGTAAACTTGGCAATCCCTCTACAGCATTGTTATTGCTTCTGAAATATTGTGGGGAGCAGTTTCCTGGGCAGAAAGCACATCCTATCCACTTCTAACTCAGTGCTAAAGCATGGCCATTTGAATGGCACTCTCTCTGTATCTTGTTTTCCTAAATAAGAAAACTCATGACTATATGTTTGTAGTGTATTCTGGCCAGGTCCCTTGATCTAAATATTTGGGGAACTGAGAATCCAAGGTATACTGTATGCCTGCTCTACAGTTTATCACAGTCTGAGTAATTAAGCTCCAAGTATTAAATCTTAAAAAAAAAATAATAAAATGTCCCACACAATCCCTGTCTATTGATACAGAAGAGACTATAAAAGATATCACAGGGTTAGTCTAGAGGTAGCTAGTGCAGTAATAAAGAAAATTGGGAAGATCAGCCTATTTTATTTTACCTAGTGACATGGTAATTTTAAATTGTTTTTGAAACTTTAAAAGTCGTAGATTTTTCTTTGTCGTTCTTTAAAAAATACAGAGCTGTGAAAGGCAGAAGTGTTTCTCTTAGTTACATGAGTATATTCGAATACTCTACGTGTTCTACCTTTCTTTTTTTTGCTATATTCCATTTTCTATCCTTAACAACTGAAATAATCCTTGATATTTTGTCCAGGTATACTATTGCTTTGACTGGATTACAACATAATTCTCATGCATTTACCCTTTTTTTTCCCTAATCCTTGTTTCACCTCTTTAGATTATCCTGTATGAAGAATATTTCAAATCATGACCTTATAAATTTAAGAACATGCAAACACCATACATCATATATGATCAAAGAGCTCCAAAAACTATCCATTTATTTTATATTGTTGAAAACTATTTTAATTGTTCATTTAAATCCAGCTTTTTCATTCACTTTCCTTGCATTCTCCATTTATTTCTTTCGGTCATTAATACAAACTTTTTGTTTCTGTTAATGTCACTCTAACGATTGTACCCTTTCCTGCTACTGACACTTTGACATTGATCCATTATACAGCAAGAGCTACCCCCTGGCTCCACCAGATCTCTAGATTGCTCTACCTTCTTAAAGTTACTATCTTCCCACCATTAATTTTTCCAGCCATATTTCAAAGAAAAAAAAAAAAGACCTGATTTTCTTTCATACTTTCTAGTCTTTATCTTACTATAGGAATAAGAGTCGCATGAAAGAAAAAACTTAAGGGGAAAAAAGAGTCATTCTTCATATTACTGTGTTGTGACATTAAAACTGCTCATAAAGGTGGATGTGAGCGGAAAGAAAAAGATCCTTTTGCTCTTTTGACTTACACTGTAGCATTTGACTATCAAAGAAAGCAGAAGCAGATGTAAGGAGGTGACCTAGATTTTACTGGGATTCTGTGTTTTGTCATAAACATAGCAATAAAGCTTTAAGTAAAAGAAACATGTCATAGCTATTTAGCAGGTTCAATTGCACTTCCTGAAGTTCATAGATTTTGAACATCAGAGAACCACATAATATTTGAGGTTGGATGGGAGCTCTGGATGTCATGTGGTCCAACTCGCCTGCTCAAGCTGTCCATCCAATGATGCAGAGTTGGACCACCTCCACTTAAGTCACTATGGTAAGCAAAAAACATCTTAAATCACTGTAGTGATCCTGACCAGAATACCACTGTACATCAAAGATTCAGTGATCCACAATACAGTTAACCTGAGGAGCCCCACGCCTCTGCACTGTGCTGCATGGCTGTCAGACCTTTGCTGTGTGCACAGATCCCTTGGCCAGGGCAAAACCTCAGCCAGCTCATTGGAACAGAGGAGCTGCAGGCAGCTCCAACTCATTAAGAGCGATTACACAAGCTGCATGTCCTTGCTTTTTATCTAGCACTGCAGCAAGAAGTTCTACAGAACAGTGTTTCTGTTTGACTGTAGAGATGATAGAGTTGTTTCCTTGTAAGAAAATCCTATAGTAGCTTGAACAATTGAATCACAGAAATAAAGAATGGTTTGGGTTGAAAAGGACCTTAAAGATCATCTAGTTCCAACCACCCTGACATGGGCAGGGATACCACCCATTAGACCAGGTTGCTCAAAGCCTCATCCAACCTGGCCTTGAACATTTTCAGGGAAGGGGCATTCACAGCTTCTCTGGGAAACCTGTTCCAGTGTCTCACCACCCTCACAGTAAAGAATTTCCTCCTGATACCTAATCTAAATCTACCCTCTTGCAGCTTAAAACCGTTACACCTTGTCCTATTGCTACGCTCCCTCCTAAAGAGTTCCTCACCACCTTTCCTGCAGGCCCCCTTTAGGAATTAGGTAGCCTTTAGGAAGGCTGCTATAAGGACTCCTTGGAGCCTTCTGTTCTCAAGGCTGAACACTACAAACTCTCTCAGCCTGTCTTCATAGCAGAGGTGACCTAGCCCTCTGATCATCTTTGTGCCCCTCCCCTAGACCTGCTCCAACAGGTCCATGTCCTTTTTGGAGGGTGGCTGAAGACCCCCATGAGGACCTGGGTTTCTGAATGTGAGGGTGCTCCTATCTGTCTATAGAGGCCTCATTTGCTTGGGCTTCCTGGGCATGTGGCCTGTAGCAGACCCCCACTATAACGTCACCTGTTCCTGCCTTCCCTTTAGTCCTGACCTATATGCTCTCCTTGTGTGCACAGCTTTTGCTTCACCTATTAGATTGTCTTTAACTCAGTCACAAATTTTTGCATTTTTACCCTTTTATTTCTCTCCCCCAACCCACCTGGGGGGAGGTTAGTGAGTGGCTGTGTGGCGCTTAGCTGCCTGCCCGGGTTAAACAACAACAGCATGGTAGGGAGAGTTAGGGAAAGACATAAAACTGCTCTGTCAACAAATTCTGTTGGCACTTACAGGAGTACTGCTTTGGATACACTTTGAAATCGTTATGAGAAAATTATTCTCTTACAATACATGACCTTCCATTATGAAGATTTTATAGACCTGGAAATAAAACTGGCAGGATAAAGAGAGGGGATTGTTAACTCATGATCTGTTAATTATCTGTTTAGCTAATGTTGTCCATTAAATCTTGTTAATTATCTGTTAGTGATTTAAAATACATTGTCATAGAAGAAAAGATAACACATGAAGTATGATGATTAATCTACTTTATTTTCTATTTAGACGTGCTAGGGAACTATAGAATTAAATGTCTGTGGAAAGGGACGCAAACTGGACAAAGCTCTGAGCAACGTGCTCTAACTCATCCTGTAACAAGCAGAGGGGTCAGAGTAGACAATCTCCAGAGGTGACCATCACAGAATGGCTGAGGTAGTCGCTTTAAAATGCCTCTTAATTTCTCAGTATTTTAAAGCTGCTGCTGCTAGTGCTTGTATCGTATTAGATACAAGTTGTAGCCCTAGTACTGCTTCTGCACCTCTTTAGGAATTAGTTAATAGTCAGCAATAATCAAAAAGGCAGAAATGAGTCAAGCTGAGATTCTCAGAGCTCGTACCTTTTTTTGGTAAGATTTTCTTTCAACTGTTCTGTTCATACTCTGACCACTTTCAGGGGATATACAACAAGCTAAAACCCTCTAAAGATTGAAACATACTAGGCAAGAATTAAAGTAGGTAGATCATGTAACTATAGAACTCCTTTAAACTGTAACAGCAGTCTATATTTTACTATACTGTGTCTGTCTTCAAAAAAAACATATGCTTCATCTTCTCAAAGCACTACAGGTTTTTAAAAGTATTTCGTGTACAAAATTATATATGAAGATATGCAAGAAAAAGACAAAAATTTAAATTATTTGCATCCAACATCTATATTTTACTTTATTCTTTCAGAGGAGAGAAAAACAAAGACTATTCATTAGAGATTTGTCTTACTTGTGCAGTTTGGCAAGGATCCAGACCATGTTCCATTGGCAGTGCATTGTCTTACAGATGATCCAGAAAGTATGTATCCTTCCATGCATGAATAAATTACTGAATTAGAGAACGTAGTTCCATCAATACGAAATACTTTTCCATTAGCGGTTGTTCCTGGGTTGCCACACTGCACAGCTATAAAGCAAATTGTTAAATATTTTTTAAATGTAGTAAAGATAGTTTTTGAAATAGTAATGTCTAAGGACAATGGGGCTGTCAGCAGTATTATGTGGTAGAAATCTGTGCTGTTGTTTTGAAAAATGTACCTTCCACCACCTACTGATAAGGCATGTTATACTGTAAATAGCTGTTTGCATGAATTACTTGTTTTTATCCTTTTGTACGTAGGGAAACACAGCCTACAAATTTAATTTTAAAATCTGCATTAAAGGAAAGCTAGTTTATCTGCAAAGACAAACTCCCAATGATAAGAAAATGTCTGATCTACAATTATCACTGTAGATTTAATTTGACTCTGTAGTAAGTAAGCAGTTACAGCATCACCTGTCCTGGTCCGGGGTGGAACAGAGCCAATTTCTGCTCAGTGAGAGCCTCCTCTCAGGCTTGTTCCTGGGGCAACCAGCGTCAGCCCCCGGGTTGTTTGCCTCACGGAGGGGTGGGCAGGTCAGGTGACCCAGAGTGACCAATGGGGTGTTCCCGCCCAGCTGCCAGCTCGGTAGCTGGTTTCCCTGCGAGGGCTCTTCAATGGGGAGGGGGAGGACCCTGGGAGTCTGTCCACCTTTGATTCCCCATCAGTGTGTTGTGGAACCCAGTTCCCATTTCTCACTGACATCAGTCTAGAACTTTCCCAGTGCCTGCCAGTGACACCTCGCTGGGAGCTTGATACGGTTTTGTGTATATATCTGTATATATTGTAGCTATTCCATTATTTAATTTTTATTTTATTATTAATATTTCATTGAAGTAGCTAATTTTTTTTTTTTTAAACTCATAAATCTCTTTCTCTCTCTTCTTCCTCCCCTTGGAGTGAGGGGGGGAGAGCACCTGTCATCTTGTCATTGGCCAGCCTGGCCCAAACTGTGACAATTACCAAAACACATTTCCTATCCCATTCAAAGCACAGGGTAGTCGAACTATTACTTCATAGGCAGGTGTAAGCTTGATGTTTCCCAGTTCTTCAGTGCTGGACTTTGGAATTTGAATATGTCTTTCATATGTGGTTACATATACACATCTAATCCATATGACCCAAATTAGGACAATATACCTGTGTGTGCATTACACACTTTTATACAAATATATATATATATATATATATATGTATCTGTGAACTAGACTCATCATTTTGAGATTTTTAGGGAGGGAAAAAATTACACCAAAGTATCTTAAAATTAAAAAAAAAAATCTTAAGAGGGTAATTCACTTATGTAATATAAGATCAAAGAAGAAAATCAGAAAGTTCAGATGGGTTAAGCGTATCTCTTCAGATAGCAACATAAAGACACATATATAGATTTACGTGGTGTCAGAATGGCAGAAAGGATATTACAAAAGCAGCTTGTGAAATAAGTTTTCAAAATGAGATGACTATTCCATACGGTCAACAGTGATAAAGTGGATCATAAGAGTAGAGAATCTCAAATTATTTTCTGCTTTTCTTTGATGAAGTGTCTGTTTGGAATTATTTCCTGTTTGAATAAAGATAATTAAGGTAATAATTGATTCTCCATAAATATCCTGTTAAACCTTTCTTCTATGATAAAGCATCTAGCTTGAAATTTCTAGAATGATTTTTTCTAAATAAAGTTTTCAGCATTTAATTTTTTATTGAAAAATAATGTCAAAATTAAATGACATTTTTAAGCCAATCATTTATGACATAGATGTATGTAATGAAATCCTGACATTGACATTTTCCTAAAACTTGGCTTTTTTCTCTGAAATTCAGATGTATAGTGGTTGTAATTAAAGATCAGTCAATGCTGATCTTTTTAAGGAAAAAAAATCTTTCAGCAAAAATTGAGTTGTAGAGGCCCTATCTACTTCTGTTTAGTTTTTTATACTGGATAACATATATAGCAGACGCTGACACATGACTGAGAAGAAATAAACAGTTCAGTACACTTTTTCTTCTCAAAACTTTGAAAACACGCAGTTTCATAGGTACCAGGAACTGTTTTCAGTTTTGTCACCTGATGCCAAACCATTGCTATGGTGCAACAAGTTATTAAAAAAAATTTATTAGTCAGTCCAAAATCAACTGTATAGCATTCACAACACAAAAATGGCAATGTAAAATTGGTTTTCTGACAAACATTTTTAAGAAGGCAGTTTAAAGCGGATCTCTTGTGATTTACCTTTGCACTCAGGTTGTCTTCCTGTCCAGCTTCCATTTGCCATACATGTTCTCTCTTCTGAGCCATGGAGGATATATCCAATATCACAGCTGAAATGTACTGTGCTTTTAATTTTAAAATTGTTTTCTTCTCTAGACCCATGACCTGGGATGCCTGGATCACCACAAGAACCTGCTGTATCACCTAGAATTTCAAGTGCAAAGATTAGAATAAGTACAAAATATTATTATAATATTGCATTTAATTTTTTTCCTATGTATTTATAAACAAATTTATATTTATGTTTTAAGAAATAAACATATATTTCAGTGGGTGTGAATCCCTGTAATTGCAAAATTACTTGATTCTCAAATAATTTCTTTTTACAGAATTTAAAATTATCTCAAGATTCCTCTTAGACAACGCTAAATTTTTGGTAACACAATTGCCAAACAAGAATAGGGAAACAGAAAGAAAGCTACAAAATCTTGGTCATTGTCCTGTGTATTTTAATGCTTGCAGAAATAACAAATTAACTAAGTTTAAGAGCTAGCTGACTGACTGGTTTAAAATCACAGACTCAAAAGTTTAGGCTCTTCTCTGTTTACCCATTTCATCATGTGACACAGATCGGTATAGCAGCCTGCCAGCCCTATTTAAAAAGAAATTGTAAATAGTTCCAAGTTTTAGTAAGTAAAATAATTTTACAAGCTTTCAAAATACTTCATGTCTAAGCTACTTAGGTGACTTTACATCCCTCTAGTTTGAAAAAGGCATGCCACATAATTTTTCAATAATTTAAAAAAGTCCAACATTAAGATGTTTTTCTGTTATTTTGGGAAACCATACCTTAAATTTTGCAGTATGATTTATTTAAACTATGAAGAATTTGGGGCAGAGACAGTTAATTATTCTATACTTGTAAAGTCTTTACAATAACAGCTACGTTTTCAGCAAGCTACTTGTCATTGGGCCTATAATAATTTTATGATGAAGAAACGAAAATAGCCTTTTTGCTATGACAAGTATAAATAGTTTGGTACTGTAAAGCTAAAGAAAATAAGAGTTTGCATCCTGTCACAACTGAATCTATACCAAATAAATGTTTCTTCATGTCTTGAGAAAAAATTGTTAGACATGATTAACATTTCCTTTCTGGGGGTACAAAAATTGTCAGCCAAAAAAAAAAAAGGCATTTTCGTGTACATCACTTATGAATGCTTATCTCAAGGTATTTGAGCACTTATTTAATTTAATGAATGAATGATTATAGAATAGTCTGTAATGTTTCTTTGATATTTTCATTTACATTTTAAGGATTCCTATTTGTATTCCTTGATATTTCTGTCTATTTCTTTAATTATTGTTTTTTTAATAAATAAATATTATTTATTTATTTATATTTTTATTTGCTTATGGACAACTACAATAAGTAGTCTTAGATTTTATCTAAAGGGGATTTTTTCCCCCAAACAAATACATATGCATACTAGCTGTAAAAACATTTGTGATAAGCCTAGTCTGAATTTGCAATTCACATACGTATACAATTATTTATTAAGTAATATTGTTTTACATTGAACTTTGATTTCTGGTGCATAGCTCTAAATATCACAGGTTATAACAACTTGATCTTTGTTCCCATTATGGCAAATGTCCATCTCATTTTTTGATATAAAGTTATGGGATTAAATTAGGTGTTCACATTTTTTAGTTTCTCTCACCTTTGAGGTTGTAATGGCAGATTAGAGAAAGATGAGGGACTCATAGAGCAGGTGATAACATTAAGATTGTCCTTGTCTGCAAGCACTTCCTAAAATTTTGAAGTAGAAGGTTCAGATTCTTGAAAAACTCTTTCAACCCTTTGGAATTTAGTGCAAGATTTTAACCAATTAGCACTATTTTAATATTTTTTATTAATTTTTAACCATTTCTGTGCCACGGGCTGTAAAAAAATGCATATCCTGAAACTGAAGCTGACATAATCAGTTTATATCTGAATACACTAAAGAGATGAAGGAAGGAGGGGAAAAAGAAATGGACTGGGATATGCGTGACCCCAGCTGGAGTACTGTGTCCAGTTCTGGGGTCCCCAGTACAAGAAGAATGTGGACCTTTTAGATAGAGGTGGTCCAGAGGAAGGGCACAAAAATTATCAAAGGGCTGGAACACGTCTCCTATGCAAGAGACTGAGAGAAATGGGGAGTTGTTCAGGCTGGAGAAGGGAAGGTTCCTGGGAAGACCTTATTGCAGCCTTTCACTATATAAAATACATAAGAATGATTGAGAGAGATTTTTTATCAAGGCCTGTAGGGACAGGAAAAGGGGCAATGGTTTTAAACGGAGATGGTAGGTTTAGACTGGACATAAGGAATCCTTTTTTTATGATGAGCATGGTGAGACGCTGGACCAGGTTGCCAAGAGTTGTTGATGCCCCCTAGAATCATAGAATAGTTTGGGTTGTAAGGAACCTTTAAAGGCCATCTCATCTAACTGCTCTGCAATGAGCAGGGACATCTTGAACTAGAACAGATTGCTCAAAGCCCCATCCAACCTGACCTTGAATGCTCCCAAGAGTGACACCTCTACCACCTCTCTGGGCAACCTGTTGAGTGTTTCACCACCTTATTGTAAAAAAATTTATTCTTTATATCTAGTCTAAATCTACCCTCTTTTAGTTTAAAACTATTACCCTTTGTCCTATTGCAACAGGCCCTGATAAGTATTTTGTCCCCACCTTTTTTTTAAGCCACCTTTAAATACTGACAGGCCACAATAAGGTCTCCCTGGAGCCTTCTGTTCTCCAGGCTGAACAGCCCCAGCTCTCTCATAAGAGTAGAGTCCTGTTTCATAAGAGAAGTGTTCCAGCCCTCTGATCATTTTTGTGGCTCTCCTCTGGACCTGCTTCATGTCCATGTCTTTCCTGTGCTAGTGTTCAAGGTCAGGTTGGACAAGGCTTTGTACAAGCTCATTTGGTGGAAGATGGTCCCTGCCCACAGCCAGCCATTGTCTAATCTTTAAAGGTCCTTTCTGACCCAAACCATTCTATGATTCTATCATTTACTAACGGTGTAAAGAAACTTGAATTTTCACTGTGGAACTGGTATCGCAGTATTGTCAGATTTGCATATCGGTTATTTTTTCACCTCTTGTTTTGTCACAGTTGTAAACCAAGAAATAATGGGTCACTTGTTTTCTTCCTATTTTCTGCCTTTGAAGATATCCATGTACTCGAAATTACATAGGTCTGAATAAAGTTCAAAACCCCATTGATTTCTTTAACCTATATAATGGAAACATGAGGATGACAAGAAAGGATGTCCCCCCAGAATATTTGTTGAGAATTAAAACTGGTAACTTATTAATCTCTATCACAATCTGTATTTACACACTGTAATATAAGAAATGGGATTTAGCCAGGTCCCCAAATTTGTGTGTGACTTGGATTTCTGGTTTTTATTTGATCACTGCTGTTAAAGAAAATCAAACTGAAGTTGTGAAACAGAACATTCTTAAGCATGAAGTGGTTCAGAAAAACATATCTCGACTTTGGCGAGGGCTGATCTATTACAAGGATTAGATGGTGTTCCCTCCAAACCAAGCATCCTACCCTGGTATTATATGGAGCCCACTGGGCCTTATTATAAAGATGGATTTATGATGAAATTACAACATACCTGTGGTGTCATCAAGTCCGGAGACATTTTGCAAGTTAAAAAAAAGTAAATGAACCAATCATTTTGAAGATGTGGAAGAAGTTTCCCTGTGGAAATTGATACTCTTTCCAGAAGTTACATAGGAAATATTTTCAAAACAAACCAGTTCCTTTAACATTCTACTGAATGTAAAATTTCCTGTTGGTGTTAAATATCACTGACAAAGCCTACTTCTCCCAAATCATGTTCTTGGTTTTATGTTTTTACTTCTATTGAGACAGTGCTTCAGTTTTATACGTTATTTCACAGATTTATAATGCCCTTTTGAGAAAATCAAAATAAATTCAGAACAACCTCAGGGCTCAGTCATTAATTAAAAAATATTACCTGAGCAATGTGGAAGAGATCCGCTCCAGTGTCCGTTTAACTGACAGGTACGAGACGACTGCCCCAACAGGGAGCGTCTGCCTGTGCAGCTGTAATGAACAGTGGATCCAAACGTGTATTTATCTCCAGACAGGACCGCGTTAGGAGGAACGCCAGGATGGCCACAGTCAATCACTACAATGCATAATTATTGGAGATAAAAAAAGGTTATTATCACTGATCAAACAGTTTGTAGTTATCATTTTCATAACCCCATACAGAAACTTTGTGAAGAGGCTGACTTTTTTAAGGTTTAGGGGAGGGGGGCGCATTATGTGATTAGAAATGCAAAATATATTACAGACCAAAAGCTGTGAAACAAATGTTTGGAGATTTCAAAAAGGTATTTTAGATATAGATATCGGTGCCCAAAACCACTTCCTCACTAATTTGATCTTTATGGCATGAACATATGCACACACATACAAACACACACTCATGCATGTACTCTTCAGGGAAAAAATACAGGAAGACAGTATCTGCCCAAGTCCCTGCTGAGACAGAGAATATGCAGGACTTCATCTCTCATCCACTGGTCCCAAAGCATTGATTGTGAAGTCTATCAGGCTTATAAACAAGTTCATTTTTGCTAAATTTTGCTATTAATTTTGTATTAATAATATTAGTTCCTTAAAATACTGTATTGCATAAATAAAATATTTGTTTACATATTTTCAACCGATTCCTAGGTGTCATGCGTTGATGTTAACTGCACAGAGATTGGAGGAAATTTCTACAGGATCCCAATCTTAGAAATAGATAAACTACCAGTTGTTTATTGAGTACATTTTGATTAATAATTGTTAGTTATTTCCATTCTATAATTAATTTTTAGTACTCTTAATCTTGACATTTTTGTGATTTTCACTTAGAAGTGCACATAAGGGTATCCAACAATGAGCTTATACGTACCTAACTTTGCTAACTGCCTCAAATGTAATAACATACGCAAAGTCAGGAAAGAAAATGGGAAAATTTAGCAAGATATCTTCTGTCCTTCAGTTGCCTCTTATACAGAATATTATTATAAGTGGGTCTTTTTATAACTGGTCAAAAGCAGTCATTTTTGGGGGGGAATAAAAGACAGGCTAAACGATAGAAACCTCATCCGGAATCAAGATAACACCACTGAAATAATTTCAGCAGCCTCCTATCTACTGGAAAGTTACATAAAGTAACAATGAAGCTACCTTGGCTAGAGCAGCAGGAATATGCAATAAGACTAAAGGAAAATGATAAAAGGTGTCGTGCATCATTACGGAGAATACCATATACACGGACAATATATGTAATGGAAACAAAGTTCTGTATTAAAAAGAAATAGCTAGTCTGTCTTCTAAGATTAAGAGCTCATATCAAAAATGTGCAAAAGAAACCCCCTCACATGACAAATTAATGCAGAGAAAACTTTTTAAGAATTCAGAGCAAGAAGTTAATTTAAAAGCAAGCTAAACTTGTCAAGTTCTCGAAATGCATAGCTAGAATTCATAAACAAAATTAACTTTGTTCACAGATTAATCTAGGCTTGTATGTTTGATTTCTTTTTATCTTCCACCTGTCCATGGCATGTGGCATATCTTGGCCAAAGATATTTGTATTTATGCATCATGAAAACCACAAATTCTAGCTGTTCTAGTACCAGGGTACACCCCTAGTACTAGGAACACGCCCTAAATCATACAAATGTAGTTCTTATCAACACTTCATTGTCTCCAATTCCATAATATTTTCAGGAGAATTTCTTTTTTTATCAAAAAAGCCAGATCAGAAACTTGATGAGAGTTGAGAATGTATTAAATTCCCTAGCACTTCAAATGTACGCAAGTACAATGGCTGTAAAATACAAAATATGACCAAAGTCATGTCTTATGATTTATCTTCCTCTAGTGATCATTCTCGTTCTTCGAGCTTTAAATTTATACCCACACTGATCTGTGTTAACTGAGTCATGTTCTCTTAGGGGTCCAGCTTGCAAGGTGCAGGATCTTTCTGATAACCCCACAAAAGATTTAGGAATGTGGTATGTGATTGATTGACTTTGATTCCAACCTAGTGCCACTGACCCCTGTGACCATTTTGTAGGCTTGCAGGACTTTGAGTAAAAGAGTTAGAATGGTCAACTTTGCAAACTGGGCACTTCCTGTTAGCAAGTTATATGTTTAATCAAACATATAACATATACATGTTATATACTTCTCTTTTATTTTTACATTTATGTTTAAAAGTCCTGATTCCTAATAACTGATTTAGAAAATTATACCACGCTGTAATGCTACTCTTAACTTGATTATATGTTCTACAAAATTTAATTTTATATTCATGTTCTTAGGTGGGAATTTCATATGAAAAGTTGATTGTATTTATTCTTTTTTTTCCTAATGCTAATTCATCCTCCATTTAATTTCCGTCAATTTCTTCATTTCTGCATCTCTATTATCTACCCCTATTCCATCACAAACCAGCACAGTACCTTTTTATAGCTGTGTAAATGTAATTTTGCATTAAGCTTTGAATGAGATTTAAAGAACTAATAATAAAGGATGAAGAAAAATAAAAGGTAATATTATTAATCTTCAGAGTATGAAAACTGTCAGGTCAAATTATATCTTTTCATTATTATGGACAATTATCAATCTATTTCTATTACACCAAAACATCATAAACCACCAAAAAATCTGAGAGAACAATATGCAAATAGTTCTTTTGTCTATGTGACATTTCAATGGCTATTTCATTCTCCCTGAAAAATCCAAATAAGCAAAATACACAGTTAATACTGATTACGGAAGAGATATATAACATTCTGGAAAAACAGAAAGAAGTATAAATTCACATCTTCTTCTGGTCAAATGTGATGACCTATCAGTAAAATTACAGCATTATCAGTTTAAAGACCGAATAAATTTACAAATGTTCAATTAAATTTCCAAATGTTATACTCTAATTATTGAGTACTGAATTAAAAAGTACACTCTAAGTTTCTTTAATCTGTATAATTGTCAACAATTCTTTTCATTCTATCTGACAACAGGGAATGGTTGTATATGTCATATTGTGAGAGAAGCATTGTCAGGAGAAGATGCTGCTATAGAATTATTGAGAGGATGGCACAGACACCAGCAAAAAAGTAGTCTATATTATTCAGATTTCAAGCTTGCAAGGTGTGGATTGGGTGTACTCAGTAGCTTAAAAATAGCAAATCAGAGCATGTCTTTCAAAACTAAATTAACAATATTTTGCAATTCAAAAAAACCTGACATGGTCACTGAAGGCATATTGTCCAAACATGTCCTTCAGTTTGAGTACGTTTCAAATTTAAAGTATTTTTCTAGCAACACATGCCTAATAGTGTACGCCCCTGAAGGTATTTAATTCATAGGGAGATCTGAAAGAGCATTATAGTCCGGGCCACTGCTGAATTCTGCTTCTTACAGGAATTATAGTAGCTAGAAGCACTCGAGCTCAACATATTTCAAAGGAATTGAGTCACTTTACAGGTGAACAACTTTTCCTTTGTTACTGTGTCTCTTTTCCATTACTGTAGCAATATTTCAAAAAAGGTATGTTCTCTGAGACTGGTTAGAGAGAGATTAAAATCCAGCTAGGTCAAGAAAATAACCCATCCTGGGTCTAAGAAAAACATCCAGCCATCTTTCCACTTCTTTTCCATTGCTTTTAAAGTGGAAAAATGTGCAAGCTACTAAATGACCACGCCGCGTATGTCAAAAAGGAAAACAATTTGCAAAACGCTCCAGAAGCTGAAATCAAAAATATAAAAATATTTTATATTAATTCAATTTATAAATGTATATTAATTAAGAATATAAAAATATTCTTATAAAAATATTCAAGTAGCTGCATCAGAATAAGTTTTGGTAAACTTTATGATTACAAAATATCACGGATAGTGTCTAGGTTAGAATTCATTGACCACTCTATCTAAATGACACAAATAAAGCTGAGGATGCCCTTTCAAAAGCACCCTTACATTCAAAGGTCAGCTGAAAAGAAGAGTAAAATCTGTATTATTAAATTATTTCTGACAATTCTGAGAGAAAAGAGATAAAAATACAAAAGTAAAAAGAAGAAATTTTTGCACCTCTACCTTTAGAATTTTTTTTGTTTGAAGATCCGTTACTATTAAGTAACATTTATCTTTTTGAAATCATTACCTTAAAATTTAATGTGAAAGCATTAGTCTCTTTGTTATAACTTTAACTGTGACTTGCAATCAAGCTATTTATCCTATCAAAGAAAGGGAACTTCCAGAACTAAAGGTTTTAACAGTAAGAGAAATAAAATTTTAGATTTTTTTAATTTTTATTTTTTTTTAGAGAGAAAATGGCAGAACTGGAGAAACCTCAATAATGCAGGACCAGTAAAGGTAAAACTAGGAACTAATATCTACAATATTGCAAATGTTGGTCCATGATTCCAAAATAAGGAACCCTTAGCCTGTTATCCCTTTAATCTCTAGAAAATAAAGCTTTCAGACTTTCTCAGAGAGAAATTTTGATCCTAAACCAAAACCTTTTCCAGAGACTTATAGGGATCTGGGGAAACCAGCTGTCCCAGCCAATTAAAAACCAATGAGACATCTGTGGCTGTATCTGCATCACCGTTAGGAAGTTGTTCAAGACAAGCCAGAAAAAACCCAACCTCCTTATGTTGATCCACTTGCTTTAGTGGATAGGCTGTATATGACTATGATATTCAGGTACATCTGGTTGTGTGGTGAACTGAGGACATCATCCAGAGGATACTTTTGGTGCTCTATGGTGCCAGTACTATTTGCTTACTGCCTTCATAGTCTGATCTTTCTGTTGACCCAAGAGAAGTCCAGAAAGTACTATAGTGACATAAGCCAATAATTGGGTACTATAGTACAGTGTATTTATAGCTCTGTGGCCAATGAAGGCCATGTGTAGGCACATTTAATGGACACCTTTTTACCTTCTATCCCTGCTATCAGGGATCATTGTGCTGAAACATTCAGAAATGTTTGTTTCACTCATTGAATTTCCCAAGGTTTCTTTGTTATTTGCTACGTACAATAACAATACAACTGTGCTACTTCAGCCGCTACTGAGATCTTCAATCATTCATGCACATACACAAATCTATATAGATATCATTATTCTAATTGCTGTTATGAGACTGATAGAAATGTGAAAATAATACCTAATGTAGTTCACATTCTTTATGGAAGCATACACATTATCTACTTACTAATGCATTCAGGTAAAGGTTTGTCCCAGTGGCCATTTGGTTGACAAATTAAAACTGAAGAGCCAAATAAAAAATATCCGGGATTACAGTCATAAAATACCACTGTGCCATACGTGAAATTTCCATGTTCGATTTTACTTTCTCTTATGGAATTTGCGGGAATTCCAGGATCAGAACAATTGACCACTAAAAAGAAAAAAAGCATAGACTTGAGAATCATACAAAAATAGTCTACTAGAACAGTCTTTGAATTGTCTCCTATCCCTTGTAGGAGAAACTTCCAGTGTGTTGCTACCCTGATTTATACAACCTGATTTTATGTATAATGACACTGGAATTAGGAAAATTATGTGAAACAAGGAGATGCTAAATCCAGGAGATGCTAAATTCAGAGCAAATAAAAGAAAATGTTTCTTCACAGAGTGTGATGATGCTGTAAAAATATTTGCCAACGAAATTCACTAGACATATCAATATATTCAATTTATACTCTTCTCTTGCCATAAACTATTGCTCACAGCTGGAACAGGTTATGAGGCTAGATGTGCTTTTGGTCTAACCCACAAAGCCATGCAAATATACTTCTGTGCCTGTGCTAAGATAATGGATAACGGAGCACCGCTGAGGCAGATGTTTTCAGACAGAGCACGTGATCAGTCAGGTATGACTGGTGATTTTGCTACAACAGGGAAACATCCCAACAAATGGGTATGTGCTTTTAAAAATATGAGTATACTTTGATGGTTAAGAATACTGATGGCTTTTCTGAGTCCTCAACTGCTTTGGGATTCATATGTTTGAAAATCACTGAAGACCGAGTTTTGGATTTTTTTTTTTTCTTTTTGCAATGTACAGCTGTCTGGTGGGAGGATTATAATACTTATTTTGGGAGCCATGGAGATTTTTGTAACAGTTTTCATGCAATAGACTCCTATGGTCAAGTAAACACATCATCACCTATTTAAAAAATAACTTATCAGCAAAAAGATCCTTGGAAATTGGAGTTCTGCAAACTATTTGCCAGTATCGCTTAAGGCAAAGTCATCAAAGGAAAGTAGAGGACACCTATTGGAAGGAAGATATAGGAAATAAAATTACTGTAAATGTATAACATGACTTCGCCTGTGGACTGATAAAAATTCAAAGAAGCTGCTGGGAAGATGCTGAAAAAGAATCAATACAATTTCTGTGTATATGCAAACAGATTACTGTAAAAAGTACATTTTTCTAAATGAAAACAATTAAAGCATTTAAAAAGCACATAACAACAGAGTTTAAAAGGACAATGGTGATAATACCTTTCTAAAAGTGCTTATGAAAACTCAAACAGAACGAATTTCATAATATTCTTTTATTTTCAAAACTTAATAGAATTTGCCATGCAATAATTTTATTTTCAGTGAAAGATTTTTAAATACATCTAGAAGTGTTGAGAACCAAACCAAAGGGATTATGCTAACAAATTAGAATAAAAAATAAAAAAAGTTAAGATGAGAAGTCAGATCAATGGAAATGTAAAAGGAAAAAAATAGTATGCTTTCTTAAGCACCTAGTAGAACTATATTGGATAAAAATGCAGAAAATATTATTTCAGGATTTAAGATCTTAATTATCTATGCATAATTTTTCTTAAGGAACACATAGAAACTATACCAAAAAAATCAATACAAACTACAAACACTTAAGGAACTTTCTCTGCAGTTATCCTGGCAACTTCCTGCCTGTCGAACAGATCTAACTGAGAAATTAAACATCTTCTTTAATAAATTGATGCTTGTTAGTAAGAGACAGTTTACCTTCAGTTTATTTTTCAACCATAATTTTCCAACTAAGTTTGAAATCTGTAGATGCTTGCATTCTTACCTTTGCATATTGGAGGTGGGTGGCTCCACTGCCTGTTAGCCTGACACTGTGCTTTGGTTGGGCCTTGCATAACATACCCAGTATTACACGAGAATGTCACAACATCATTGAAGTTGAAGCCATTTCCACTTGTTCTTCCATAAATAGGACTACCAGGGTGACCACAGCTAACGGCTGGCAAAGCACAAAACAAAGAAACAAAAACCAGAGCATGCTGTTATCAGTTTTCGTGATTTATGATATAATAGATAATCATTATAATCTTTATATAATAGTACTTTAAAGATTTGATATTATAAGATACTGAGTACTTTCCATGAAAAATTCACACTTCTCTGAAATCGATAAGAACTAACACATACTTTAGTAAATGTTCAAGCACTTATTCGTATATTTAAAAAAACTTAATAGAATTTGCCATGCAGTAGTCAAGGCAAATGAAGAAAACTTTTCTGAAGAGTCAAGGGAAAAACAAGCGCTTGATTTTCATTACATATAGTCTGAAATTGAAACAAAATATTTCAGTGCATTAGTTCCTGAGGAAATATTTCTTACAAATATGTTTTAATACTGACTAAATCTGTTTTATATTTGTATCTAAGTACTTAGTGAAGTTATAAATTTATGACTGGATATAGGAAACATTGTGAGCACTGTGAAACTGTTCTTGTATTTATACAAAAACTGACCACAGAAGTTCCTTTTATGTGCCCACAAAGACCAGATGCAACAATAGTAAGGAAAATAAATCACAAATTAATTTTCCCAAAATAATTTTAAAAAAAGTATAAATATTTTCTTCTGTTCTGCCAAACTCCAGTAGTTGACAAATAAAATGTTAATCAGTAAACTGAAAAAAAATAATAATCACAGAATAAGTTGATTAACTCAATTTTTTATCACTTTAGAAACATCACTATTTTTCTAAATTAATTTTGTTAAGTCTGACAATATATGTTCTTTTTCTCTGTGTAGAATAGACTTATCATGGTAACTCTAAAAGATACCCATTCTTATAATCTAAATGAAATAAAATTTTTAGCAATCTTAAAAAAGTTAAAATAGACCTCAAAAACTAGTATATCATACAGACAAATCATAGTATATTCTATGAATGAAAGTTAAATTGAATTCTGTATGTTCTACTTATATCACTAAGTTATTTTAATTAAGTATATCATCTTTATGTTGTTGGCATCAGAACTTTTTATATAAGGAATTGCATTTTTTCCTGCAAAGAATAATTGGAATTCTACACTAAACTCTAAGCATTTGTAAAAATGTCGGGCAAAGATATGCATTCAGTCTACAGATGTGTTTTTTAATGTATATACAATAACAATAAACATTCTTGTGAAAACAGAAGTATGAAATTTGCATTAAATTTGATTCATAACTGTGCATGTACAGTAGCAGTAATACGTCTGCCCACAGTATAAGCAAGAAGAATTGTGGTTTCAAAAGTGAAAAGGTCAGAATCACTAAAGTTAAACACATAATCTCAAAAATTTAATTAAAACATCTGAAGTTAAATAAATAATTACATATGTGACTATTTTTTTTCACTTCATTTGAATCTTTGATCTGAAGTGGACTTGTTTCTAAATATCTACCAAAAAGTTAGGGCTAGCTGCTGTTTATAGCAGTCCTTTGCAAATCGAACCTTTTTCCCAAGTCTTCATTCAAACAAGGGGCTTCTATTTGATTAGAGGAAGGAAATATGTCCATTTTCTCTGCTGTTAGCATAGCCAAAACATTTATTTTTCAGTTCTAACATTGATATTAAAATTTTAATTTTGAAATTCTTGATTAACAGTGTCTAATTTTATTGCCTTAACAGTTACCTATAAAGAAGAGTGTTGGTCTGAAATACAATATAAAGAAATAATAATTTATTACTAGATCATAAAGTGGAAACAAAATTAAGAACTACAATTATTAGAGTAGTGTATGTCTATCTAGTTCTACGTAAAACACAGTAAACATTGAGCAGTGAGTGTAAGGAATTAACTTCTCATCTTGTCCTCCCTGGCCATTCCTGTACCAAAGTGCGGACGTGGTGCCACGCGTACTTACGCACACAGGCTGGAAGCTGGCCAGACCAGTTGTGATCCTGCTGACATATTCGTACAGAAGAACCAATCAGCCGAAACCCAGGACTGCACTGGTACACAACTGTGTCTCTATAGCCGTAATTTTCTCCAATTACTTGACCATTGACTATAACATCTGGAACACCACAGTGACCAGCTAGATTTTTCAAAGTAAATAAAAAAAAAAAAAGCACACATACACACACACAAACAAAAAGAGAAGAAATGATCAGTAAATATAGTAAATAAGCAGGAGAAATTTTAAATATAACTCCTTAATTAAAACAAAGAAATTATGAACATCTTTCCATTTTTTCTATTGACTTCTTTCAAAGATTTACTTTTCTTAACTTGGAGCAAAGCCAACATTCTGAAATGAATTTTTGAAGTGCCATTCAGTAGGCTTTTGTGCTTTTCTTTGTGTGTTATGTGTTTGTATCTATACAAATAGGTACACACATATATAAAAATAGTGAATTTGGGGGTTTGGAGGGTTTTTTTAATTGTGGAAAGTTTTCAAAACTTTCAGATTACTGCTGATTCTTTGCTAGGTTGAGAAAAACAAATACTGCACATGTATAGTTTTCTGAGAAACTGCCTTTGATTCTGAACAAGAGATACTTACTGCGCAAATCTATTCCTTCATTTTATCTCACAGCTGTATCCCTTAAACCTTTTTCCACTCATTTTTTGGTACTACATATATATCATCTACCGTGTAATTGAGGTCAGTTTTGTCACACTGATAAAAACAAGGAGTAACATACAACTTCACTACTGCAAAAAATAGTGCAAGGCCATAAAGGGATGTAATTTAAAATCTGTTCTCATTTGATAAATATGGCATGCTTACCCCAATTGTATCACATGGAAGAGGAACAGTTTTAGTTATTAAATTTGGTATAATGAAACTGAATGAAATAATAAAACTGATTGTTGTACTAAGTAGCCTTCATTCAATATAACCAGGTGTGGCTGTCTTTTGTAATGAGACAGCTAAATTATTCCTCCTAAATGCAACCCAGATACAAAACTGCTCAGGAGCCAGGCTCTGCAGGTGGGGGGTTTTCGCTGGGGACTGAATGGAAATATTAGAAACTGAGTATCATATTGAGAGAGCTCTCTGTAAATACAAACAAAATCTGCCAGAAAAAACTATGGCAGAAAACCAAAAACAGATGCAAAAAGACAAGGATGTAGGAAGTAAAGGACTGCTGAGAAAAAACTAAGAGTACTGCTGGGAAAACAAAGATTCAAATACTGAGCAACAATGCTGCCTCTTGGGTTTTTATTTTTCTTGTTTGCCAGGAAATTTATGTTGCAAATATATAATAAAGCATTTAAGAAATACTGATTCTATAATAAATTTACACTCCCATTTAATCAGCCAGTAAGTCATTCAATATGTACTTGCCATGGATAAAAGACTTAATAGTACTATCTAATTGAATATTGCTTTTTTTATTCCCAAAGTAATATTCTGACTCTAAGACCAATGACAAACAAATATAAAACTGTTGTAGTCATCTTAGAAGTCTACTGAAAACCAAAAAATGAAAACAATCATATTAAATTTGTGGGAAATATGGTACAGATGAAGTGGTTCAAGTAGTAAGATCAATATTGTTCTTCTGATCTGCATTTATCAGAATGAAGGAGAGAAAATAAAATACATCCTTGCATGGTACATTGCCAAATACAAACACATAACAAATAGAACATTTACTGCACTGCATTAAGAACGGGGCTATGGATTGAAGAAAAGCTGAAATAAAATTAGCAAAGGTTTAGCAAAATCTCCATTCAATGTTTTGAAACAATGAGATTATCATAATTAAAATTACTGGGGGGAAAGAGCACCCTGGTGGTAAATAGCTGACCTGACACCAGGTTAGGATTCTAGGCCATTTCAGACTGGTCTATTATACACTGTTTTCAGGATATACTTGTTGATTGTCAATGTCTTTATTTTAGTGCTGTATTGTAAGACTGAGTGTATTTTCATCTTTTCTATGATATGGATATAAAAGACCTACGCCTTGGAGTTCTATGGAGTCTCCAGTTCCATACAACTAGAGTTCTATGACTGCAGTTGAGGCACTTAGGTCTCAATGTAACCCATAATTTATAACACTGAATCAAAAGATGTCACTTTTGTGAAGGCAATGAGTGAATGCTCAGAGAGAGATTAAAAGTGATGGTTTTACTGAGTAGCAGATTTGAGGGAGGAAATAAGCGCTACAACAGTCTCAATTCCCAGTCTAGCAAAGCTTGAGAAGAATAACTACATGAAATATTTTTAAGAAAAAAAATTAGTCAAAAAGTAGGAATGAAGGATATTAATAATGTGCGAACACCAAATAAATTACCTAACTTGACATAAAATCCAGCTCTAGCAATGAAGAATGAGCATAATAACTTAGTGTCAGAACCTTAGAAACCTCAGCTGCAAATGAGGTTTTTTTCCTGCAGGTTACTTTCTGAGATGCAAGAGTAGGAATAAATGAATACAGAATCTTTACATTAAATAGCAAAAACGTGCCCATGCTTACTTTATCTGTCACTGATGTCAAATATGAGCATAGTAGTGAAAGAAATCTACCTATCAATATTTTATTGGAAGAAAAGATTTAGGTTATTATTCAACAGAGTTAATTAACCTGTCAAGATGACCTCCGCTCAAGAGGGAAGAATTATTTGATAGAATTTCTTTCTTCTCTATAGGGCTTGCAGGATATATTTTTGTACATCCCCCTGTTCACAAGCACTATCTTCTGTAGAAAATCCCAGTATGGAAATGCACTGGCACAGGTCTGGACAAAACAAGGTTTGGTGTCTTTCTGCTGCCAGTTTCAGAAGAGCCTCACCTTGCCAGCCGTTCAAGCTGTACTAAAACTGTTCAGGATGAATGGTAACATTCTTTTAAATCTTTTTTAATCCATGGCCCAGAGAAGGAAGTTCTCTGCTGGATTCCTTGAAATGACTGAATAATTTTTTAAAGATGAGACATCATCTGCCTCATTTGAAAGTCTAGTTGTTATTATTATGCAATAGTAGTGAAAAATAAAGAGAACCATATGGCTAACTCTAGACATATTAATTCAGTATCACTGGAGATACAGATTCTCTTTTAGTTGAAATACCATTAAGTTTAAAAAAAGATGTTTAAAAACAGTGAAGAGGAAAAATTCAGTTGCTTGTATGTTTTTCCAGAAGTTTTAAGGATGAAAATACTGTAGCAGAAAGGCTACACTTCAGAAGATACATAGCAACAGAAACCTTCTTGGCTGTTGGGCAGGGACATGGTTTAATGATAGGCTGGGCAGTGTTAGATTGACATTTAGACCTAAATTTCCAACCTAAATGATTCTCTGATTCCATGAGCAATGACGACATTTAGTCCAGAGGAATAGACCAGATACTGTCCAAGGAAAATTCTCAGAACTATATGTAATGCAGATATAGAGAATTCAGGAACAATTATTTGTCTCAGATGTGCTCCTTTCTGCTGAATTATTTGTTAATGCAGACAAAGACACAGTATGTGAGGTTCACTGTTTCTCTTAGGAGAAGAGATTAAAGGTATTCTTGATATTACTGTACGGCGAGTATGAACAAATACTGACATTTAATGCTCACTCTAAGTCAATTAGCTTTTTTGTGCTACTTGTCTTTCTTTTTAAAAACTCCTCAAGTATTAGTTATGTATTGGAAACACAACTCCACATATCTTACTGAGTGAGTAAACTCCATTCTTCATTTCTGCATTTTAATTCATATGGATACTTAGCATTTTATAAAGGTATGTTTAGTTCTCGAAGTGAACTAAATATAACATCATCTAGTAACATCAAGATTAACAACAAAATATGATATCTTACAGGACTTTAAAAATGCAGTTGTATTTAATTGTTTATCCTGATTTCAGATTTGATACTAACTTGGAGAACTGAACACACCTATCATTCCAGCAATTGCTGATTCTTCCTAGGACATATGTAGGAAATGACAGCAATGAATTTCAGTAAATAAGGGAGAGAATATCAACAGATTTGTTTCATCAATATGTTTAGATGTCAGGAGGAACTGAGAAAGAAGAAGGAATTAAGAAATAAGCGTGAAGTGCAGTCCAGCTGAGCTGAAGAGGATGGATTCACAACTTCAAAGAAATGTGAAAAGCTACAAACACACATACTAAGGTCTTCCAAAACTTTGAGATTTAAAAAAGTCTGTCTTAACACTTCTGCCAACTTAGAAGAAAAAGAAAAATAAACATGAAGATCTTTTCTTTCCCCTCCCTCTGCTAAATGGTTTTCATTGTAAAAGCGAAATATAAACAAAGCTTACCTTTTCCCCTCAGCAGCTTCAGACTTTTGATTGATATGCAACATTTTTCTTACTTATGAGTCATTCAAATTAAGCTTAAGTGAAGATTTGCACAAAATAATGCTGCATTGCAGAAGGAAAATTATTTGGGATGGAGCATCGTGGGTGTTGGTGTATGAGAAGCTCAACGTGAGCTGGCAATGTGTGCTGGCAGCCCAGGAAGCCAACTGCATCCTAGGCTGCATCAAAAGCAGCGTGGCCAGCAGGTCGAGGGAGGTGACTCTACCCCTCTACTCTCATGAGACCCCATGTGGAATATTGTGTCCAGCTCTGGAGTCCTCAGCACAGGAAGGACATAAACCTGTTGGAACAGGTCCAGAGGAGGGCCATGAAGGTGATCAGAGGGCTGGAGCACTTCTGCCATGAAGACAGGCTGATAGAGTTGGTGGTGTTCAGTCTGGAGAAGGGAAGGCTCCAGGAAGACCTTCTAGCAGCCCCCCCCTAAGGGGCCCTACAGGAGAGATCGGGAGGGGCTCTTTATGAGGGAGTGTAGTGATAGGATGAGGGCCATGAAGACAGGCTGATAGAGTTGGTGGTGTTCAGTCTGGAGAAGGGAAGGCTCCAGGAAGACCTTCTAGCAGCCCCCCCCTAAGGGGCCCTACAGGAGAGATCGGGAGGGGCTCTTTATGAGGGAGTGTAGTGATAGGATGAGGGGTAATGGTTTTAAACTGAAAGAGGGGAAATTTATATTAGATACCAGGAAGAAATTCTTTATTGTGAGGGTGGTGAGCCACTGGAACAGGTTGCCCTGAGAAGCTGTGCATGCCCCTGGAAATGGTCAAGTCCAGGCTGAATGGGGCTTTGAGCCATCTGGTCTAGTGGGAGGTGTCCCTGCCCATCGCTGCAGGGTTGGAACTCAGTTATCTTTAAGGTCCCCTCCAACCCAAACCTATGATTATATGAAAAAGGTAAATGGCAATCTGCACAAAAAGATATTGTAACAACCCCCTATATTTAATGTATAAACTAGTTCAGATTCTTCTGAAAGTCTCAGTTTATGGATACTTTTTTATATTCTCATGGCCCCACAAATAACAAGGTACAATACAATTTCTATATGACATTCTAAAATCAGAACACTATCATAGCTTTGATTTCAACTGAAACTAAAAAGTTAATTGCATATAGATTTAAAAATCAATGTTTGTACAGTTAACACAATAACCCAGATCAAGGTATACATGATAGCAATGAATTAAAAAGAAGCCCTGAAATTGTTTCACTGAGATCACATGTTCATTTTATTCATAAATGATTCAGTGACTGGTGTCTGAGTATTTAAAAAGAGTGAAGACGCCTAAATATGTACAACTAAAGGGTGTAAAATTCTATAAACAGTGTCTGGATAGTGATTTTCTCTCAGAACTAAGACTGCAGTTCTTTTTCTTTTTATAAATCTTTGGCAAGTGTGCACATAAATTCTATAACATAACCACTGAATTCAGTTCTCCTATGCAGATCTTTTCCTGAGGATAAATATTAAAGCTGACACATCTACAGGTCTCCTTTAGAGACATAGGCAGTATCCAGTGACACAGGCTTTGCGTTGGGGGCAAAAGGGATATCCCCTGATAAAGGGATTCAGGCTGTGGAAAGGTAACCACAGTTATATCTTGATAGGAAAAACAATTCACCCACACATATTTTTAAAATGCAAAGCTGTCTTTAGATCTGTGCTAACAGAAAGAGACAGGCTGATAGGCTTTGCTTGCTTTTGCCTGCTAGACAGAAGAAAAGAGGTAGGCTATGCCACCAGTATCCATACCTAAACACCTGGTCTCAACTCCGCTCCAGAGTCCAGAAGACAGACACTCCCTGACGGCAGAGCCAACCAGCATGTATCCCGAGTCACAGGTAAATATCGCTGTAGATCCGTATGTAATCTGAGTTCCAATCTTATTCCCATTTGGAGGTGTAGGAAGTTCTCCACAAGAAATAACTTTATGGCAAAACCAAAACAAAACAGAAATGTACAGCTGAGTATCACAAACACAGATACAATAATACTTATCAACCAGTCAAGCAGATAAATAAATTTCACATATTGAAATGTTTTGTTCTGTAGAAAAAATAGGTGAAAAACTCTGCAGATGAAGACTGTTACTTCCCCAGAAATAATGCTCAAGAAAGAGGGGGGTGGAGGGGAGACAAATTAAAATTGTCTTTGTGAAGTTTAAAAACCCCACCGTTCAGAACATTAGTAATTGCTATTTAATTACCCTGGTTTTATCAATGCCTTTTTCTTAATATTGGAATATCATAATTGTTACCATTTTAAAAATTATGTTTCTTTGGAAATATGTAATTTTTATCTTTTAGTTCATAATGAGATGCTTGCCATAGCATTCACACACATGTTATAATGAGCAAATGATGTGCATGGAATTCCCTGCTATTTATTTACAAATTACATATTCAAAGCATCTTTTCATTCAAAATCATAATTTTGCTTTAGTAATTTTCTTTAAGAGTTAGTAAAAAGAACTTTACTATTACAAGATGGTGGATTATCAAAGGGGGAAGGCAGCTAGTGCACATTATGCTAAAAAACTGTAAGTGGCAATTTTGAAAAAAAAATTTTCCCAAAACATAGTGAAAAATGTTCATCTTTTAAAGACAAATACTTATATATTATGTAAAATGTCTACATACACAGGGACAGATATAGATATAGAAATATACACAATATTTCTAACACCAGCATAGGTGAAATACTGCAATTAACTTTTAAAAATCCTCTAAGTTATAAATGAAATTTCCAGTAGGTTAAAAAGAACTCAAATTAAGGTTGATTTCTAATATAATTAATCTGTCTACAGAATTGCATTTTTCAGCCCCTTTCTTTATTAGTTTAAGATGTATTCTCAATAAATCCTAAATATATTCTAAACCACTGTTATCTGGCTTACCTACACTTTTTTTTCCAATGATTTTTAGATCGGTGTGTATTTATACACATAAATGCAGATGCACACTGTATAGATAGATGCACGACAACCACAGTCATATCCCATTCTGTCAAAGTGTATGCCATGTGGTGTTCCACAAAGAGGAAGAATTTTGGGGCTTCAAAACGTACCCCAAACCCCACACTTTTGAAAATACATGTCCAAATTTAAATACATAAAGAAACCTGCTTTTCACAGAGGTAGGTAGGGGAGCTTTTATCTTGTTTAAAGTATCTCAATATTCATTACTTATTATTTGAAAAGTAGCTATTGCAGGTTATCAGGATAGCAGCTAATGGTAGGAATGATGTGGACTTGCACACTGTATTTATGGTAACCAGCTGAAAGGAGAGATTATTTTTTATCAAGTGTGCAGACAAGATACAAAGTTATTGTATTTTTCTAGACTGGATAGCATTCCTGACCTAGAAAAACATATAGGAAAATGTTCTCTATTACTTATTTGAATATTTACAGGTATAGGGACCTTTAAAATCCCCAAGTTCGCTTACAGATATTTCCTTGTCACTAAACCTAATGGATTGTATTTGTAAATAATAGCCTTTAGGATACCCAGGAATTCCAGACAGGAAACATCTTGCTAATTAAATGATTCCAATATTTACTTAGTTAACTGCTAATTCAGCAAAATAAAATATTATTATCTGAAGTCCGCACAGCAGGTACAGATACAAGATGTACTCACTTTGGCAGTAAGGGCGCTCATTTCTCCAACTCCAGGTGCCATTAGCAAGACACTCGATAGATGCCGGTCCCAAACCATAATATCCTGGGTCACAGCTGAAAACTACTTTTGTTTTATACTCATAATGTGAACCATTCACTATTCTCCATCTTCCATGTTCGAGTGTAAAAGAATTGATGCTTGGACATGTAACAACTTCCAGAATAACAAAAACACATAGTTATTTGTGGGCTAGTACAGGCAAATTAGGAAAATCTGTACCATTATTAATTCAGGAATGTATTTCAGACTCAGTGTCATAATGTTTGAGGAGTAAGAGTATTTGAAATTGCCTATGGATAGCAGATATGAGTTCTCTCATTTCATTATTAATGATCAATGGCCCAGACAGAGCAGTAGCTGTGTACGCAGAGCTATGCAACTGACGGAGACAGAATCTATACCATGGCTGAATTCACTGCAGATTGATAGTCATGGAATTTAAGTGACACTTTTCATCAGACATCAGAATCTTCAGTAAAACATTAGCTACGTTTCTACACAGGTAAATTCTGTGAGATCTTAAATACTCATTTGGAGAGGCTGTACATTGGTGACAGATAAAAAAATATCCATATCCAAGAAGGATTTTCAGCAGCTACACATTTGTATCTCATGTATTAATTCTATGGCTTCTTCCTCCAAAAAATAAACAAAAAAAATAAATAAAAAAAATCTAATAGAAAATGGTTAACAAGCATAACAATCTTTTTCCATGATCAAAATGCATACAGGAAGATCCTTCTTGGATACTGCTTTCCTTCTCTCCATTAGGATTGGTTCTTTACATAGAGGAAAAGGCATGAGGGAATGCAATTTACAGAAACAAGAAAAAGAAAAAAATGAAAAAGGGAAAATTATTGAAAATTATTCTCGATTATGTTTTCTTTCTTTTCCAAAGGCCATTGGGTGAGATAATCCAAATCTTAATGTGTATCAGACACACTAACGTTTCTCTATCAGTCTTATGATCACCCAGGTTTTCATACCCCATTTATAATTTTGATGGTATCCACTTCTCTTTGGAGCTGAACATGTATTTTCTCCTCAGTGATGTTTCTCCAAGTTTAGATGGAGTAGTATTATAATGATGGTCTGAATATAAATAACAGGCAGCAGTTTCAAACAGGTATTCTAGAGTATCCAAGACTTTCCAATTCTGGATAGTAAATGGAGTTTGCTAACAATAGATGAACTGTGCAGCTCTCACTTGAAGAGATAGCTTTTGTATAAACTTCTGCAACCACTAACTTCAATTTTGCTGCAAATTAATCATCAGTTTGAACGTATTCTATAATCTCTACTGCGTTTCTTCTGCTGTCACAGAAAGTTTTTATAAATATCTCAGTTATACACATTTCAAATATGGATTTCACAGTACTTTGATACCAGCAATTATTCACAGATTTAAGTAAACTGAAGCTGAAAGTTTAAGTAATGTGAAGATTTGACCCTTGGATAAATAAACAAAATGTACAGACAGTTTTTACTCACTGGAGAGTTTTTACATTTTACTTACCTACACAGCGAGGTGTTTTATTGTGATTGCTCCAGGTACCATCTGGCTGGCAGACTGCAGTAGTAAGTTCCTTGGCTGATAGTCTGTAGCCATCATTGCAAAAATAAGTAACACGAGTGCCAACTAAGTAATCTGTAGTTAATATCCCACCATTCAATGGAGCTTTAGGAATTCCACAAGATATTGCTGAGTAAAGAGAAGGACATAGTTATTTTATATAACTATAACACTATGAACTTCTGCTCATCTCAAAGGGTTTATGCATTGTGACATGAACAGTCTTAGATACATAAAAATTACTTTGAAACTCATTAATGTGTGTTTTAAGCCTACAAATAAGTTCCCTTAAAATTTTAGGGAATTAAATTTCAGGAAGCTTTTGTCTTTTGATGGAGGAGGTCAAAAATAAGAACAATGGTTCCTAACTCTGCAGCTATCTATTCAAAATGCAGAAGATAATCAAAGAAGAGGCAATAGAGAATATCTGGAAAAAATATGATCAGCATGGATGAATGAATAAAGCACCACTCTGAGACATTAGGAACCTAGTTTGTATTTTAGGTTTCTTCCATCAGATGTACTGTGTGACCTCTGTCAAAGCACTACAATTAACTTTCAACTTTCTATTTTTCCTCCGGCAAAACAGAAAGAAAATACCCCTTTGAAAATATTGAAAATTGGCAAATGGAAGTGTAAGCCTTTTTTTTTTTTTTTTTTTTTTTAATTATTCAGGGAAAAGGATGTACCAAGAAAAGATCTGACTCTAAATAATGCTCTATTTTGGGAATAAAATCAAAATTAATCTTTTTCATATTTCAACACCATACATCTCATGTGAGTCAAGTAAAAAAAAAAAAAAAAAAAGGGGAGGGGGCTTAGGCACTTAACTCTTAAGTACTTCCCTTTGAAATGGAATCTTGAACCCTGAGAGACCATATATTCTGCCTACACACAGATATGAAAAGTTAAGCCTCTCAGAATATATATAAATCCTTGATCCTGTTGTGAGTTGATCTATGTAAGACTGATCTGCTTCATACGCAATGTAAGAACAGGGTAGCAGCACTGTACCAAAGTTAATAATCACAGCTGAGACACAGGTAAAGTAAATGGTATCACAACTTGCAGATCAGAGGTGACAGGATCAATGTTAAAATATGCTTTAATTACTATAAAAAGAAACTGATATGGCAAGGGGCAGATTGTACAGAAAAGATTACAGAAACTATTATTAATTTGCTCATCATCCTGTCGGGGCAACCATAGAAACTTATTTATTGGCAACTAGAGACAAACACGCATTTAGAAGAAAATAATAAAACAGTGATTAGGAGACAGTGAAGAGCCCAAAAAAGTCATTGCATTCCATCTTCCAGAGGGTATGAGGACATGATCCCAGAGTCATAAAAAGCAACAAGTTAACTAAACCAGAATGTCCATCTTCTACTTCTTACTAATCTGAAAAAGCTGTATTATTTCACCTAATATCACCAAAGAAAGAGCCTCCATGATACTAAAACGAAACCATATGACCATGTTGGTGTTTGTTTATTATTAATTCAAATTCCTTAACAGCTTGGATTGCAGCAGCAAACATTAGGCAGACCTATCCATGCAAAGAGGAGGACAACCAAAAGCTGATATAACCAAGGTATAATCAAATAACACTGTTTACTGCAGAACTAGCCAAGCTAACTTCTTCCTTCAAAACCACATTAATGAGAAAAAAAAGCTTCAGAAATTCATGGAGTTGCCAGAACCAAGTCCACTTTCAGCTACATCAGCATTCAGTAGGGTATAAATAGTAATATCTGTCCCCAAAAGAACTGTAACATGTTAACAGCTGTTGCTTATGATTCGGAGCACCTACAAATGCTACAGCACTACTTGTTCCCATACTGCAAATTCTGCCTCTTTTGGCAATCAGCAAAATATATAACAGATATTTTGTAGATACAACCTCAGACGTTTTATATCCACCATTGAGATTAATTACTCCTTCAGTATTCAAAAATCTCTATTTGTGACTTGATAAATTTTGAGTCATATCATGAATGTTAACAGAATCAATCTTGTGGCACAAGAAAAATATATCCCTCCTTTAACCGTAAGTTTTTAAGAAGTTTCATCCCAGCACACCAAATGCTCGATAGTAGCCTTTTATATAAGCAACGGACCTCCCAAGGAATCAGTCAATAATGTTTCTAGTTTACAGCAGTTATGAGCTGAATTTTACATACATGGAAACTTGCACAGAAATTTAGCTTTCAGTTAAGGGAAAAATGTGAAAAGATCAAGACAAGTTATTGCCACATCTGCCAGGAAAAACATGACAAATATGGAACATCCACAGTCCCCAGAAAACAGGTCTATCACAGAAATATTTGGTCGTTATATGTCAGCTTGGACAGTATTGCAAATCTACATCATAATTGTAATTACAACTGAAAAAAATCTAGTATTTGTTCATAAATTTCAGAACACAGTTCCAGTTCCAAAGATATATACATACAGCCCTTGGAAGACCTTAACATTATGAGTTCTTAAAGACCAACAGAACATTTTAAAGACTTTTCTGAAATTTCAGAATTTATTATTAGACTAGGATGAAGTTCTTAAATACTCTTCATTAAATGTTAAGGCACTATTAAATTTTTCTGTGATACAACTTCCCTAACAGAAATCAGACTGTTCACCCTACACAGGATCTCAGATCCTTGGATTTGCTCTGCCTCAGTTAAGAACAATCTCATGTCTCAGGGGTATGAGAAAAAACTATGAGTATTGATGCAGACATCTCTCTAGAGCGAGTAACATTTACCAGGAGCATTTCAAACACAGGCAAGAATATTAAAACTGTTCAATGACAAACTTCTCTGAACTCAACTACTTGGACATTCAACTTGTGAAGAATTAAGAAATGTTATGAAAAATATATTTCCTGTAGATTGCCTTACAAATCACTTTAAAAGATGCCAACTATTTGGCATTCAGTAAGTTATTGAATTTTTCACACCTGTGCTAACAGAGACATGCATTTGGAAATAAACCATCTTGTCTATTTTGAATAAACGCAAGACTTATTTATCTTATCTCATACATAGCTATATTAATTGTTCTAATGTATATGAATATCTCAAACCTATAGCCATATTAAAAAAAAAAAAGGTAGAAGGTATTATGGTTTACATATCAGATATTTGTTAAAGATCACTACAAATCTACTTTAGCTTAATTCTTGAGAAAACTGTAACTCATCAGGTATCATACCTAACCAGGTGTTCTTAGTATTCTCTTTATTTTTTTTTAATGTTTTAGTATAATTTGCATAACAATCACCAGTTATGCAAAACTTATGTCTGCTGGCACAGACAATTTAGATTACTGAGCTAGAGAATTCTGGATATAGTTTTATGTTTTAGACTTTACTTAACATCTCTACCTAGAACTTCTGTAAAAGCATTTGCCTGTTATTCATATATGATATTATAAAATATTAATGTTGAATCCTGATAAGGCTTGTGTGAGACAATGTTTATTTGCAAGAGAGATCTTTCATAAATAAAACCAAGAATCATGTAATGCTGGGATAAAAAAAAAAATGTAAAAAATAACCGGAAGAAAAAAGTTTTAAAACACTTTGAATCTCCTGAGATCTACAGTCAGTTGTAAATATTCAACCAGTTATATGAATTCATGTTAATTCTTGTATATCAATAGATCCTTGTAGACCTATTCATTCTTTCAAAAGTCTATTGTAATCAGACCTCATAATTTAGTTAACTGTAGGAATGTTTTATTTGCTTGTAATCAGAGGCTTAATATCATTAAAACTGAGATGGATACATGGATGACACTGCTTTCACATCATGATTCATTTAATGCATGTCTATATATAAACAGAATAGTTAAAATCTAAGAACAGTAAAAGTTGTAATTAATTCGTATTATTGTTATCATTATACTAATACAATGCTAAATTTTGAAGCAGGTTCCTTTTGTTTCTGTTCATGACACCGGAAGGGTGCTTTTGTATTAACTTTGAAAGACGTTTCAGGTAATTGTTGAACTCTGGCTTGAGGCATTTCCTTTTGATTCCTTAATACTGCATAGAATCTTTTTTACTCTCTTCATCTCTCTTCTACTGAAATATATTTAGTTCCAAAAACAACGAACGTAAAAAAATTTTCATCTATGGTTAAAGTGTGTATTTGGATTTTCCAGGTTCTGCAAGTCCTGTAGTGCAAGTGATTTGAAGAATGGCTGGTATTACCTTGTCGTGGTTTGGCCTCAGACAAAGGCCCACGTGCAGCCGGTCGCACAGAACAGAGCCCTCACGGCCACGCGGCCGGGAGGGGAAAATGGGAATAAAAAGGCAAAACTCGTGGGTTGAGACAAAGGCAATTTTTAACAGAACAGGAAAGGGAGCGAGGAATAACAACAACAACAATACCAGAGGGGTATACAACCGCAATGATGATACCGCCGCTCCCCGACCGCTCCCTGGGCGCCCCCAACCGCTCTCCTCCCCCGGGGGGTCACTTCCTCTTCCTCTCGCCCCCCGACTTCCTGCTTCTCCCCTTCCCCGGCAGCTCCGGCTGCCCCTGGGGCATGGCGGCTGCCCCTGGGGCATGGCGGCTGCCCCTGGGGCATGGCGGCTGCCCCTGGGGCATGGCGGCTGCCCCTGGGGCATGGCTCCCAGGGGATGGAATACCTGTGTCCCTGCTAGGGCCTGGGGAGAATGAACCCCATCCCTGCCAGACCCAGGACATATCTATTTAGAGGTTCAGAGATCAAGATTTCTATCCATGTAAGAAAGAGAATATTAAAAATTACTCTAACACTACTCATGAATCTGGGAAAAAAAAAAAAAAAGCTGTAGTGGAAAAGGGTATTGGCTTTCATTAGTTACAGGAGAGGATTCAGAAGTGATAACTGTACATATACAAAATGAAAAATGTAAAGAGAAAGCATTAGTTTAATTACAGTAATGAAATATTCTGCAGGCAGTACAAAAGGTTTGCCAAGAAATGGACTTAGTATTGTTAAAAAACCCTGCCAAACTACTTCAAACCACTAGCTGTGCTGACTGTAGACGTATCATTAAAGAATTCATAAATTTTGAGGCCTTAGATTTCTCATTTCCTGTAGGATGCCAGTAACCACCAAATGCGATTTGTCATTCATTTGTCTTCATTTAGGAGGCAGAAAACAAATAGATTGAAATGAGATGTATTGTTTTTAAAGAAATTGCAAATCTTTTTTTTTCTTGCACTTCTACGTTAAAAAAAAAAAAAAAAGCCTAATACGTTTATTTTCGTTGTGTTAAATGGTCATCTGTAACAATCCTACATTCAGATGTGTTAAAGAACTGATTAAAATGGCTTTCCTAGTTATGTCATAAATGATAGAGAATGTGAAGTAGAAGATTAAGACTGTGATGTTGCCACCTGGCAAATTCTGGTAAATTCTGACTGGCAGTTATAATAGTTTTTAAAACAATGTCCATCCCCTCTATCATGAAGGTCTAAAAACCACTTGCCCACAGTCAAAAGGGTTAGAACTACTTTGCCAGAAAGCTGTATTTATCAGTAGTAGGAGGAGTGGAAAAGCCCTTGTGTCATGTAAATATCCCCTGTGAAAGAACAGGAGGAATATTTACTGATGGTGTTCTCAACCTTTTCATACAAGAGATTGTGTCATAAATCTTCTGTATCATCTGGGTATGGGAGAAAATTTTCACCTCAGCTAAACAATGGGAAGCTTAGATGTAAGATTCATCTGTGGAAGCAGCTTATTCCTGAGGTTGAATCTGAAAAGTTTACTGTTGTGAGTTGCAGCTACATATCAGGGCCACAAACCACTTTTCACGCACAAGGACTAGCTGGAAGAATTGAATAAAGTTCACATCATGTATCAAAGCTATCAAAAATCCCTTAATAAATGCAAAATTAGAATTTACTGTTTTTCAATTAATACATACATTAAATAATTTCCATATGCTAACAGTTGTTACCAACAGTCTTTGTACTTGATCAGACACCACGAGATTACTAAGCACTTAACTCCACTTCTTCCTAAAGTATTAACTGAATCCTGCAACTATTTCCAACTATTACACTGAACTCTACTCAGTGTGTTGGCAATTAACAACTGCTATTTGGATTTGGTAAATTGTGTGGTGGGTTTTTTTTTTCATTCCACGTTGTTTGACACATCTAATTACCAATCCGATCAAGGCAATCCTTAGATAACTGATGAGCATTAAAAACAAAAGAGTGATATGTAGCAAGCACACTGCCTAGTTGGTTGGGGTTTTTTGATGACTTTCAGTTTTTAAAAATACAGGTACACTTTTTATATATTAACAGTAATTTACCAAAGAACTTTGAAACTAAGATTGTTTCACCTTTGACAAAGGTTGGGTAGTTTTGCTTTAGAAACACAGAGTTCAAAGACTTTTTGTCAAAAAAACCTCACAGGAAACATTCCTGTAGCATTTATCTCCACTGGTCATCAGGAAGAAATTGTACATATTTTGAATACAGACATCTGCAAATTTTCATGAAAAAAGTGTTCTAATAGTTTGCTGAAAAGTGACATAGGTTATGAGAAAAATAGCATTCTTTTCAGGAAAGAAAGAATTAGGATAAAATTGTGATGTGTATTAAATAACCATTTCCTTTTCCTTGTTAATTATAACATATTTTGATTTTGTAAGGCAGAAGAAACTAAATATACAGTTAACTCAATATATTCTCTTTAAAATTCAATTTAAACCATGAAAGATTAGAATGGTATCACAGGCAGTGCTTATTTGGTCCAGTTTCCTGTTCTAAGAAATGTAGCAAGTTTAAGGTCTCTAATTTTTTTATACAGTTCTTGGATCATGATAAATGAAATTTATTAAATATTCAGTTTTAAATTAAGTTTTTGAATCATTTAATATTTTAAATTTGTGGGTTGTTTTTTTCCTTCACAGTGATGTAAATTGTTTTTAGCATCAGCCAGTATTAGCAAATTCTGTTGAAATGAAATTCTGTTTGTTAAAAATACATTTGCTTTTGTAAGTTTTACTAGGTGGAAAGATTTTGGTACAGAGGCATGACCATTAAATAATTACCTGCTATTCATTTTAAGTCAGAAAACAGATGGCTTACAGTAAAAAAAAAAAAAAAAAAGCTTCTTAGGGTGTATTATTTTATAACAAAAAAAATTTACCTTGACAAGCTGGGACTGGCACATCCCATGAGTAATAACCATATGAAGATTTCCTGCATACAGCAGTACTTTTCCCAACGAGCCGAAAGCCTCGATCGCAAGCCCAGCGAACCACACTGTTGAGCTGTCCCCCCGTCTGACTGACGATGAACCCGTGGGGGGGGGACTCTGGAGTACTACAGTAGAGAGCTTGAAACATAAATATTCAATAAATAAAAGATGCATTTAGAATCTATATGACAATTCTTGACAAATTCTTGTTGAATTCAGTGGACATGTGACAACAAGGTGAGAAAACGTCCCTAAAAGTTGTATTTTGTATCCTGATCATGCACGTATCAAGCAATTTCACTAAGTATAAAAGTGAAAGAACAGCCTTTTATAAGGGCTTCAGGTTTTAGTAGGCTCAAAGGAAATGTAGTGATAAGTCACTTCTAGAACTATTTTTTTTCACCATCTTCTTTTTTAAAACAGGTAATCTACAGAAACATCAAGGGCATACTGCACGTCGTTATTTGCAAATAATCTTTCCCTTCTGGTCCTAACTAAGTTATTTCTTTCAAGTTATGTGACACAATGAGCTGAAGTGAACTAGCAAATCTAAAATAGATTTTAATCATATTTATGAATGTCATCATAAATCCATGGCAAAAATACTCAATCTGGTGTTTGGGGGTTTTTTTGTGATTTATTTAGAACACAAATGTGCTACAGAAGTCTTTAGATACTATGAAAAAAAAAAAAATCAGAAACCTTTATGAGAGCAAAAAGATCTTTAAGAAATATAGTTGTTATAATCTGAAAGAACTCATGTACTTCAAGTCTCTCTGACATTAAGATTGCTTACTTATTATACTGTTGTTAAGCTTATATTTCTTTTAATTCCCTTGTTCATTAAGTCCATGAGTACAAAGTCTTCAGGTTTTGGCTGCCTTGACAAAGGAGTGGACTAGAAGGGACTTACCACATGGTAGCCAGTTTATGATATGTTGTATGTTCAATAATTTAACTTGGTTTCTGATCGTTTTGGTTCAAGGATGAGCCAGGACTGTTTTGCCAAGATGGCAATTTTTCAATTTTGTAGGAAAGAAAATTGTTGGAAGTTTTTTTTCAAGTGCTTTCATCATGCTTTGAAGAAATGTTGCTAACTATTTGTATCTATTTTCTCAGGCAAATAGAAAAATACTGCTTCATTGATCTTTAAACCTTTCCATGTTCCATGACTTAGTTCAGGTCAATGGTTTTCTCAAGCAAAGTTTTCCTCTGAGCAGGCTGGAGTCGTGGCTGTTTGTTTACTCTTTATTAAGCAAGCAGCAGAATGAGAACACTACCATATTTTTTCAGAGCACATACTATGAAAATATTTTCTTCCTTACACTAAATTGCTCCTGCCTTATACTCTTGGAAGAATCAAAGATACAGACACCTCTACTTCTTTAGTGTATAAGAAAATATATTCATAAATATCACTAAAATATCTCCTGTCTACCTCTCAATAGTTCTCTTGCTGTCGGTAGGGAAAGTTTTAAGAACTTTCTTTCTCTTTTAACAGATCCAACAGGTACTACAGGCAATAAAACCAGCTGCCATAGAATATTTTGTGTCTAGCCAACAGGGAATTTTATCTAGCTATACAACAAACATTGTATCTCTGAGAAACCTGTGCTCTCCTAAAGGGAAAGATCACACTGATACTGTTTTGCAGACTGTTGTGAGCCTAATTATTTTTCCGCAATAGTGAAACAGCCAAAAATTGAGTGAGGAAAAACAAAAAAATATAGCAGAAAGAGGAACCTTATATTTATTCTTTATTGCTTTCTCCACTTAGTAAATTGTAAATGTTTTATGCCAATAACTTCTATAATATCTACAGATACTATCCCCAGTACTTTTCATTCTGTGTATTTCATGTCTTTGGTTATGATAAAATATCAAATATCGTTTTTGTGTAATTGTTGTAAATTGCAGCAGATCTAATTCAGCTTGAATAATAAATATTACTATTCTTCAAACATGGGTATGATATAGTAATTCTATAAAAGCAATTATATAAAAATCTATTTTATTAAGTATCATCTTCACGCACTATTAATAAATATGTTCATTTGAATTAATAACACATGTTGGCTTTTTTGACATACTAACTGATCTCTTTTAATATGGTTTGCTGCTTTTGTTGAACCTTAATTTAAAGAATTCAGTCCTTCAGAGTCTCACATTTTGCCTTTTAGCTGCTCGCTCCTGCCTTGTTGCCACCTCATCCCCCCATACCGAAAGTGATAACGATTAATTGCATAAAGATCCACTGTGAAGAACAGAGGCACATGAGTGCAAATAAATGATGGGAGGGAGAAGGGGGAAGCTGCTTATTTCGTATTTAGTACTGAATTATGAGATTTTAAAATCCTGTGAAACATTTACTTAAATCTCTACAGAGCACATGTGTTTCATATAGCCTACTTAGGCTGTGGTGGTGTTTTTTTCCTCAAAAGATTTGTATCATCAGGTTCATCTCTAAAACAGATTGTATTACCTTTCAGTCTGGGCAATTGATGTCACAGAATATAGCTTACATTACCCTCATCTCATAAATAAATATGTTCCATACTGAAATTTTATAGACATTAAAGAAAGTCTGATTTGCATACCTATGTATCTTATCCTGAAACCTTTTTTATTGGTGCCATGATCTGCTGACCACCGGAGAAATACTTCATGGCTGTTGCTGGTTATATTTAGAGAAGACGAATAGTCCCCACTGAGAGAAATGAGCAATGGGCTATGACTATTTGGTCCTTGATACAAGGAAGAAAAAGAAAAAAAAAAAAGGAGTTACAAAGTTAAAAAAACCCCATATAATAAATTATATGCATAATGTTAATATACATCCTCCAAGCAAATGGTAAATAATTCTGAATTAGAAATGGAAGTTGACATTACATGTTATACAGTTAACAGTTCTTTTTAGCACAATAAATAAAATAATAGCTTATTTAAGATTGACAAATTACAGTATGCATAAACAACAGTGATGGCACAGATGCAATGTAAAAATACATATATAGAGAAAAAGTATGATCCAAAGTAGTGTGTCCTATAGTTACCATCAAACACCTCAAGTATATCAAATTCCTTTTCTGTCTGGAAGAATTCGAAGAACATGCTGATATTATAACCCTTTTCCACAGTGATGGTCCATGCGCACATCTGGAGATTGGGGTAGCTGTCAGGATAGCCAGGGCTCAGTATCACTCCTGTTGAATCCAGACGCATTTCATTGGCTGGACACAGCACTGTGACACAGAAAGATTGGTAAAAAAATCTAAGGCTGCTATTTCTGTTTCATGTGACTGGCAAGATTTTCCTGAGTTTGAAAGATCTCCATTACTCATTTAATTTCCATAAATGCAGAAAGACTGACAACATTTTAGAAAGAAATTAGTAGAAAAACAGCCCTAAAGTCCTGTTTATCTTGAAAATAATACTTACGGCCCTCAGAAGTTATCAATTTGTGGCATTTTTCTTCTTTCATTCTCTAGAAGATAAGATATTCTTATAGGCTGTGCTTAAATACTAAATTGTTGCACTGTTAAAAAAGTGAACCATAGACTTTTGGTTTTCCCCCCAGATTACTATTACTGTCAGCAATAATTCCAGGTGGAGTCTTGCGCTGAGAGAAAAACTTGAAGACACTGTGATTCTGGGTTGTCAGATTCTAAATAAACTGTAAACAATTCCTTCAACAAACTGTATAAAGCAGCACCTAAATTTTGAGATTCTCAATCAAGCTCCAAAAACATTGATGTACTTACACACAATGTAAGCACTATTCAGACATGATGCCTTTGGTGTAGAAAATAAAACACACTTCAGGCTGACTTTTTCTTGCTTAGACAAGAAGATGATGTGTGTTAATTCAGCTTAGTTTTTAGATTCATAAAAACCTCAGGAAACTGCTGATTGCCTTTACGTGCAATGAAAAACACTTGAAATTCTATTTTGCCTTCACCACACCTAATACAGACCCAATTATTTCCCTTCTGTTACCACCAAAAAAAAAAAAAAAAAGAAAAAAAAAAACTTCTTAAAATAAAAAATTACATAATGAAGATCAAGACCAACAAAGCTGGGGTGTTGTTACCACCAAAAAAAAAAAAAAAAAGCAGAAAAGAAAACTTCTTAAAATCAACATCTACGACTAGCAGTCAAGAAATTGGTGTCATAATCCTGAATGAGCTGAAGCATCTCAGGCTGATTTTGGACAATTCATCTAATTGCTCCTCCTTTATAAACAGTTCACCATATGCCAATATTAGAACCAAAAAAAAGTAGGCCATTTCTGCCCCACTTAAAAATAAAAATCCAAATATCACCCTGAAATTGATATATATATTTATTTGTTTTAACTCCATATTCCTCATCATCCTTCAGTTCTTTGATAAGCATAACAGATGTGTAATTGTGTCAATATATGTTAGGTGCATATTGAATCTATACCTATAAACCACTTCCTTTTTTATTAAATCTGTGTATGAGAGATTTTTGGTTATATATTCACATTTCTAGTGAACTCTGAAATTCAGACAACCTGGTATTTTCCTCCTTCTGACAAAGAGACAGACTATTTCCCTGATGAGTAAATGTAAGTCAGCTGAAGAAGAAATCATAAAAATCTGAATTTCTTAAATGCTGACAGGGTTTTTTGAACACTGAACTCTAGAAAATAAGAAAAAACATCTAAAACATCTAAAACATTGCGGGGAGAGGTTAGACCCCACAACATGCAAGTGTTTCCTGCAGGGATAAAAGAATATACCTGCTCCATCCCTGCAGACTTCTTCAGCAGCTATTGCCTACCATACCTTCGCCTTACTGTAAAGAATTATTTTTTTCCTATATTCCACAGCATTTTCTGATGTCGTCTTCCACTTACAGCTGTGCTGGAAAACACATAGCAGGACTGTCTATTCTTAACTGTCATAGTTCCAGGAGGGATGGAGGATACTAGCAGGATGAATGCTAATTTGTAAATAAGTCATCACCACTATTTCAAGATGGTGTTGAAATTGAGCAAAGTGGTGTTTTAAAGTATGATGAAGAGGCTTGATTTTGAATTTATCTGGATTCACCAGGTCTGCTGAGAATCACAATGTCATTAAATAAAAATATTTGGAATTACCATGTTACTGGAACTTTTTTCAAGAACTCCCCTTGCTTCATCTTATACGAACAAGTGCCTACAGTAACAGATTTATTCACTATTAATTTACTATTTACAAATAAATCTTTCATCATGAGTGTTTTATAGATATGTTAATTAATTAAAATTGCTGCCCAAACAACATCTGATTGGTAGAAAATCCAGATGGCAGTACTTTTTATTTAATACAAATGTAAATCAAGTGCATTTATTCTGACTGATTTGGGAAAGTATTTTAATCTTGCAGTAGAAGTCAGAATATTAAGCTCAGGAGTAGGTGGCTTACAAAGGAATATCACAACAGCTACCAGGATAAAAAATGGGCTTTTGTTTACATAAATTGTACTTTTATAAGGCTGTGGGGTTTTGGTTTTGGGTTTTTTCCCCTCCTCAAAATATTTTACAATATATGTTTACCTTTCCGGAAATAAATGGTAGAATTAGTAAGAATCACAGAATCGTAGAATGATCTAGGCTGGAAGGGACCTTAAAGATCATTTAGTTCCAACCAAGCCCCCTGCCGTGGGCAGGAACACCTCCCCTAGACCAGGTTGCTCCATGCCCCAAGCAGCCTGGTCTTGAACACTTGCAGGGATGGGTCATCCACAACTTCTCTAGTCAACCTGTTCCAGTCATGAAACGTGCTCATCACCGAAACTTTAAAGTGATTACATTTTTTAAAATAAATTGTGTACAAGGTTTATCTCCATTAGCTCCCTAATCAGTTTGATATGAAACAAACCTCATATTTTCTTCAAAAATCATGGGAAAATTCTATTCTAGCATAACACATCAAATGTCATCTCAATAAAGACTGATTTAAACTGTGATGTTTGTGGTTGGTGGGACTGTAATCTTGTCTTGACCTTAAAAATGAGGTAGAGTTGTATCTCTCTATTCACATTTTTCAATAAAAGAAGGAAAAAATGAATACATGGAGGTGGACACACACATACAGAAAACCTATTCTTTAGAATACACTGAATAAAAATGGAAGAACCTAAAGTTGCACTGAAAAATTATGTTGTAATCTTGTTCACCCAAATCCATGCTGTTAATTTTAGCATTTTTTTAAAATTTCCATATAAATTTTCATAATATTATGTTCTAGATAAAATGAAATAATCTCATAATTTATTAAAATTAGATTCCCTCAAAAAAAAAAAATTGTGAATTATTTTCACAAAGTAGAGCAGCAGTCCCTTAAACTCATAAAATTCATCAAAATATTACTAATTTATTTGCCTTAACGTTTGGCACATATTCACTCTAACTAACTGATACTATTGGGAGTAGCACCAAATAGTGTGAAATATTTTCAGTGTGCCATCTTAGGTAAAGAGGGAGTGGAGGATATTTAAGGAATCATCATTTAGCTGGTGTGGAAGTAGGAACAGAAAAAGGAGAAAAAAAACCTTGACAGGTAGGTGGTGTTCCATCCATCTGAAGCCTTTCACCCAGCCGACACGTCAGAATCTCATTACCAACCAATGTAAAGCCTGGCTGACACTGGTACCTTATTATGTCTCCTGTTCGGAAAAATAAAACAAAACAAAACACGAACAAACAAAAGAAACATTAAACAGCAATTAACTGGGACTTTTAGCTTTGAAAACATTATTGATTAATGAAGTTTCTTGCCACCATATATAATGGGCTAAATGACCTCTGGCATAAACAACTTTGATTAGTCTAAGAAATGTGGTAAACGAGCATTGTGTTGCACACTGTGCTGCATCTATCACTGTTTTCCATCACATTATTAGTTGGATAGTTTGCTAATTTGTCTTGGTTTGACTGATGCTGTGTGAACCATGTGTCCACAAAGCTTTAAGCAATATAATTTATTGGATAGCCATTATGGAAGTAAATAAATAGATAAGTCAGTAACCCATACAACCCTGAGGGAAAAAAAAATTAAATAGGAACTGGATTTAGTTGATGATATTTAAATTTGGCATAGTAAGAATAAGAGATTGGCATTTTTTAATTAAGAAATTAAAAATTGATACAGTTTTAGGTACCAATAAAAATAAAAATTTCTTTTTGTTACCATTATAACCTCTCAAATATTAGTATATATTAAAAATAAATTTATTTTTCTGTGCTATAATGTGAGCAAAACAACTGATCATATTAATCATATTTCTTTTAACTACAGGTGGCTAAGTAATATTATTAACATGTCTTAGAAGGTCAGAATGTCAGCCTGTCAGATCCTCCTAATTTTTAAAAATTTGATTTTACCCTTCAGGTCACTGAACCTTAATTCTGATACAGAATATACCATTGTCTATAAGGTGTTTTTTGTGGGTTTTGTTTGTTTGTTTTAGTATAAGACAATGTTTGACATCAAACATTATGAAATATGTATTTTAAAATAAAGTTAATTAGAAAGAAGCTACTGTGTTACTTATATGTGATCTCTAAAACAGAGATGGGATTCAGGTAGTATTGGGTAGAGGAATGACTTCTTAAAAATTTTATTTTCAAATATAAATCTAACATATTACAGGGATGATTTGCATCCTGAAAAGCAAGAAATTTCTGTGCATAGCAGTCCTTTTTTTTGAAACAAATGTTTTTTCTCTTATATTACCTATTTCAAATTCATCGTCCTCGGTTAGAATTTCGGCATTTGGTATATTTGTTGGAGGCTGGCAGACCCGGAGCTGATAGGCTACAAACAGGAAAAAAGCAGAGTTGACATTCCCATACCTAGACAGTTTACACAGACATGCAAACATGATTTAATACCCACACTAACAGGATAAAAATAAACATATACTCATTTACTTCGAACCTTTCAAGAGAATCTAAAAAAAGAAAACATATGAATTTCTGAATTAATGAAAAATTGCAAGTTGCATCTGTGTTCTTAATTAGTTATTTAATTTCAGTGGCAAAACCTTATTCATAAATAACTTAAGAAGCTTAGGATTGGTCATCAATTTTCTCACTGAAAAGCAAAGATTTTTTGTATTGTGGAATGGTTGCTTTGTTTATTTTTTTTACAATACATTTTTACTGCTAAACTCTTCCACTTTTGAAATTTTGTAATGAAGACAAATTTTAGAATCCAAAAGATTCTACCCAGATGCAGCCTAACTGATGGATGGGAGCATTTTGAATGTTAAAATCGCCAGTAAATGGAGTTGTCGAACACATCTCACTGGGAGATAGGGTCAGAGAATAATTCTGCTTTCAAACTTCTCACATGAAATAATTTTCTGAGTTTTAACACAAGTATACAACAGCCAGACAAAATAATTAGTTGAAACAAATGATAAAAAAGACAAGTAGGAAGAGTATGCAGAAACCATATAGCCTTTTTTTTTTTTTACAGAGAACCTATGAGGATGGGCCTGTGTTTGGACACAGACAAAATTGCCTCCAATCTAAATTGCAATTAGGACAGAAATTCATCCAAAGAAATCACACTGAAGTATTTATACTGACAGTGTAGTCTTCTGCCTTTAAAGGCATACACTCAGGTCGATCAAGGAGTCAAGTGTGCCTGGTTTTCACTGAAACTACATTTTCATGTAACATTGTTTAAAAGCATCTCTCATTAACAAGGAAACATCATCTACTTATGGCAGCTTCAGCTGTCATTAGGATGATGATTCTGCTTCAGTTATACACATCTTTGTTATTTCCCGTGCTTGCATCCTTTAGTAATCAAGTAGTCAAACTTTTCTCAGTCATAAAATTCATATTTAATCCAGGTAAGATCTTTTGTTGCTACTGAGTCACCCATATTTGACATCTTCCTATTCCACTCCTTTTTGTCAACTGCATAATGAAAAGCCAATTAAGTCAGTGTGTCAGATAGCTAACACACTGCCTTAGGATAAAGTAATTTAAAATAAAACACATCAAGCAAACATGGAACAGCTGTGCTAAATGCAGTTAAAAAAAAATCACCAACATAATTAAAAAATGAGTTTGATAAACAATTCATATCATTTATCTCAAATGTCTTGTTTAGGGCTTTCATTCACTTTAATCTCCAAATTATCCATTTTAAATAAATTTGACTCCTCTTAAAACCCTGCCTTTATTGCTATAAATTGTATGTAGCTGATATGAAGGATCACAGACTCAAGGATACTGAGATATTTCTTTATCTTGACAACATCAATCCATAAAGTGTTTTAAGCTGCTTCTTTTTGGTGCTCAGTTTGTGTCTTTAATACGCATTAGAGCACACACTTCTGGAATGACAATTTCCACAATCACAAAAGAAACAAACACAAGGAGATCAAGTTCTTTAGACATGCCTTATTACTAGGTACGAGCATTTTTAGATATCTTTGGTCATATAGTGGTCATATATTAAAATCAACCCATATATTGATGAACACAAAGGTTCCTTCACAAACTGCTACATGCAGTGTAGAAGCCCAGACTTGGAATTAAAATTCTGACCTCCCTCTCCCCAATTGTACTGGAGTCTATATTTCATAATCAATTCAAGTGCTGTTGTTCTTCCCATTACGGGATTTAGGTTTGGGAGGGGGTGGGGGTTTGAGTGTTCGAGGGTTTTTTAATTTTGTTTTGTTTAGTTTAAAGTTTCTTTAATCCCCAAAATTCCGTCTGTCTATATTCATCTTGGTCTCTACTAAGTCAAAAAGAAATCTCTCCAGTCTCAAAATCTTATCAGGATCCAGAAAACAGACTGTAGTCTGTCCATGTTTCCTAGAACAGTCAATCCAAAAGGCAGCTAAAAACATCCTTGCTTCTGAATCTGTTTCCTTGCCATGATAGGAATGCAGAAGAACACGTGGCCACAGAAGGTTTGAATTACTACAAAAAGAGGTACAATTTGGTGCAGTAATACTTAGGAATTTTCATTCAGTCAGTATTTAATTCAAGGGCAGTTTAATGTTAACTACACGATATAGTTAACTAACATTGAAATCTTTAGGACAACAGTACTTTCTCCAAAATATTCAAATATCTACAAGAAATGTAATGAAACCCAGAAACTTTTAGATTACAAAGGACTTTTAGGAGCATTTTACACAGTGAGAAGATGAGTACCTTGAACTGCAGGGTCTTTACTCATGTCTTTTCACAGTGCATTCTTTTTATTTTTTTGCTTGACTACTAGTAAATTTAGTATCTGGTCAAGAAAACAGCTTGTTTTCGTCATTCATATTGGTCTTCCATATGTTTGCATTAGTGGTGGTCAGTCATACGAGTAACAACAACTCTTTTTAGAAAAAGTAAAGTAATTTTTTTCATTACAGGCAGTGAAAAAGTGTAAGTTGTCACACTTACCATGGTAACTAAGTACAAAGTAGCCACTGGTAGTAAAGTCACTGTGGAACTTGATCAGAATCTGATTGGAAGTGCTATAGACTGATTCTAATGCCGTGTTGCCACTAAATTGTCCAATTTGAGGAGAAGTTTGATCTGGTCCATCCCTAAGAAAAACAGATTCAAAAAGATTTTTATGCCCAAACAAATAATTTAATTTCTTCAAATTTTAATACTATGTAATAGAATTTCTCTACTCTAAAAGGCGTGTATCATCTAATATCAGATAAAACAAACACTGAGGGCTGAAAGCCTTTTGAAATTCTGTATGTGGATTGGAGTAACTTAGAGGACCATCAAAATTTATTAGAAAGTAAGGTGCTCTGTTCAATCACCTTTTGGAAGTAATATACAAAATGATTGAATTTGTGATTGTACATTATCTTCCAGACTTGGACAGGCTGGAGGGCTGGGCAAAGAAGAACCTCATGAGGGTCAACAGGGAAAAGTGTAGGGTCCTGCACCTGGGGAAGAAAAATGTCAGGTACCAGTATAGGTTAGGGGTGGACCCGCTAGAGGCAACTACTGAAGAGAGAGATCTAGGGGTCCTGGTGGACAGTAAAATGACAATGAGTAAACAGTGTGCTCTTGCGGCCAGGAAGGCCAATGGTATCTTGGGCTGCATAGGGAAGAGTGTAGCCAGCAGGTCAAGGGAAGTCATTCTCCCCCTCTACTCTGCACTGGTGAGGCCACAACTGGAGTACTGTGTCCAGTTCTGGGCTCCCCAGTTCAAGAGGGACAGGGAACTACTGGAAAGAGTCCAGCGTAGGGCTACAAAGATGATTCAAGGATTGGAGCATCTCCCTTATGAGGAGAGACTGAGAGAGCTGGGACTCTTTAGTCTGGAGAAGAGAAGGCTGAGGGGAGACCTTATCAACGCCTACAAGTATCTCAAGGGAGGGTTGAAGGAGGAGGGAGCCAGACTCTTTTCAGCGGTTCCCACCGAGAGGACGAGGGGCAACGGGCACAAGTTGGAACATAAGAGGTTCCACTCAAATATGAGGAGAAACTTCTTCACGGTGAGGGTGACGGAACCCTGGAACAGGCTGCCCAGGGAGGTTGTGGAGTCCCCTTCTTTGGAGATTTTCAAAACCCGCCTGGATGCAGTCCTGAGTAACATGCTCTAGCTCTGGGCAATCCTGCTTCAGCAGGGGAGTTGGACTAGATGATCTCTATGGTCCCTTCCAACTCTAGAAATTCAGTGAAATTCAGTGAAATTCCTGCCACAAAGTCTGCTCACATTTACTTACCTGTGCTTTCGAATATGTCTATCAGAAAATAAATAAACCTAATACTGCTCATGTCCTCAATTCTTTTGAATTTGGTCATTTCTAGTAAAGTTAAGAGAGAAATACTATTTATTTTCCAAAAGGCAATTATTGAATATTGGCTTAACTTAAAACAAAAACAAAATGCTTATGCTCTACTGAATAAAAGATTCCACTTGAAATCTGCACGTAGGCTTTTATAAATGCAGAGTTTATTTTTTATGATTAAGGATGCTATTTTTAGAAATTCTGTAATATCAAAAATTTTTCACTTAGCTTCCAACCCCTCACAATTAAATGTTATAATGCTATCATTGATAATTTATAGTAAATATGGACACATAAGAATTAACTTAAAGTTTATTTTTATGACTAGTTCAGAGCTTTCTAAATCAAATCCTTACTGAGAGAGATGTGCCATGCCTTTTATATAAATGGTTGTGGCTCGGGTTATCATACATATGAATATTGGTAGTTTTAACCAAACTAAATATGACATGCAGTTCACGAATATCTTAAATCCTTGTTCACATACAGTGATCAATATTATTTGGTATTATTTATTACAATTTAGAAAATACACGTACTGCTGGTAAGATCACTGCTACCTTATGGAAAAATGAAACACTCATTTTAATAGAAAAATTAAATCAAAGTTAGTACTAAACAACACTGGAATTGTACAGCGGACAAAATCATGATACAAGGGCATTACATTTTTGTATTCACTTCCTTCCAGATCAGAACTAATGAACCTTAAGGGCTAAAATTTTCTAATTGTTACTGGCATAAGATATTTTAAGTGAAAACAATTTCAAGATAAAAAAATGGATATTTTTGGCTTTGAAAATTTTGCGGTAATTCATTTGTCCAAATTCTTGCACATTGCCCCTTCCCCTTCAGTTTTATTAGGGAAATTATATGATTGGAAGAATCATTTGAATTGTGAATAAAATGCATTTTTTCCATTGGAAATGCCTATCAAAATTTATGATCAATTCTGTAAATAAATAATATCCCAGAAATGGCATAAGTTATTTAATTATATAGCCATCATGTATATAATACTACTTATACAGGTATAAATCATACATAAGTAACACAGCCAGGAGTACAACTGAAAGATATGAAATCACTTGGTAGAAAGGTAGAGACAAATAAAAGAAGCACTAGAAGAGAACAGTAGTGTTCTAGTATGTGTGGGATGAAATGGAAAAATATATCTATATGCACACAAAAGTGTGATTTAATTCAGGAAAGATTCTGAAGGTCAGCCTAATGATACACACATAAGTGGGAAGAGTTAAAGGGATTCAAAATTTATCTGAGTTCTATCAGGGAAATAGTCTGGGTACATATTCTGATCAAATTTTAGTTAGACTTTAAGGCAAAGCAGTCAAGTATCTGAGATGCAGGACAAGACAGTTTGTAGAACACATTATGAAAAAAAAAAACAGGACCTACAAAAATTATCACAGAAGTGTGGAGAAAACTGTTCAGTATTTAGGAAAGTCGGAATGAAATCCTGAGTTATATGAATTTACATGAATCCAAATTAGATTTCTGTGCAACAGAAACATAGAATGAGTAATTAATATTCCAAAGTGCCTCTCATTATTTTGCACTACTCAGACTACAACACTACTCTCTCAACCTGCAGATTGTCAGTCAATGGATTATTGCTTTAGGTAAGCTTCCAAATGGTCTTAGCCACTGTTGAAATGTTGTTATGTACTCTTAATAGTTTAAAAGAAGTCAACTTGGAAGAAGTGAAGAAAGTGTTGCTGTAGTTTCTTGTATTAACACACTAAAACATTGTAATACACACTGCTGCAACTGCTTATTATCACTCTTTTCTTTATTACTTCTCTTGGTTGTTGATAGGCTGTCATAACATACTTCTGAATGCTTTCTTCATTGAGAAACTAAGGCACATTATTATTGTTTTTTAATTCTTAAGACAAAGACTATAAAGCTTCATGTCCAGCGCTATCTAGAGAGAATGGTACATTGGAAAACATGGATTAGTGCAAATCACTCATTTCCCCTAGACAGAACACTAGTGCCAAGGAAGAAATCACAAATATACTCTTTTTAATTCATACTATGTTAAACAGTGTCACATGAAGATTAAATAGATGTCAAAAGTGTTTTCTTACCAGACAGTTATGAAATCATATATTGGCTCTGTTTGGAGAACTGTAAAGTTGATGTAGATTCCATTTCCAGGTGGTACCCTTACAAGCCAAAAGCAGTCTTGAAAGTTTGGGTACTCATCCGGGTATCCTGGAGAGTATATGGTGCCATTCATTGCAGTTATATTTCCTCCACAGAGGGCTATAAAAAAGATTAGTTTTGAAAGAAATATTAGAAGCTTCTTGCATTCTTCTTAGACCATGTAAAAGTGACACTTTGGAACACTTTTGTTATACTATTACTATATTATGTAAAACCATTACTATGTAGAGAAAATAAATTTACTGAGCTTTTTGCAAAGGGTCAGAAGCCTATTTTGACATTATTGGTCAAATCTAAAAGAAAAAAAAAGGTAACTCATGTAATAAATACTGTCAGAACTGGAACTGAAGTTATATTTAGACACTGGGTTTCATTATTCCCTGCACAATTGAAAACCACTTTGTTACAGCTTTGTGTAAATGCCAGACACAAATTGTCAATGAAACACACTAATTGCTTTCATTTCTTGTCACAAAAAAGTAGCCAACCAAAATTATCAGGTGAGTGGAGAGATATGCTAAGTTGATGGAAGATGGGGGGGGTGGGGAGGAAATTACAGGGGAATTTGAAAATGAAAATTTTCCATGCAATATGAACAGCAATTCTGCATTTCCCAATATAAGTTCCAGTAGACATGCAGCTCAGCTATATGTGGAGAAAATCATGTCATTTGAACTAACAGTTTTCCTGAAATGCATAGATATGAAAGTCCAAAAGTCAAGAGTCAGTCTTGCACTGTATAATATCTAAAATTAGTGCACTTAAAGGACTCTTAACTTTGTCTACTACCAATTAGTGTGTTTCATTGACAATTTGTATCTGGCATTGTTTGTATTTAGGTAAAGCATGTGCTATGGTTTATATATATCTACTTTGGTGCTGAATTGTAAGGTAAGGAGACTTTCATAGTCACACCTCATCCATTCAGACTCAACCCCTGGCATACTGCTTTTCCTCAGCTTTTAGCTTCAAACTCTCAAGGGGTTTTGAGTAGTGCAGACAGAACTGAGTCTGCAGCAGGGTCTCAGTGGAGTGAAGATATGGGCTGATGATTGTATGCCAATGAGATTTCTTGGGAAAAAAAGAGGGAACAGATTCCAAAAGGATGAAAATGAGGGAGGTGGGTTAAGAAGGATCAAAGAGTGTTAGATGGTGCTGAGCACAGGTTAGAAGGATTTTAGCTGCATGAGGATGCAAGGAGAAGAGAACAAAACTGTTTAAACAGGTACCACATATGGTGATATTTTATTCAGATTTTCTCCCACAAGAAGTCTGTGGCATTGCACAAGTCTTAGTATATGCTGCCTTACAATAAAGATATTAAAGTAAATACAAATTTAAAACATACTGTACATTTCTGGAACTAGGCATACATAAAAAAAAAGCCCACTTCATTTTAACGCTTTTGAACACAAGGCTTTAATCTAAAATCAAACTAAGTACAACAAGAACATACCTACTTATCTTTTTCCTTCAGCAATAAAGAAAATAACAAACCCCCAAACGCAGAAACTTCAGTAGCATATAAAAATGTCAGAAACTCTTTACTAAAAATACCACAGTAAATATTTGCACAAAGCCCCATGTAATTTAAGAAATTTCTCTGGGAGCTGAATACTGTTGGCAGTCTGTAATCATGCGACACAGCACACGTTAGATCGCCATTATCAATTAAGTTGATTTTTTTTAACTGCATCTTTTCAAATCACAATAAGTAGAAACAATAAACTACCAGCCACTGTTCAGAACTTCATCAAAAGTGATACTCAGAACAGCAACATACTTTGGGAATCTTAGAATTTACTAATTAAATTCTGGGTTCCAGTAAGGTAATTCAAAGAAACAGAATCATTCCATTCAGTAAATTATTTCCCTGGATTCTAAGGCATAGAAAATACAGCTAGAACTAAGTAATAGGGAAAAGCTAAGCTGTTAAGCAGTTAAGACATGAACCATTAGGATTCCTTCAGGATAAAGAAAATAGGGGTTGAAACTTAATTGTGATGAATTAACTTTTTCCCCTTTCAAAAGACAGGCAGTGGAGGTATCTCCTCTCTTTTATATGATAAAGCTTCTCGTTCTGAATTCAATATCAGATAGGTCTTAATTTAGCAACACATCCCCCAGAAATGCCTGTGGCTCACTGACTCCAGAAAGAATTTTGAGTAATGAAGCTTCTAATTTAAGCACGTAAATTTACATAGATGATTCAAAATTCAGAACATTGCAAAAATCTGGAAAAGAAGACAGCTTATTATTTTAATTATGTTTCATTTTTTTCTCCAGGTATTTGCCTTCAACTTGCTTGGTATTGAGGATTCCATTTTTAATGCTGAGCTTTTGACATTCAATATAGAGGGAAGTCAGGCCTTTGACTCACATCCTGAGCACCCCTCCTGAAACTGTGGAGGGTCTCTCTGGCATATGAAAGTGGGCACTCAACACCTCGTACAGAACTCATCTTTGTGGAAACCTATTACAGTCAATAACTTAATTGCTGAATATGTTTGGATCTTGTGGTCCCAGGAGTGTGGGATTTTGGGATGACAGTTTTAGATACGAAGTATCTTCACTGTGTCTATGTTTTTCCAGGAACCTAATATTGCTGTCTGAGTGTTGCCACGATTGTGACAAAATTGGAAGTTCTAGAAGAAAGTAATTATTTCATATGGAAGAAAATTCAGTCCTCAGTTCCACAAATAGATTTTGTGGTGCACAGATATTTCTCAAAAGATATTTCTGTGCTACCAAAACATCCATCCCTGTCTGTTTCAGAGTCTGATTCAGCATAGCTAGGGATAAGAGAAACACCTCTACAGAATCATCATATACATTCTTTCTGTCTCTTTAAAATTTTAGCTATGTGCCAGCCACAGTTCCTTCAATCTGCTTACCTGCTGGAAGCATATCAGTGTAAAAAAATGTAAAAGGTTAGAAAACATAGTCTAAAAAAATTCCCATTCACAAAAAATATATGTAGAAAGGACTCCACACAGCATTGACTGGAGGATGCCACTTTGTGCCACCTCTGACATTTCTTTCTAACTGATAAGGCAGAACATAAGTGGCCAGAGTCGGGAAATTCAATTTTTCAATCCTTTTTTCTTGATTCAGTGCAGAGCTTTTACTTTGTAGCACCACCTAGATTAAAAAGCAGCACAGGTCTCCACAGTCCAGACCTTAATCCTAACCTTCCAAAAATAAACTTATTATCTCAGGTAGGTTTTCAGAGATTTCATATTTCTATGAAACGTTTCAACTTCTCTGCAAAAATTTTCACGTGCAAAATCAAATACTTTCTCTGCAAAGGCCACAATATAAAAATATAGGTCTCTATAAACTGAAAAGCTGAAATGATCTCAGTTAACAGTCCTCAGGAAGATTTACTAATAATGAAGGCTTCACACCCAGAACATACCTTCACATCTGGGGAGAGGATGATTCCAGTTACGGCTGATGCCATGAAGACAAGTCAAAGCTGAATTTCCGATTAATGTGTAGCCAGGAAAACACTCAAATGAAATAGTTTGTCCCACTGTAAAGTCATTCCCAATAACAAAACCATTGCGAAACGGTCGAGGGTCAGGACAGCTTTGTAGCTGATATGCTGAAATAAATAAATAATAATAAGGGGTGTGGGGAGCAGGGAGGGAGTAAAATACAAATTCTCATTACTTCAAAAATAAAATATTTTCATTAGAATAATATTAAAAAATCATGGACATTCCATATGCCCTAAGTTCCACCATGGTGACAATCAAAATCAAGGGTCCTACACCATGAGAAGTGCAGTGAAACATCCCCACAGCGATTCTGGAAATATGTATAAAAATTAATTTCCAATTCTAAATCTCATAACAAAAAAATAATGCTATAACCACAATTTAAATGGTCTTAAGTTCTTTACACTTTGATAATGTGCAATATGTGTGTGTGTGTCTGTGTGTAAACAAAGGAGCAAACAAATACCCCACACCCTACCCTACAGGTATTCACAACAGAGTCCATGAAAGCAAAAATGGAATGAGCCTCTTAATATTACCTTTTACTTTTAGTAACTACAGGAGTAATGCACTAGAGAAGAAGAGAATGTAAAGGAATTCTGTGTTTTCTCCACTTCGATCTTCAAAAAGGTAGGCCATTTACTGGCTCTTTAGATCTACAAATTGCTTGCTGGTGCACCCTTTAAGTACAACCTAATCAAAATGGATCCAAGCTGCTGACAATGAAAATTAAAAAAGCTGTAGAAGAGTAAGCTAGAAGCACAGGGAAAAACTGGTAGGTACAGAAGACTGATGTGATACCATGACAGGGAGGAACCTAACAGCCAATGCACCTGTAACAACAGTGTAGGAGAATGACAAAGAGCAGAATTTCAGTAAATGGGAAAAGCAAATCAGGCAGCCTACACTGCATATTGAGGGATGTTAAGGAGGAGAACAAGGGCCAAACTAAGAAGCCCCTTCACACCAATATCAGAGCCTAAAGCACAGGAGGTGGGATCTATAATGCTTGACCCAACCAAGAGCCCTGAAGTGAAAGGCATGGCATAGAGCAGCAGGATGCAGTGTTGCCAGGCAACCACCTTTCCAAGACTGAGAGGGCAGAGACTTCCTGGTGGGAGAGCAACACTCTTGTTTAGAAATTGTATTAAGCGCCATATAAAAAAAATATTACCAGAAAAAACAAAAATACCCAAATATCCACCTCATCAGGATGACTTGAGGAAATAAAATTCTGAATGGGGGAAATAATTCTTCCCTAGAACAAACAGTTTGAGTCCACAAGAAAATATGTTCTTTCAGATTTGAACCAACTTGATACTCAAGCCTTAGTTAGAGAAGTATTCATGGGAACGCTGCTCCAAAACAGTAGTCGTAACACACTTTGATTGTACTGGGAGGGAGCAAGTCAAATAAACTCAGCACATGGATATTCAATTTTCTGGAAATGAAATCGTACAAAAATGAGGTAATGCAGACTGGAATCTGCTAATTGACACTACTTTCAAAGACCAGGCAAAACATGTTCTACGGTTCAGAATTAAACAAACACGAAAGTGGTTCAGAAAAATGCCTGTGTGACCGAGTAGGAAAGTTAAAGCAGCTACAATAGGGAGAAGGTTTGCATTTAAATAATGAAAGTTTGCCTTTCCAAAAAGCCATAATAAATAGCAGGTCAAATTTAAATAGAAAATAAAGAGAGCAAAAATAATTTGAAAAATGTCTTCCAGAAGATGTTTCAACTGATCATAAAAAATTATTTGACAACATCAGAAGCAAGAAGTCAGCTAGGGAACTGATGGGACAATTCATGACAAATGAGAAATAAAGGGCTTTTATGGTTTAGGACGTCATAGAGAGAAAAACTCAATAACTTCTTTGTAACAGTCTTTACTGCTGAATATGGTGTAGAGATTTCCAAACAAGATACAGTGCTTGTATTACGCAAGTCTAAGGCGCTAGATCAATTTGAAGTAAATACAAAAATACTACACTAAATAGGTTAAGGCAAGGAATCAGGAGCAGATGGCTTTCACCCAAAAGAGCTGCTAAACCAAGATATATATTATATCCTTTGAAAAGAGGTAAACTATTGTAAAGTCGTTGTTCCACGCGTCATCCTTTCAAGATCTGATCTAGAGGAGTGGTGATTTCCCAATATAAATCCCATCTATGTCTAGAGACTATCCTTGAAATTACAGAGCAGTGAGTATGACTTCTATACCTGGCATGACACAGCCTATAATAGCGAATAACAAACCGAGCAGATGGATAAACATGGTTTCTTAGGAAAGAGATTCAGGGAGATATGACTCAAGTTCACAAAAATCATGAAGACAGTGGAAAGGCTGAATGCAAAAATGTCATCAAATCCCACAGTAATAGAATTAAGAGTCTGACAACAGCTATGGATGCTGAGACAGTACAAAAGAAACTTGCGAGGCTTCGGTGCTGCTAAGTAGCATTTCTTTTTGCCATTTGGAAATACCATACTGAGCTAGAGAGAGCTTATAGGGATTTTCTATTTTTACATTCTTATGTTTGAGGAAAAGAAAAAACAGACCTATCTATAATTTTACTTGTTTTTCTCAGAAGAATTAAAAGGCTTTATAATGAACTATGAAAATATTTCATAGCAAACAAGTAAGATTTGAAAATATGCCTCTCCCACATCTTAGTGATCTTTTCCAAGATTTGAAACATTGACTTCTTATTACAGAACTAAGAACAAATACACTATGCAGAATCTTCAAAATTAGATCACAGATTGTATATGTCTGAAAGAAACAGTTTTCTCTTATGTGGTTAAAAAGAGACAGGAACTTTTTTTTTTAAATTTTTTGACAAATAACAGCATCTTCAAAATGATTGCTGTTACTATTAATAACAGCAGTAGCATACCCTCTTAAGTCTTTTACTGCCCTCCATAGAAGTAGATTTTAAAGTTCCATTACTCTTATAAATTATATCATATTCCAAATAAAAGGTGAATAAAATCTTACCAGGCAATTTAAACTGACTTTTTCTTTAAAAGTTAACGCTTTTTACAGTGGTTTACTTCCAGGATGTTACACAGATATCAAGTGAATTTGGACTTATTACTATTGAAAGAGTAATCAGAGACTGCTCTAAAGTAAAAACTGCTTAAATCATCCTTTGACGTTATTCATGTCATGAAAACAGTTAATAGTTTAAAATATACATTTGACCTTTTTTTTTGAACAGCGGTGATCTAATCCCTTTTAAATGAATCTGCAATTTTATAAATAGAATTACGATCCTGAAGTCTTCACCAGCTCAGCATGACCTATTTGAGTACAACAGAATAAGAACCTTCCAGCAATATTGCCAAATAGGTAATAAAATAGATTTGGAGATTTGAGTTGGCATTATTCTGTACTAGCCTACATGGAGCCAGTACTCTAAAACAATATTTAAATCTTCCCCTTCCAGAACCCAAGACACAAAATTGAGACTCACAGAATGGTTAGAACTGGAAGGGACCTTAAAGATCATTGAGTTCCAACCCCCCGGCCATGGGCAGGGACACCTCCCACCAGACCAGGTTGCTCAAAGCCCCATCCAGCCTGGCCTTGAACACTTCCAGGGATGGGGCAGCCACAGCTTCTCTGGGCAACCTGTTCCAGTGTCTCACCACCCTCACAGTATAAAATTTCTTTCTAGTATCTAATCCCAATATGCTTATAAAGATCGAATAATAGACACACAGACAACCTTACTTTATAAAGCCATGCAATGTAAATTAATATGCCAACCAAATTCAGATATGGGAAATTATCTGTTTGCCTACACATTTGAACTGCTTTTTCAAGAGAATATGCAATTATTTTTCCTTTTTCATCCCAATTTTCTGCATTCTTTTGTTTGATCTTGATGCATAGCACTGGTTTGAAACTACAAAATCTTTTATTTCATGTTTATCTTTTAGGAATGCCAAAATAAGAAATAACCTTCAACAGCCACCTTGTTCTCAGATAAGAATGTCAAAATCTCACCTTGATATACAATATGAAATCCTTGTTTGTTCTGTGAGTAATCACTGTGAAAGTATAAGCTGGTTTCATGAGTTGTGCTGAACAGAGAGGCTGGTAGCTGAGGGCCACTTAGTCTCCCAATAACAGTGCTAGTGTCTGTAGATCCACTCCTAACTTCTAAGTAATCGTGTATGGTCTCCGTTGAGAAATTCATAAATTGCAAATGGACACCTGAAAAACATCATCAGTAAATAAAAGCCACCTGTTTCAATACCAGGAGGGAAAATAAAGTATCTACATTTTATACTGATATCAGAAAATAATGTAACCAGTAGAAATGCACGGCAGTGTTACGCTCCCAGACGCAGTCGATGGAATTCAGTTTGAAGTGTTCTTCCTCCTCATGCATTATTAATTCTGAGAAGCTGGCAAGGTAAGAAATGCTAAGGCTGAAAGATTAATATGATCTAACGCATTGAACTTACATTATTTATATGCCACTTTTTGGAAAAGTTTGTTGTTTTTGCATTTAGGGCAAATTCCAGTTGTGAACATTGAAAACATCCAGTTTAGTTAAATCTCTCCTGTTTTCAATTGCATAAAATAGCCTCCAGTTCTATTAGAAAAAAAATGCTCTGTGTGCTTCACCTGGAATAAAACAGTGACAAAATTCTACCCCAGTGATAGCTACATTTTAGTTGTACATAATTTGATCTCTCTCAGCTTATATACATATAAATATCTCTCTATATATAAAGTAATGAGGCACAGTAAAAATTATGCATATAATATGCATTACACAAACATTGTAAAGGTATGTGGCAGGAGAGTGTCTGCTCCTTTAATGTCAAGGACATTTTTCAATGAAGGAAAGGAAGATCAGAAAAGGAGGAAGCCACAAATAACTACACACATGGCCACAAACTTGAGGAAGGCAGTGATAAGAACCAAACCTGGTCAATCACACTAATGATGGCATCAAGTGAGAGTGTGAGAATGTTTATTCCTGTGAGGTTATCTGATATGGGACTGGGATTGAGAAGCCAGCAGAAAAGGAGCAAAGCAGAAACCAATAGATACAAAGACACAGAGATGACAAAACAAACATTGAGCCAATGAACCTTGCCAGTCACACTAACTGGTGGGCTATCAAGAAACTACAGGCACGACTTTCACAAAGACCAACATGGACTTTGCAACTAATAAGACTGTAAACCAGGGGGATTCCATACTAGGAGGGGTGTAGGAATTCATAGACCTAAACAAAACCCTGAGGGGATGCACAGAGCAAAGGGGAGCAGGGAGACACAAAGACAGGGGCTGACAGAAAAGGGCATGCAAGGGGCTGGCTGTGTGTAGAACGGGGCAAGGCAGTACATTGGTCTGGCTGAGCCCTGCACCTGATCATCAGTCTGTCCTATCATTTCATTATCTTCTCAGTAAATCTTTTCTTAACTATCTCTCTGTGTAATTTCACTCTCTATCCCAAGTGTATACGTTCTGTAATGACTAAGTGCCAGCTACTGGTGAGATCAGATTTGGATTCCGGCTGGGATTTGGTGCCAGCTGCTGGAGTCAGATCAGGGCTGTCAGGGCCCTGCAGCCTGTGGTGTCAGCGTCCGGAGCAAGTGAGAGGCCACAGCTCTCTGCAGCTACAGACGGTCTCACAGGGGCTCTGAGCAACCTGATCTAGTTGAAGATGTCCCTGCTCGTGGTGGGGCGGAGGTTGGACCAGATGACCTTAAGAAGGTCCTTTCCAACCCAAACTAATCTATGATTCTACAGAGCTTGTGTCCAGAATGCCAGCTAATGGGGGAACCAGTGGTAGGGGACTGGGTACCAGCTACTGGGGTCAGAGCAGGGGGGTTGGTGGCCCTGGCCTCAAGCGAGTGCAAAGGCCTTGACCTTCCAGCCACTGGACGAAAACTGAAGAAAATGCTCAGCAGCCAAGTAGTTATAGGGCTCTTTAAATATTTTTCTGTTTATACATATTTCTATATAAGTTACTACAAAGCAGAATTTATATTTTATCTGAAGTTAGTACACTATGGAATGATAATAGTGTACTTTAATTAAGATGACTGAGTCTCAGTGGTGTTTCTGGCAAAGACAATCAACATGATTTTATATAAAACTGAAAGGAAAAGATACAATGTCAGATTAATTATTGAAAAGTCATGAATAATTTTTTAACTCCTAAACTATAATAGCTAAATGGTGTTTGTCACTTTCTTTTAGAGCTTTCTCCCCGGATACCTGTAAAGTTTATGAATGGTTTTCTGAAACATGTAACATTTTATATGTTACAGGAGAAAAGCGGAAAAAGCTTATGATCCGTAACCTCTAACTGGAAAAAATAATTTTTAGAAACACTTAAACAAGTGAAAGCCTATAGAAGGTTCCCATGATGGTGTTTTCAAGGTTTTGTATTTACTACTCAGAAGAGGTAGATGTATGTGCCTCCACTGGATTAGAACCACAGCATCACTAAAACCAGTTTTATTCATCACTTTTAATGTCTTTTTTTTTATTTTTACAGGGAATTTTAATGTTAATTTTCAATTCAGTTTTCATAGAATCATAGAATCATAGAATGGTTAGGGTTGGAAGGGACCTCAAAGATCATCTAGTTCCAACCACCCTGCCATGGGCAGGGACACCTCCCACTAGGGAAAAATATTTGGGATGTCACATTCAGTTAGTGTGGAAGACCCAGAAATTTTGTATCACCTAGTAAATAAGGTGACAGAAGATGACAAGTATAAAATAGAAAACAATGAGGCATGTCTGAAAAAACAGCACGCCATTCAACTGGCATATAAAGAAAATATCCAAGTGTACATGCTCCTACAAAAGTGTCACAAGTATAAAAATTAGATGGCACAACTGTATGGCCTAGCTTTGAGTACAGATTTTGCAATTATAGATATATAGGATCCACCCAAAGTTGGTCAAGGGGTTACCTAATGCAATTAAAATGCTGATATTACCTATGCAAATCATGGTGATAGAGAGTTCTGGTGACCAGAAGAAATCTGAAGATATATCCACCTTTTAGACAAAAAAGAGAACCTGGGCAATGGCAACTGCAGGTTCACTGCAGTCCACAGAGATTATGGAACGTGTCTAATTGAAAGCAATTTTCAAACACATAGAAGACAAAAAGAGACTTAGGTGCAGTCAACATGCATTTACCAACAGAAGATCACAGCTGATCAGCCATTATTTCCTTCTATGATTAAACTGACAAAGCGAGAAAGGTGGATATAATATACTCTCACTCAGCTATGACTTTTGACTCAGTCTTCTATAGCATTCTCATCTGAAGCTGAACATACGAATTTGATGAATGGAGAGGTAGTAGGTTAAAAATGAATGGAACTTCAAGACTCCAAGCGTGATAATCAGTCATTCAATGTACACTTGGTAGCCAATAACAAGTACAATATTCTGTGGGTTGATACGAGAGTTTATACTATTCAATGTCTTCAAGACAGATGCAAACAATGACAATGCATACTCAACAAATTTCTGGAGGATACTAAACTCAGGGATGTGAATGATAGATCAAATGGCACAACTTCTGTCCAGAGAAACACTGAAAAACTGGAGGGCTGAGTAAACAAACCCTTCTAAAAGGTTCTGCAGAAGAAGTGCAAAGTTCTGCATCTGCTGCACAACATCCTTGTTGGTATAGACTGGGAACTGCTGAGGTGAATAGCAGCCCCGCTGAGATGGATCTGCCAGTCACAGTAGACTTGATCTAGTGTTACTGACAATTTCACTGAGAGTGGGAAGCTTGACAGCTTTGAGTGGGAGACTTCCAGAAGCCCCTTCCAAGCACATTTCTATGCTGCTGCAATATTCACCTAGGATATGTAAAGAAGCTTAACAATACAATAATGAACTCAAATGTAGCTTTAACTTCTAAACTGATACTGACTTGGTTTAAAATATTTCTGATAGTTATTTTTGTTTGGTTTATGACCTCACAAAGGGAAATCAAGCCCATTAAGTTAGGAAATTGAGCCTAATTTCAATTAAACAACTTTGTCTTTATGAGAAAACAGTAGTATATGTGTAATGAAAAACCGAGAACACTGTAGCTGTTCTATTCTATATCTGTCTTTTAAAGCTTTGATAACTTCTTTAAATGAATTATAATTCCTCTTTTTTTTTTTTTTCCCCAGGGTATATTCACAATATTTTAAAATCTATATTCAGTGTTTTGAATCCATAAAAACCTCCAACACATTTAATACATGAAAGAATACATACCAAAACCAATAGGCAGCTTTATTGTCCATGTGCAATCCAAACTGCTAGGATAGTTGCCAGGAAAACCAGGGCTGAGGATCACTCCACTGAAGTCTGACATGGCACCACCACATTGTGCTGCAAAAAAAAATAATCAAAGACATTTTTCAGAGGAGGATAATGGGCTAAAAATTATTCCAGAACATTAAAGATCCTTCAAACATTAATATAATAATAACAACTAGGTTTGTATTTCAACAAATACACAAACATTCCTTTACCACTAAATACCTGTAACAAGGTAGTTTTCAAGTAGGTGCTTTAAACATACATTAACTATTCTGAATTAACTAGTCTTTAATTTGGGGGACACATGCACCTGAAAAGAGAATAGATGTTTACTCTGCATTCTGCATGAACCACCCTTGTGAACAGGCAAGCAGCAAACATGAGCCCACATTAGGAACACTGACACAATTCCACAGCAGTTTGTAAAGGAGCATCTAAGTTAATAATGTATTTTTAACAGATTCTCTACTCAAAGCGTTTCAAGAGGCCTTTTAAAAACTGCATTTGTTTAGAACTGCTGTTCTAAAAATTAGATAAAATAAACTGGCTTAGAAAATGTACACACATATATATTTCCAGAAATTGGAGTAAATCCATATTTAAAGTTCATTTTAATTTTTTTTTTTCAGGCATGACACCAGTGAATAGACCAACTTACACTTCAGTATTAGATTTGAAATATGAGTTATGGTAAACACAGGGGTTTTTAACAGTTTTGTGCAGTTAATTGCTACATCCTTTGTGACACAATTAAAAATCATTAGTTGCAAAAAAGAAGGAGAAAAAGGAAAGTAACCCACCCTAAAATTGCAGCACAGCATCTTTTTTTCAGAATTCACAACAGACCAGTTCAATTATTGTATTAGACTTCCTAGACATATATTAATGCATAATGATAGAAAGTGAAGACTAACTTCTGAAAAAAATCTTACAAATATCTGAATCTTGTTGAATATTTATAAATTCCAAGTTGAGGGAGCTCAGTACCTCATAGGAGGTTTTTAACACCTCACAGGATTAAGAACAGGATTATGAGAGGCAGCTCAAGAGGATATATAATCCATGTTGAAGAAAAGCAAAGTACAAAATCTTTAATGAGATCTGCAGTATCCTACTTTCCATACATTCACGGAATCACGGAATTGTGAGTTGGAAGGGACCTCCAGAGATCATCTGGTCCAACTCCCCTGCTAAAGCAGGACTGCCCAGAGCACATCACTCAGGACTGCAGCCAGGAGGATCTTGAAGATCTCCAGAGAAGGGGACTCCACGACCTCCCTGGACTCGAGATCACAAATACAGATGACACTTACTTTTAGGGAACCCAAGCAAAAAAGCATTTCTTTTCAGTGAAAGAGAGTGCAAATATCCCTTGCATTTCTTCATAATATAAAAAAAATGCATTTAAATACATTTCAGATGTTTCATTTGGGCTTCTGGCAGGATTCTGGTGCTTCTTCCAATAATATTAATATGGTCATGTATATAGTTAAATTTGAAAAATAATGTATCTTCTTAAACTGAGCAGGCACACTTTACATTGAACATATTAGAGATTAAACTGTAATGCTATTTCTATAATTTTATTTTCTATAATATTCATCATTCTGCTGTGGAAATGATTCATAAATAAATGAACTATGTTTGCAAGAGTTTCTGGAGGCCTCATCACTGATAGTCAGTTTATAATCGATTCTGACTAGAATGTATTTCATTCTTTCTTCTTGTGATTGGACATTTCAGAAAAACTTTGCAAAAATAAATGTGAAGTATACTTTGAAAATCTTCAGCTTAATTTGACCATTTTCACTTTTAATTAAGTTCTTCTCGTTTTCCCTGTTGTTTCCCCTATACTTATTTCTTATTTTTGAGTTCTCTGGGTTTCTCATTATGGCACATTAAGAAAGTTTATGCATGCTGATCATACCTAAACATATTGGAATCGGATAATTCCATCTTCTTACTGGTCCAGGCATACAGGTGATATGTGAATGTCCCTAAAATGGCACAATATTTGCTTATTCATGTAGTAAAAAAACATATGATATATGGCACATCATCATTATCTTAAAAATAATTTATAATTTTAAACATCATCAAAATACATAAAATCAATATGGTATAACATTTATATTGCACGCTGTTAATTGTGTCATACCTTCAATACAGCAGAGAAGACTGTAATCTTAATTATGTGACTGTTAGACCACTAAAGAACTGTATCTATGCCTTAATTTCTAACAGTATAACAGTGTCCAGCTGAATTCTATAATATCAGCTTTAGTATAGAACAAGGGTCTAGAAACTAAAAGTCTAACTGAAGCAACGTTGACATAGTATTGATTTGCATCATTTGTGGAACATGACAAAAAGATACGAACTATATACGTCATACAGTACTGACTTTACATCTTAAATTCATAATACCTATTTTAAATGCAGCCCTTACCCTCAACCCCGAAACAGTTGGCTTAAGTTGCCAAAAGCTGAGATATTTAAGAAATCTCTTTACAACATGTGTCCCTTTTCAGCAGATGTGTTATGACTTCAAGGCAATCTGTTACAGAAAAGTTCCAAGACCCACCAGAGTGACCCTCTGTGCTGTTCATCACCTTCATGTAATTGCAATTGTCTTCCGGAGACAGCGTATGAAAATGAAAAATCTTAAGAGAAAACGTACTTGGGATACCTTGCAAAACCATATAGTGAACATTTTAAGATGACCTAGTAGAAAAAAAATCAGTGGCTTTTAGCCTGTTTGGTCAACCTTCACATGAAGAGAAAAGTTAGTTTTTCATGTTAAATCTCCTTGTCAATTCAGAGTCTGTAGCATTTGAGGGAATCAAGCATCCAGGGTAACTGTGAATAGTTTATTCATCAATCTGTAACCTATTCTTTTTGTTTCCTAGAAGACAAATGAACACACTTTCTCCATAGTGCAAGTGGGCATATCTGCTCATTGCTAGAAGGGGGGGAAAAAAAAAGTGGCAAAGTCATACTGTATAAGCTAGGAAAGACGACATGGAGGGAAAAGGTTTTACAGGTATGTTTGCAAGTGTATGCTCCAATGTGCTTTATATTTTCTTTACTTCAGTCATTTGCTGTGTCTTATGTGCTCACACATCTGAATTTAAGTATGAAATTAAACCAAAGAAGAAAAAAATAATTGACAGGTTGTTCCAAAAATTTACCAGCTAAAATCAGGCAACATAAGAAGTAAACTTCAATAGTCATTGTCACAGCTGAAATCACAGAACATTTCAGTTATTCTTTAAATGGTAGAAGGCTGCAGACTTGACTAGAAACTCTGTCTTGAAGGGTAAACTGGGATACAATACAAATTCCAAATTCAAATGGCAGCTGAGATTCAGAAGCAGACAAGTTTATTTAGTTTCTATCACAAAACAGAAACCACAGCTTTTAAAAAAATATTTGTAGTCCAAAAAATTAATTAAATTTCTCTTTTTGATGCTGTACATATGACCCCAGCATTTAGGTCTTCAGAGAATTATGTAAAATAAATGTTTGAAATGATCAGTGTTTTTAAAACTTCAGTTATTTAGTCTGACACTCATCAACATGTGTTACAGGCCAGATTGATGTTAATGAAGAAAGAAAGGCAGGTAAATTATCCTTTTGCTATTTTACTCCAAAGGCATCAATAACTCCATTAGTGGTTAATCATGTGCTGTTATATACAAAACATTTTCTCCCTTTAAGACTGTTCTTTTCACTGTACATAGGTGATATGACTCTTTTGGCTCTTTTTACGCTCTCAAAGAGGTAGATAAAGTAGAGACGGTACAGTCTGCAGAGCCGCAAAGAAACTTTGTTGAAAACAGTAACCTGTCAGTTGGAACCTTAGTCCTTTTGGGGAGCATCTCAAGTGGAAACAACCTTTTCTTTTTATTTGGTTCCAGAGTGTAACTGTATATATTTTTGAAAATATTTTCAGGAACTTTCCTGGAGGCAGATCCCTACTGGTTATATATGCTGAGTAACTCAAAGAAGTAAATTAGTCACAGATTACAATCACTGCAAATGCAAGACCACAGCAAATTTGCTTGGCAAAAAATACACCCAGATTTGAAAACCTTTTTGGATAAAAAGCCCCAAGAAATTTCTGAAAGAAAGTAACTGACACTGTCTGATTTACTGAGGAAAACAATTATTTCCCTTCCCTTTATATCTTGTTATTCCCCCTCTTCACTTATTCTCTTTCTCCTTCTGTACATAGAGAACGATTGATAATTGCTCATCAAGCCATTTAACTTAATTTGCCAACATTGCATAGCTCAACTATGAATACCAAAGATGTCATCAATAACAGATAACAACCTATAATCACTAGTGCAGAGGAAGCACAGAGTCATACACTTCTGATGGAATATTTGGATAGTTGCTAATGTAACATTTTACAGAAAAGCTAACTAGTCCTGCAAGCGTCCACAACTCCTGAAGAGTTCAGTGTCCATTTCATACTGACAGACTCAAACATAACCATGTTAAACAACTAAAAGGCACCATTTGAAAATGAAAACTTGGCTCACCTGAAGAGAATAACCCTGATCACACTGGAAAGACACCACATCTCCAACCATATATCTGTCTCCAATTTTGATCCCATTGCTTGGGGTCTGTGGTTCAGGACAAGAGTCCAAACCTATAGCTGTGAAAAATTGAGAAGTTTAAACATTCTAAGGAACATAAAATCTGTTTTTAGATTTACATAGAACTTCTGTGTACACTGTACACAGGCACACTGTACTGATATGTTTTAGGAAGCTCTTGGATACCAGCAGTTCATCTGTGGACAAGCAAATGGCATATTATTTTGGAACAACTGTTATATAAGGAGAATAACCTCCTTTCCTGAGCAAAGGAAAAGGAAGAAAATAAACAGGGTGGCACCAAACACTTCCCAACAATCTGCAGTCTCAACTCAGTCTCCTCTAAATTTCCACTATCTCCTGCCTGAGATTCATTCATTTCCACCTCCAGTCTCATCATAATTACAGCCTACCTAATTCAAACTGGGAGTACCCCCACTTTCCTTTCCCAGAATCTGTTCTGGGGGATGCTGGTCAATACCACACCAAGTGCAAAACACACGAAAACCAGTGCAAAGCATAACTGCTCACCTGCATTCAATCCTTCACAGGTCTGACTTTACTCTTCCATTCATGTACAGACACACTCACAGAAATTAAATATTTACATCAAATTCCACTTATTCTGCTATTTTTAATGATGTACCTAAGTATCTCTTCTATCGGAATAGAATCAAGTTTGCCAAGAGACTGTATGCTTTTTTCATGGTATTCAAAAAGAGAAAGAAATAAATTCTTCATTGTGTCTTCCCAGGAAGATCCAGGAACATGCAAATATGCGTAGCATTAACTATAAGCTGCTCACTTACTCTCTTTGCTGACTGTAAGAACTACACCCTAAGTAGTTGTGAAGCCAGGACTGTTAAGCAACTAAACATCAGTACCCAGGGTAATAGGGAAATAATGTGGGATTCAACAATGGCACTACTTCAATATATTATCAACATCTTCATGTTTAAAAACTTTTTAATATAACTGTTCACTTCCTTTAAGGATCCCATTAGGTAAAATTTACTCTTTGGCGACTTCTATAATGACATATTTTTATACTATATGAAAGCTGGAAGATAAATTCTAGGAATTTATAAAGCATACACATTATTTTTTCTCTATAAGGTGTGTTTTGTGCATCACTAATAGTTTTCACTACCTTAATTTTACAATAACATTGTATTGTAAAAATAAAAATAAATAATAATGTCTAGCATTTAGAAAGTAGATACTAAACTCATCATCTAGTTTGTAATTCCGGTTCTTGAAAATGTATTGGGAACATGAAATTTTATATAAAACTGTATTTTAAAAAAATCTGCTTGAACTAAAATCATTGGCGTGCACAGCCTGTTCATGCAAGTAAAACTCAGGATCATGACAATATAAACTTCCTGCTATAAAACATAAATTCAATCCTGAATTGGAAAAAAATGCTTAATGCCTTTGCAGTCCTTATTTTCTCTGCTGAGAACAGTAATGAGATGTAAAAAGATTTTTTTTTACTACAGATATTTGTTAGTGGGAATCAGAAATACATGATACAGGCCCACAGACTGAAAAGTTGTACTCGTTACTTTTGGCCACTGATAACTTTATAAGGGTTTCTTTAGTTTACTTCATAGTAAACTATAAAGTTTCTTCTTCATAGTTTACTCTTCAACCATAATTCTTAACTTACTACAAAATTTTTGTCCTTAAAGTTTACATTCGTTTCCAATAAAGATTACAGGTTCAGACATTGTTTTGCAATTTCCTCACTCCATCCCAAAGTCTATATGATGTCTTAATCACAGATCTCTCTCACCTGCATATGAAGAGTTAATTAATTATTGATCTTGTAAAATAATGTATTTCACTGAGCTACTGGTTAATTGAGTATCTACTGAGAGACATCAATATTTTTTCCTGAATTACAAATTTTCAGCACATACTTTGGGTTTATACACACACAGAAAACCTATTACATATGCACAGATTCACACATAAACCCTTGTATAAATCCATAGACACATATATAGCTATTGTTCTTGGCAGGGACCGATACTTGAAGTTATATACTGTGAATTCTTTATTTAGGAGTGTAAGTTGTATGCTGGCACTAGACCACACATTTCAGTTATTTGGACACGTAGCAATACACAGATGCATTTTCCCTCTCACTGGATTCAGTCTTATTTTACTTTGTTTTCATAACTTCCTGCAGTTTTTTCCCCTCTGAAGTTGTAAGCAGCTGAGAGGGTATCTGCAGTTCAAGGAAATGGCAGGATAATTCTAACCTCTAATTAATGTTTAGTTATAGACAAGCGATCAGGCAGCAATTTTGCAAGGCCATGTTCTCCAACTGGCTAATCAGACAACCAGAGCATGGGATTTGCATACTGTAAAACTGACAAGAAATAACCGTGACACAATTATGCAGATCAGACACCAGAACTGAGCTGAGCAGAGGAAACTGCACAGCTGGGAAGAAAAAAAATAAAAATAAATACCCTGCAACAAAATATTAGTGATTGCCAGAATTCCTGTCAGTCAGCTTAGGCAATCTCATTCAGACAGAAAGTATGTTTATAATTATAGCCTTTTCCACTGGTGAGGTACTCAGCAATAATAAAAACGTTTGAAATAATTCTGCTGTGTTCTCAGCAGCCTGTGAGCATTTGTCAGTTAGTGAAGAAGCACAGCTGCTATTTTCAGTTTACTCATTCTCTCATTTTCGCAAAAGTGATTAATTTTCATATCCTACACATTCATATAAACCACATACTATCTATTATTTTATCAGGCAAAATTTGCTGATTTTGGCGGTGGGCTGTGGGATATGGGGCTGCAGGGGTGGTCTCTGTGGGAAGAGACCAGGGGCTGTGCTGGACACAGCTGGTTCCAGCCGACTCACTGCGGACACAGCTGCAGCCACCAGAGGAGTTTGTGGTGCCTCTGAACCACCCAGGTGTGTCTCTGTTAAAACATATTTAAGAAAAGGCAGTAAGCACCAAGAACAGGAACAACGAGGCCAGAGCAAGAGGAGACTTCACCGAAGGAGGACGGAGAGAAGAACATGAGCCAAATAAGCTGCCTGAGCAGAAGCTGGAGTGCCCGCCTGAGCAGGCACAGAGAGGTTTGACCCTAAAGGGCTACACAGAAAAGTTTTTCAGACCTGTTTTTCATATTCAAATTAAAGGTGAAAGCAAATAAAACTAAACTTCCTAGTCCTTAGGAAGGCCTGATTTCAGGCCTGATCTTGCTCCCTTGGAATTAAATGAGGATTTCACCAGTGAATTTGAAGTAACGGTATGTAGCTCATTATGTGCAATAGAACTGAATATTCCTCTTTCATATATTGTTTAAATACACCTGGAACCAGCAAGTGCTCTTGATTAACTGAATATTTCTGCATTACCTGTATACTCAAGATGAAATCCAGCAGCTGAAACACTGATATCAGACTGAAAATTTAGGTACAGATTATTTGATGTGCTGTTGAGAAGTGGAGGTATGGTTGTTCCTGAAAAGAGAAATCAAAATATTCTTAAAATGCACGGAAACTGAACTAAATACTTACATAGATCTGTGTGTTTATAAGAAAAGAAAAAGAGAAAGGAGGGGAGAAAGGATGGGAGGGAGAAAGAGAGGTCGCATAACCAATTCCACTATATTTTGTCATCATGGATGTTATCAAATCTCTATCCCTGTAAAAGTTTTATTACATTTTCAGTGCACCACAATATCAGAGACATGAACCGTAGGCACTCAGGGAAGCAGGGTCTAATATAAATTTATTACACGCTTTTATCTACAAAAGGAGAAATATTCACTAAGGTTTTCATAAAAGCAAGAGCAAATCCCGCAACTGGAATAATTTTTAAAGTAACAGTCAAATATATCAAGCAGCTCTGAACGTATTTTGTAGGGCTATTCATAGAAATGTGATCAATTATTTATTTGTGTTTCAGCACAAGACAGCAATCTTATTGCCTGATTTCATTCCATACACATGAATGGAATAGCATAAAGGAAAACAAAACAAAACAAGAAAAAGTAAGGCAAACAGAATTGTCTCATTTATCTAAAATAAGAATGAAGAATGCGTTCTTCAGTCACAAACAGTTTCAAGAAGCATCTCTTTTAGAGGTCTGTATCTCTGGACCCTGCTATAAAAGCAGGCAAAAAATGAGATTAATAGTTACCTTGTTTGGGAGTTATTTAATTTCTAACATTTTTTTAACTTTATGAAAGTCTGCTAAGAGGTGACAGATTAAAATAGAATGAATACTACCTGCTGTTAACTATAGGAGAAAAAAATATGCACACACAAAAGAACTAGAAAGGGCTGTACGGTTACAATAAAGGGTTGAATTGGTGAAACACTTCTAAGTCACCTGAATAACTTCCAAGCCTTGGAGCATTGTTGTCAGCACCATCATAAAAGTCTAAGGAATCCCAGTTGTGTTCTGTGGCAAAACTCACCACTTGCACCTGTGAAGAAAAATGTGAGGTAAAGAATGTAAACAACTTCCCCCCTGTATTCAAGAACAGAGATGACTGTAAATTGTAGTCTCTGTTGCTTTCAGTCGTGAAAAGTTGTGTCTTGCTCTCGTTGTCAAAGAGAATGGAAAATCATCATTAAGGGAATAAAATTGCCTTGCAATATTCTTTTTTTATTTAATTGCCAATTCAGACTTCTAAAATCTGTTACCCTGAGTGACAACCACATATTACCCCTAAAGAAAGAAGAGTCACACAACTGAAAAATACAGGGTATAGAATATAATTCCTTTGTTTGGAAGACACTGAAGGGAAGACAAAACATGATATCATCAATTACTGTGGTTTCTTTGTGATTCTCTCTAGTTTATCCAGGGCTAAAACCAGCTCCACAGTGATGCACTCTGCATCATCTGCTCTGCCATGTTCACGTTTGCCTCCAGGTAAGAGCAACTTCCTGTGTTTGGTTCCCTTCATCATTGACTCATCTCCTGAGGAGCAGCACTCACTAGCATGCTACAAGCAAAAGACAATTATTCACTTCATTCCTTCCAGAGGTGACAACATCCTTCCACTCATAAGGAGGTACAAAGCACTAATCAGACAGACCACAAGAGGGAGGATATATCTGTTCCCCACAAAGTAAAGAAAGGCAGGGTTCCTCTTCCTGTCTTGGAGGCAAGAGGTTCTTGGATTTTTTTGTTTCAGTGAAATAATCGCCTAATGAAAAGCTTTTAAAGAAGCACAGATGAAACCCCAACCACTCTCAAAAAGGGGTGCCTTAATCACTAAGTTAGAGTTAAGCTTTTTTTTTTTTTACTGTTTTTCTGCCTCGCTTATTTGTCCTTTTCTCCCAAATGGAGTAACTTCAACAGAGGAAACATGCGCTGGTCCCAGTACAACTAGGTAATGAAGTTTGGGGGTTCCTGTGAAATGTATGACTGTATCACCTTCTAGGAAAAATGAATGTTCAGTTTGGTTACCAGCTTCTTGGACCAGGGCCTTAAACACTGCACTTCTTGTAGGAATTTGCCAGATACTACAGCCAAAAATGATTATTTTTGTTAAAGTGAAGCAATGGAGGGTCCCTGAGTGTTAGCATGTTTTAGATACTTGGAGGAGGCCCAGGGGATCCGGTCTCTCAGAAAACTTTAAGACTTGTCTGTTTACTTTTTGGTTCACAAGGGATTTAGGTGAAATTTACTGGTGTTGTCTCTAGAATATTTCTGAAGAAATACAGAATTGGACGTGCAGGCAGCTAGGAAACCATCAGACCAAATTTAAAATTATCTAATTTTTTTTCTGTGTTTTTGTGGCCAGATTTCTGCTAACCACAGTTTTTGTATTTATCATAAACCACCTAATTTAAAAAATCTATTTTAGTGCAACTGATGCTAGTTGCCCTCCCCATGTAGTCAGGAAATAGACAGACACAGATTCAGGCAGTGATTCAGAGCTGGAGTCTGTATTAGATGTTTTGAATTACCTACTCAAGATGCCTTTCTGTCCTAACTTTATTAGGAACCATGGTAGATTAATTTTGTATATAAGGTATTTAAGCTAGGGGCCTGAAGGCGGGTTTTTAGTCCACACTCTTCATATTTTACCTAAATCTACTTTTAAATTTCTGCTTTTTAATTTAAGACAGCACAGCATTTACATCTTACCACACTGTTTCAATTCAACAACGTAGTCATACCCATTGATAGCTGTTACACCTAGATAGTTTAAAATTCCATTTACACATTTCACAGAGGAATATACATTGGTGATATATTCATTTCCTTTAAAGCAGGGAAAGTGTCTTGGTTACTGTGAGGGAATAAATATCGGTCAGGAAAAATGTCCAGATATTTTATGCACTTACATAAACACAAAAGCATTAACTGTCACATTATCTTGAATATCTGCATTTGCACGCATTCTCAGGTTGGACAAAAACAGTCAGCCAAGTTTTCAAATGTTCCCTAAAGTAGCTGTTTGGTTATTTTTGGGGTTTTTTTTTTTTGTGTTGGGTTTTTTTTTTGTTGCTTGTTTTTCCCACAGTAATAATTATATTTTATGTATGTATATTCAGCTTTTTTTCTTTGCTATGAATTGAAAAAAAAATACAATTCTGATGCCATTTTTTTATGTCATTAGTAGATATAAAGCTAAGCTGAGTTCTGAAAAATAACTCAGCAAAAATGGTATGATGACTTCTGATGAGTACTCTGTCTCATCAGAATCAGCTGATTCATCATCCTGAATCAGCTGTACTCAGTTTACTTTCTCAGGGATTTATCTTCCTCAGACCTAGCCCTCAAAATCAGACAGGACTCAAGGTATCAAGCATGAATATCACACTTCTTTACTGTCCTGCTTCAGTAACAAAATTAAACATTGGACAGATCTAATTACAATCGTACAGGTATGCCCATGAAACTGGCCTGTTGGCATTACATTTATGTAAGTATAAAATATTAACGTATTCAGTAACTGATAATAGAAAGAAGGGATGGTATTTGCAAGCTCAGCAAAAAACTTTGGGAGAATTAGAAAAAAGCAAACAGTAAATATATTCTTCTTCTTATAACTCTGGAGCAAAAGAATATATCACAGATTAGATACCTAACTGGAAATCAAAGTTAGTAATTTTGTCTTTTAATGCAGTCTGAGATAAGAGATAATAATTTCCAAAAAGCAACAGTGACCAAGTCAGGACACCAACTAATGCCTAATTTAAATCCTCCGAACTATTCACCTAGTGTTTAACTTACATTACTGATTGTATAAGAAATACACAGAACAAAGTACCCTAACTTCGTCAACTGCTTAAATCAAGTAGTGTTCCTCAAAATCAAGCTCAAAACTGATTTATGTTATTAAATACTATTGATAATCAAAATCAGTGTCTTTGAAAATTGAACTCATAAATGTTATTATGTATGGCTTAGGTTGTATCTATGATGATTTAGTTGTTCTTCCATAATGTCTTTACATTTTTCTAAAGTATTTTTAGTTATTTAAAACAAAAAATAGATTTTTCCAAATGCTTATAAAATAGCAAAGTATAAACTTATACTATTTTTAAAATTTTCCTTGACACGGTAAAACATCTTAAAAGCTCTGTGATGTAGTTTATTAAAAAGAGAGCTTTCATAAACCATCCACAATGTTTTTCCTGATTCTCATTATTAAATCTTTGCGTACTGAAAGTATACTTTGTTTATTCATTTTCTACAGTAGCTATATTTTGAACCATGTTTGGACATAGAAAACTTGCTATCCTGGTTTCTTGATACGAGTTTTTCTAGGAATTTGATCAGGTGATACTGAAAAGTCCTAATTTAATAAACAATTGCCTTTCCAATAACCAAATTTCAGTTATTTACTGACCAAAAGTCAGTTTCTTTAGTGAATTAGAAAAAGTGAGATATATATGACTTTGCTTAATGGATACTTTTCTACTAAGTGTTCCATGAAGTTTTTAATCTAAATGTTAGTAAATGAGAATCCTGACAATATATGATCCATTCCCATGTCATCTTGAAACACTAAAGTGTTTTTATATCACAGTGAAATTCCATAACTATAAAGTAAATAACAGTTTCTAGAAAAACATATATAACTTGTCCACAAAAGAAATCCACTTAATTTTACTCTGTAAGAAAAGATTTATCCATTTTTGAGAGAAGAAAAAAATATAGCAGGAAAGCCTCTCTATTTCCTCTGGCTTACAAGGAATCACTGACCTATGGAAATAACACATTTTAAGGTATTGGTGATTTTCTTCTAAATAAAAAATTTCAAGTGTATCTTTTTAAGATTTTTGTAAATATGATTATTTTTAAAAGCTGCATGAATAAAAAGATGTGCAATAAATTCCATTGTAAGAATAACTAGTGAGATAGAAAAATGTATTAATAAATGACCCTTCTATGCTCTTGCATCAGGAAAAACAGTTTTAAACATGGTGATAACAAGCAAATAGCAAGTATACTTACCTGAATCCCAGCTCCCTCTGGTACTGTGATCTTCCATACACAATTCAGATTGTTGTCATAAGGCTCAGGGTAACCAGGAGACAAAATGGTCCCTTTGCGCTTTGTTAAAACTCCCCCACAGGGCACTGAAAGGAAATGGACAAGGCACAAGTAGAAGTGTGGACCTTCAGAAGTAGAGAAAAGTTGTTATAAAAGCTTACACAATGTTCAGCGTACCACGGTTGAAAACTTTTGTACATTTATGCTACATTCAAAAATTATTATTTGCCTCAGGAAAATAAAATCTTATATCTCAGAAACTGTATTTTAAATGATGAAAAAAGAATAGGAGAAAATTAGAATTATGTCTGTTTTCTACCTGACAGAATCATGCTTATTATTTATATTCCCCTTATTTATTTGATCTTTAATAAAGTTAAATCCATTCCATTGCTTCTCAGAAATCTTACAAAAATAAAGCATCACTTTTAGGGGTTGAGAATGAAGTTTGGACAGTTATGTATTTTGTTAGTATAAAAATTAAAAACTAAAAAAAGCAAAATACTGCTACTTTTTTGTTATCTAAATAATTAATAGCACCAGTTTCAACTCCTTGACTACTTTCTTTGCTTATGTGAGTTACCACATTACAGACTATGGATCTATCACATTCGTAAAGAAATTGCTAAACGCCTGCGAGGCTGCACTCCTCATATCTCTGCCCGTGGATTAATACAAGTGTTATGCATGAAATTGGACGGAGGCATTTGGTACCATCAAGTTTCTCTTCTGAATGTTCAACTTGAAAGTATCTTGTCTAGATCATTAGATGCTCTAACAGGGACAAAGAGCTTAATCTAGATACGGATATTCGGTTGGTATTTAAGAAGTTGAGGGAAAAGATTGATGAGATGGTTTATCAAAACCATTAGAAGTTAACGTATCACTTCTGCGCAAGTTCTAAACTGATTTCATTACACACAAATCTGAGGAGTTAGAAAGTATGTAGGAGAATGCAACTTATCTTAGTAATGAATACTGTAGCCACATTTTGTGTTGCATATAATTGATAGAATCTGTTGGGAACTACATGGATAAACTAAAGGTCAGTGTCACTTAAAGTGTTTAAATAATTACTCATAACAGGACGAACAGACAGAATGACTGATGTCTGCTATCTGTAAGGAAATAGTCAAGCGTTCACTAGAGTTAAGGCAATTTAATATGGTCATGTCTACCACTTCAATTATTAAACTGATTTAGTTCGATGCAATTTTCACCTCATATATATTTTATCACTTTTATTGGCACAATGATTTTCACACATAAAGTGGCCTGTAACCCTTTCCCAGTTCAACTTGCCTAGAGACAGATAGCACTCTCTTTCACAGACTAAATAACGGACAAGAATATCAGTAATATACTGTAATCAATGGTCAAAATAATGATTTCAACACTATTGAGTTGTTATATATGAAAAACAAAGGAACTACATTTCAAGGGAGAAAATATTACAATTCTACTGATTTAACCATAATCACTGAGAATAAATGAAATACAGTTATATACTTCAGCTTCTTATTGATATATAAATTGTGGTTCCATTCCTATCCCTGAAACAGTCTAAATAAACATTATTTGTGTATAATGGCAGATTAATGATATTTTATTACTATTACTCCAGTGGTATTAGTTTTGATCTCTATCGGGATTTTAGTATTTTGGAGAAAATCTTTTATTTTACTGAAAATCACTTGGACTCTACCATGCACCATCACCCGATTAGCACAGAAGATTCAAAATCAACCTCATGAAAAAATGTTATCTGTTTTCTTTTCCACCACTAATCTAAAACTCTGAACATAGAACCATAGAATTGCCTTTTGGAAGGGACCTTTCAGATCATCGAGCCCAACCATCATATGTACTATGTACATACATACACACATGTGTACAAGCGTATGTACTTCTTAATGCTGGAGTCAGTATCGTAATGCAGTTTTGGCATGGGTTAGGATCACTTTTTATATGAAATCTCTTCTATGTCAAGAAAAGTAAAGTAACTAACTCATACATATATTTACTGTTTTGGTTGGGAACAGAGTTCTTCAGATGTCTTCATCCTCAAAATGAATAGTTTTCAGTGTATTCAATTTGCACAAAATGAATGTGTAATGCAGTCAGAACTGCAACTGATGTTACAGATGGAAAAGTTTGATGGCATTGCAAAAACATCTGTGCAAACAATAACCATTTTAAATTCATTTCTAAACAAATGATGTTTTTTATAAAAAAACAAGCCAAACTCTAATAAAGCATAGTATGCAAATGTATCATATTTGCCCTTGGCATAAAAATGGAAAAATGTACTATTAGAATTTTATCTCTTTACTGTGGGGCTTTTCAGCACAATCACCAGATTTCCAGTTGGTGCAAATCAGCTTTATAAATGTCAATGGATGCACATTCATTTAAGAATTTAATTTTGAGAATTTAATCTTGTATGATTAGAACCATACAAAGTATGTTTTCTGATCTGAAAAATTACTGCTTTTTTTTCCTGACAATTAGCAAAACTCTTCCTAAGGAAATCTTTAATACGGTAATGTTCCTTCTAATAGCTTGCAGTATCTTGTTAGAGATCTGAAGGTGAGATCATGCCTTGCAAGCACTCAGGGCACAAACAGATATTTCTGAGTCCTGATTAAGGGACAGCCAAGGGACTGTCACTAACATTAACATAAAAGAAGGTAACATATAATTTATGGCAGCAGAGTATGTTCATGAAACTCATGAAATGTCACAGCAAGGTTAGAATAGAAAGGGGAATAAAATCTTAACCTTGAATGAAGAAGAAAGTGAACAAAAGTAAGCAAGAATAAAATACTTTAGAGATGACATAAAATACAAAATGATGACAAAGAAGGAACACGTTCCACTGGAGAGAATGGCCTAAACTTTGGGCGGTAATTAATTATATTAAAAAGCCGTAAGAACTCACCAACACACGTAGGGAGTGAATCATTCCACTGTGCCAGTGCGTTTGGTACTGTATCACATCTAATTGCTGTTGACCCATGGAGAATATAGCCTGGATTGCACTCAAAAAGAACCAGTGACCCAACTGCAAATTCATTTCCAATCCTTTTTCCAAATCTTGGTTCGGGCACAGAGCTACATTGTGTCGCACTCGTTCTTGGAACAGCTGCAAACATACAAACAATTGTGGATTCTTAATTTTAGATTTCGTGGAGGAACACAGATTTTGACTGGAAGTAAATGGCTCGAAATATCATTTGTTATTTGCCAGTTAAGAACATTTTCATAATCCCCAAATGAATCTTCCCAATACGGATTGCATACTTTTGATGTCTGAGTTACTGTTTGTAAGAGCATAGCACTTATTATCTCACCAAGATTAAAAGCAGTGCATAAAATCCACATTGAAACCTTTCTAAAATGGAATTGGAAAAACTACTACGATGAAATATTCAGCTAATACATGGTTTCAAAGTACCAATTCTTGTCAGGTAGATATTTACATTTATTCCTGTGGATTTCTAAATGTGTATTCTGACTGTCGGATCAGGATTTACATTTAATGAAAGACTGAATTGCATTTGGAGGTACTGATGTATAACCCCTTCTGTGTATGACCCATAAAAAGGAAAATAAGGTAACCCAATAAGAAGGATCGTAATAACAGCAAGATCACTGATTCAGCCACAGGTAATAACACTTACAGTTATTCATATTTAAATTGAGAAATAAACCAGCCAGATGGATCTAGCATTAGTCAATCAGATTAGCAAAAAGAAACAGCTGCTTTATATAACTGTCTTCTCAAATTTGGCACCTCTCTTAGGCTTCTTAAACATTTGATTTAAGCTTTAAAATGCAGGTGAAAGAACAGTCCTAAACATTTTTCAAACCTTACAGAAATAGTGAAACTTATTGTATCGTTAACAGGCTATTCCTTCCCTCTACATCCCCAGTCTGTTCTACAATTTGTGATTAAAAGAATAAATGTACACATTTTTCAATGGTGTCTCACCTTGATAAACAAAATGAAATCCTTTAGCTGTTATTGGTCCAACTGAAGTAAATCTAACCGTGATCTGGTTACCTGAGCTCAATGGAAGGGATTCACCTACTCAAACAAAGCAAATACAAAGCTATCATAAGCACTTTTTCCTAAAGCAGCATTCAAAATACCTGTCAATATCTTTTCAGCTAGAAATAACCCTCCCAAACCCCTGTTCTGCTTCAATAAACTTTGCAAGATACAGATTATTTCAATAATTTACCTTGGCAGCATTATGTTCTAGAAAAGGGATACTAAAGCTTATCTCAGTTATTAGGAATATTTGTTGTTCTCTTCCTTTACCAAAAAAACCCCCGAACCTAATAACTTTTTTTAACTGAGTGAATTTTAAATTTAAAATTTTAACAATTTTACTTTGTTAAAAAATACACGCTGCTTTCCCTTTTAAATATATAATACTAATTTCAAATTGCTCACTAGATAAAAATCATAAAGGCATAGAGTAAGAAGCCCAAAACACTCACTATAATAGCTAAATATCAGAAGAAAAAAAATAGATTCAATTTTTCTCCCATTTATTCAGTAGCGTGAAGAGTTCTGAGTGGTCAGCTTTTAGTTCAAAATCACTATTTTATATGTTTGCCTGAATTGCGTGTAAGAAACTATAATTTTTTTCTTTTTTTTCTGCCTACAATGTCTTTGTAGGTTCATAAAAAATAAATAACAGTTTAATGACAGTTCTATTAAAGGATACCTGAATGAGATCCTGAGAGAGAGGATAACAAAGATGACTGCAGAGTCGGGCCATCGTATACTTCAACTACATCATGGAGTGATGTCTGGAAAAATACAAACTGGCCAAAAACCACTGACCAAACAGGAAGCAGAAAAAGCAAGAGGTAACCAATGGTAAAAAAAAAAACAAAAAAAACCAACCAAACAAACAAAAAAAAAACCCGGGACAGAAGATGAAAAGGAAAAACAAACAAACAAAAAACCCATTAATATATATATTTTAAAATATTTAAATAAATCAATCAATAAGTAACATTTTTTATCTGATCACTTAATCAACTGTCAAGGTGTTTAAAGTGATTTTTTCATACCATTACAGCAGTAAATGAATAAAAATGTAATTCCATATTTATACAAGAGGCAATGGAGGTACATAAACCATACATATACTTGTTGAAAGATTCTAGTGATGATGGAACAAACCCATTTTTCTGCTGTTGAATATACCTTCAAATTCTCTGCTCTCCCCTACCCAACACACATCCAAATTCTGAGTGCAGTCTCCTCCTCTGTAATTCTAGGCATATTACTATATACTGTATTTTATTAATTAATCTTGTTGATAAGCCTCTGTAAGTTTTACGTACTTACCTTGGCATGTTTCATTTTTCTTAAGAACATTAACATTCAGTGCATATTTACCTTTGTGAAATGAATGAGCAAGTGATTCAAAGCAACAAATGCTTTTCAGAATACATATACTGAATCACAAAAATTATTATTTTTTAAAGTCATACTAGTATACTAGTCATACTCAATTAAAAAATGTTAATTTTGCACTGTTCAAAGTTCTGTGCAGCACATTCACATCACAGGTGTTTGCACTTTCAATACGAGTAAACAGTGAAAAGAAAAATAATTATTTAAATTAATTCTGTCCCAAGCACCTACAAAGCATGTACATCCTGATTTAATCACCATTACTAGCAATAGAGGGGCAAGTAGTTAGGTACCGTAACACCTATAACGAGAGACAGAAACAGTTCTAGTTCGTTATCCAGGTTAGACATTTTGGGATAAATGTTCCAATGTGTTGCTACTAGATTATATTTGTTTGCCAGTATATTTGCATAGAATCTTTATTTGGCATATTTTGTTTTAAAGGATGAAGTAGGTACCTACAATTCTTCCAATTTATACACCCTTAAATCTTTAAAAACAGCATATTAAAAATATGAATTCTCTTTTGACTAATTTTTTTTTTCTTCCACCTTCCCAACCCAGCTATTGTTCCTGAACTTGGAAGCAGTAAAAATTAATTCTAACTGTCTAAGCCTCTTGGGTGCGCTGCAGACTAGACGCCAGAATAAGGCTTGGGATGGCTTTATGTGTAAACCACTAGAAGAGGTGTTTTACTGACAGGACTAAGAGTAGAGAAGTACTTATCCTCAACACATAATTATTAACAAGAATGACTGAACAACTTAATGCGATTGATAAACAAAGAAATGATGTTATAAAAAACAATCAGATATAGAAAGAAAGAGAAAACATGAAATAACTGAAAATGAAAAGACGTTAAAGATGTCAAAAGGTAAAAGGAATACATATATAGACCCATAATACACATAAAAACATAATTAAATAATTTTTCTATAGCTAGTGAAGATACAGATTTAATTTTTCCCAAGGTATGACTATACAACACAAACCTACAGAAGCCCTGAAATGTAATGGAATTGTATTTCTATATCATCACATGTATATCGTAAATTTACTGTTATCAGCAAATTAAATATTCTCACATAAGGTTACATTTAATATCAATAGTCAACATCACAGTAGTGGAGGTTTTCCATACCACACACAGATTAGCCAGATAACTGTACTTGGTTATGGCAAATTAATGGGAATTTATACTACTGCACAGTGTATCTGACATCCACAACTGTCTAGTTCTTAATCTCTTAATCAGTGGAAACAGCTTTTATGGAACTGTATGCCTTTCACTGCAATCTATTGGCCTTCTATTGGTAGTCTCAGATACTGTTCTCTCAGGTGGAGTCCCCAATTTCCTGGCAGGACATCCAGAAGATTAGAGAGAATAAGGAAGAATAAAGGATTCTCTCTGCCAATAAGGGACAGGTTAGGAAGGGCAAAAAGAATTGTGATTCTTAAAGCTCTCAGGTGTTGTTTTCCTCCCCTTCACGAAGGCAAATAAAATACCTGTCTCAGAGACACAAAAAGCAGGAGTGCACAGATCTAGTTCTGAGCTGTAAACCATACAGCTGTCCTTCCTTTGTTTTTCTTCTGTAAATAAAGCATTGACTGAAAACATGCTGGCCTGCCCTCTTTCTTGTTACTGCATTGCTGCATTCCCAGGCCAGGAAGGGAAGGAGGAGATGGGAAATGCTACATCTTCTCATGTTCAAGAAAATAAACTGTTTTTCTGAATGCATGAAAAGATATATGTTTGGGGAAAGGAGATGGGGCAGTTAGAAATACTAGAACCTCAGAATGAGGAATTCAAGTGAAATTGCACAGAAAAAGACACATGCATATTTCCCCAGAAATGCGCATAATTCCATATAAAATGGGAGAAGAATGAGACTCAGGCCTTTTCCCAGAGCTGGAACAGGAATGAACTCTCTTAATTAACACATTTCTTGCTTGGTCCTAAAATCAGTGAAACTAATTACATTACATAAATTATCATTCTCCTCCAGGCTTTAAACCTCAATCTCCCTTTCTGCTTCTCCCTTTCTGTTGCTCATATCCATCTCTCCTCACCTGACTCACATGCATACATGTGAAACCCTTTCTGGATCTGCAACACACAATAGTAAAGGAAAAAGAGTCAAAACAGTAAATTTCATTTTAGATACTATGTATATTATATTAGCAACAATAATAAGCAATACTAATACGTTGCATCTGAAATATAATACAGAAGTCTGAAAGAAACACCACACCATACCACCTCCTTTCCTCTATAATGGATTATTTCAATTTGACTAAACTGAAATTCAAGCATCTATTATTATTGTTTCTTTATACAGATAACATTGGTTTATTTACCCTTACAGACAAAAAACTGCGTCTTACTATTTTAATTACCTTTAAAGCTCTTAAGATTGATTGTATACCTAAAATATTGAATGTATCTCACTTTGCCTACACTACCTAAAAGTTAGATAGTTTTTTGGGGCTTATTTCTTGAAATTTTTCCTGAAGCAGAATAATCATGTTCTGGAGGGGCCTTTCTTTCTCCATTAACTAGAGTTGGAACCTAGACAACTAGTATAAACTAGATATTCCATTTTTAGGTGACTGAAGAAAGCTTAGCTAAACCTCATCCATAGTCTTTTGACCTTACAGACACAATTTCTTCTTCTTGTCTTACAAAGCAGTCTTTTAAAAACCTTGACTATACACTGAAGACGTGAGATTATATCCCACTACATATTAAATAAATAAATGTGTGCTAAATAAACAAATGTGGTTTTATCCATGCACAAGCTGACACGTTATAACATATGTCATGTGTCCAGCAACAGAAAACATTACTTTCCACCAGAGTATACTGGTGTGTGTTATGTTTTTTTAAAGAAGGAAATAAGGACGTATGTTGTGAAAAGGACAAGGGCAGAGCTCAAGAAAAGGGTATGTTCCTTTTTCATCTAAAGTCAATATCCAAGTATTCCATTGTATATTGACAGACCATTTGCCTTTAATGACAGTTATTATGCTCTATTTTCTCTTGTGTCCTTTTGAAAGTGAAAGAATAAGACGTCTCCAAAATCTGCTTTAAAATATATAAAATTAATGACCCATTCAAATACTAACAATTTCCACTGGGTTTCCTTCCAATTAATGAGTTTCACCAATTATAATGAACAGTAAACATTCAATATGGTACATCAGTAAAACAAGAAGTGTTAAACTACGAGAAGCTCCTAGTGCTACAAGTTTCTAGTGCGTTAACTGGCATGAAGCAGAGGTGCTACGAGTCAGCAAAGACCTTCCCAACTGGTTTACCAATGCTTGCTCAGTTGTGCCCTATTGTTCTGCTATCACACACAGCTCACATTCAGCTGCCACCTAAGGAAAAGTTGTTGGATACATTTTTACCCAATCTTACAGCATACAATGCGTAAAACAGTAACAGTTAATGAAAAAACACTTCACAAGTATTATCTATTTTGGTATTCTGTCTAATATGGAGAACATCTGCTATACTTCCAGTCAAAAAACTGCCTGTATTTGTGCTGAATAAGAAGCAGTAATGCTCAACATCGAAAACAATCAAACATCACAGACTGGACTGTCCAACACCAACACACATGCTCTTTCATTTACTCTCATTTCATTCCTATACAATAGGAAGAATGTTTAGAAAAACAGAGAGAATAATAATATGGCCAAAAGAGGGAAAACAAAGCACTTGTGAAAGCTAGTGAAAAGTGTAAGAGAAAAATAGATGTACAGAAGAAAAATAAAAGATACAAACCAAGATACAAGCATATACACTAAACAGGAAAAAAATAAAACTACTATATTTAAATCATATTACATTTACATCATTATTACATTTAAATCATAACACTACATTTAAAAAGAAAAAGGCCTCTATTCCTGTGACATTTGCTTAAGGCTTACTATTTTTTTTCTTTATTTTTTGGAAGAATGTCAGTCTCAAAGCTTTGAGTGAAAAATACACTTTTTCCTCTTGAATATGCCAATGGTATTTCTAAACCAGGGAAAGGAGGTTGAAATTACAATACAGCCCAAGTAGAACAATTTGTCAAAGATAGAGATAGATGGCTGTAAGTAATAACCATACTTTATTTAATAGGCTGAGAGTGAGTGAACAGACCCAGAGCACTGATTAGAGTGAGAATAGGAAATTTAGAATTGATTTAATCTGAAGAAAAGTTGCATGGAAAAGCTTACTGGTAAGTTATGTACTATACTGTTTGACAGAGAAGTATACACCATGGTTTCACAGCATCCTATTGAAACACCTTTATCATTAGATGTGCAGTCATTTTCCTGTATTATTTCAGCCCTACACAGTCTTTCTTAACAACTAAGATAGGTATTTGGTCACTAGTAATGGTTTTTAATTAGGTATTTTTCTGGTGTCTAATACAATACATCTTAAATCTATGATCATGCCTCCCAGATCCATTAGTAATTAGTGCTATAGTCCTAACTAAAACAAGAATAATGAGAGAATTGTGTTTCAGATCTGCCTTGCACATGCTCTGTTTTCCGAGGTTGTTTTACCAAACCAATAGGCAAAGCTTGAGAGCTTAAACATCCATGACAATAGGTAAATTATTGCTACTCATAGTAAGTGATTCTGCAAGATGACCCTTATCTAGCATGGCTTTAACTTTATAACTATTTGGGCCATAATCACTATGAAACGTTACCAGTTAGAAAGCTTTTATCCCCTATTCCCATGGAGTGCCATGACATGACATTTCTATGCAATCATGTAGGACACAAGTTAGATTTTTTATCTTAAGGAAATGATGCATATGTTAACTATAAAAAGAATCTTATTTCACAATTTCCAAAAAGCAGTCAAAAAGGTATTTCAGCAATTGCTGTTTAAAAGAAAAAAATGTAGATGGTTTAGGCAATTTAGGAAAACAACAGTAGGCATAAATAGCTTTTGCCATGCAAAGAGCTGTGCAAAGACGTGTGTCAGGAATTATGATTTTCTATATATTTTAAGTTGCTTTTAAAAGATGTAAGTAACAATTACAAAATACCTTGATGGCATTAAGTTTTCCAAGTAAAAGCAAGAACTAACCATAAAGTTACAGAAAGACATTATGGTAATGAATGACTAGTGATAAAATATTAGATGAAATTTACTGTGAAGTAATGCACATGAGGAAAATATAAACCTACTTTATATTCACAATGATGGGCTTTGAATTAGCTATTAACCACTCTGGACTGAGAGAACAAAATATTAGCAGTTAGCAAAAAAAAGAGCAGAGAACAACAAGCAATTATAATACAAATGTGGAAATCGAGGGTGCAAGGGACAGACTCATAAAACATAAGTGAAATTAGAAAATATACAGAGAGGGATGAGCAGGATAACAGCAATTATGTAATGGTCTCTTTTGAGTCATAAATAGATTTGAATTCTTCATTCTGGAAAGGAGATTATTAAGGGGCAAATACGATAGGAATAGAGAAAGCCATGAGATGTATGGAGAAATCAAAGAGGGAACAATTTTTACAGTCCTTTCAAGTATAAGAGTTGGAGATCATCAAGTTAAAAAAGACAATAGCATGTTTAAATCTGGGGTCATATTTCTTAATACATGCTTAAGGAGTGGAAGTGCTTGCTACAAAATATCATAAATGCTGAATCTAAAGGGGCTAAAAAAAGCAGTTATGTAAATTAATGGAAGAACCCAAGAAGAGCTATTAAAAACAAAAGTACTATGTATAGATTAACATTTCCTCCAGTCACAGATTAATAGAGACTGAGAAAGTACTTCTGCAAACCCTCAGTAAGTATTATTGTCCTAAGATTATATTCTTCCTGGATTTCCACATTTATTGCTGCTAAAAGAACACTGATGTGGACAGATCCTTGTTTTCTGACCTGGTATTGTGGTGATTCTTATGCTCCAAGTCTATGCTAGAGCTATTAAGACCAGAAAGTCTTGATTTAAATACTTTAAGTGACGGAACTGCAGCATGTATTTAGGCAAATTATTCCATTGCCCAATCCTTTTATTGTTTTAAATTTTTCACCTCTGTGCATTCCTTATTTATTTAGGTCTAAATTTTAATCACTATGACCCTGATTAAGTCTCCATGATTTTAATACAAATACTGATATACTCTGACTCCAGCTGTGATAATACAAGTAGTAATTTCTAATGTAGGTGAGTATAAGGATATTTTTTAAAAAATAATTATTTTACCAAGTTACCAAGTTTCAAAATCTGAAATAATTCCAATTTCATTGCACATAGCATACAATATTATCTTCTTTAAGCACAAAGGAGTATGCACTGAGCAAAAGGACAGCAGCAAAGATGTTTATACTCCACTTTATATTACCTAATTATATATGCACATTACAATTACATATGTTGCAGGTAGCATTACATCATTCCACATCTGACTATGCTATTGACCGCCTTAATTTTCTCAAATGGTATTCAAAAATCCAGAAGGCTTTGATCTTGGGAACTGGCAATTTACAAACATTAAAAATGAAGACCTGATAGAATACATTAAAATATATTACATGGAATACATATAATTACACTTTGAACTGTTTTCTCAACCAGAAGGTTGAATCTCCTTCAACTATTTTTCTCCCAGCAAGAAATTAACCTTCACTGCTGGGAGATCAGATGAAACTTTCAGAAGTATTAGTTGACATTTTATTTGAACTGTGAAAATTTATAAAGAAATAAAAACTGTTCCTAGCTGCTCATTTTAAATTAACTCTTTTCTTCCCGTGTCCCAAAGAAAATATCACTAATTTTTAGAAGCCAGTTTTCAGCTTTTGGCCCTCAATTCTTACAGGTTTCTGTATTGAACTTCTAGCTTCAAATCTTCCTTGAAGGGAACAGCAAGGGAGAAAGAAGTATGTGTTCACTTCTCTGAATGTTCATCAGTGAGCAAACTAAATGTAGCAGGTAAGAAAATAAATTTTTGAAAAGCATCAGTAATACTTTTTTTTACTACTCAAACTAACAATGAGATTTTAAAGTGCAAAACATTTTTTCTACCTCAATAAATTGCATTAGATTTTACCAAATAACAAAAAAGTGTACCTAATGTTCATCTCCATATACTTTTTGTTGTTGAAATATTCAGGTTTTTTTAGCCTACAAACCCTGTATCGCATTGTGATACATCACAGGTAACAACTCAAGGGGACATTAGTTACAAGAAAATGGTAGGGCTTCTAAGAGAATATGTGAGACCATAAAAAACAGTTCATTCCAGGTTTCATGCATTTTCTTGTTGTAATATAAAATATAGGACTTGTATTTCACTTCAGGGTTACATAGCATCTTTTTGTACTTAATTGTTACTCCATTTAATTTTCATAGGATTTCTTTGAGGTTAATGTTATGATTCTGTCTTACAGATAGATAAACAGAGATACAGAGAGGTTAAGTGCTTTGCCCAACTAACATATACATGCAAGTATTTATTCTCCCTGCCTATTTTTTAATCATTTTTATAGAATGGTTTCTGATTCCTTCTCTCTATTGTTCCTCTTACATGAAAATAATTATATATTTAAAGAAAAAAGGAAAAACAAGAAAAAAGAAATTATTTAAATTAAATTCTCATACCCTCTGATTAACCATAATGAACACAATCCCACTAGAAAGAGACAGAGTGTCAAGTATCTCACAGCAGAGGCGTTCCCTTATTGCTAAGGAACTTTCTTTTCTTAAGGGGACCAGGAGTACTCTGATTTTCACTTTTAAAAAATAGTTTTCAAAACAATTATTCTGGACTCCACCTAACTTATTACCTGTGCAACTGCCTATATTTGACCTCTCTGTTAATTTCTTCAGCCCTGGGGTTTGCACAGTGTGAATACATGTCCACATTGCAGTTATTAAACCATTTACAGCTACATTCAATGAAGCTAAACTCAAAGAAGCTAGTTGCTGGCATATCCTCTTACCTTGTACTGTGTTGCACTTACTGAATAGTGTGAACTCACTTGAACAATATGATTTCTACCCCTGAAGCTGTGTGCTTTTAGCAGCAGATTCTGTTGTTTCTTATTTGACATCCCATTTATGGAGAAAAATGGATTAGTGTATCCCAGAGGCAGGCTCTTCTCTGGGTTACTTCATTCTACTTCCTTGGGTTTTAAAACTGAATCTCGGACAAGATTCCCAGTTATAGTTACACAGGTCCCCTGAAGTAAAGAAAATATCTATACTACTTGTTAACTCTGGACCTGCTTTTCACTGCGCACCAGATGTTCTGTTGTTGACACATAAAGCAAACCCAATTTTTCAAAGTACTTTTCTTCCATTTTCTTTGTAAATATCATATACATGGGCATTGGTTTTAAACTAAAAGAGGGCAAGTTTAGATTGGATGTAAGGAAAAAAAAATTTTTTTATGATGATGGTGGTGAGACACTGGAAAACGCTGCCCAGAGAAGCTGTGGATGCCCCATCCCTGGGAGTGTTCAAGGTTGGGTTGTACAGGGCTTTGAGCAACCTGATCTAGTGAAAGATGTCCCTGCCCATGGCAGGGGGAGTGGACTAAATGAACTCTTCCAACCCAAAACATTCAATGTTTCTATGATAAGTAGACTACTTTATTATTTACAAAGACAAACACATTTATGGTCTCAGAATTACTGATGGAGATGGGGCAAACACATACTCAAAAATACCAGAATGGACTTACCAATGCTGCTGAAGAGTCATCAGCCATCCCCATAAACAATAATGAGAGCATCAATGACTTTTAACATAAAAATTCTTTCATAAAGATTATGCTTCCTAATATTAATGCTGTAAAGGGTGGGTTTTTTTGTTATTATTGTTGTATTTTTTTAATAAATATTTATTTTCAAATGCTTACTGGGAATTCATAATAGCATTGTTGAGAAAAGTGTGATAGACTCAGTTTCTTTGCCTCCTTTATCAATAAGATTTCTTATTTGTTTCCAGTGAGTGACATTCTGGAAGAACAAAGTAAACTTGGATAATAGATGCACTGAGTGTAAAATTTACCTCTTTAAATAGGGTCCAGGAAACATTAGTCTAACTCCTAGGTGGCCTTATTTTGAAAAGTAAATAGAGAAATTGATTTAATGAGACTAGTCTAGAACAAGACCTCTTATTTTCATTATGAAGCCTTTCTGGGGGTTTTGTTGATTTTGTTGTTTTTTTTTTTTTTTTTTTTCAATTCACTAATGTTTTGGGGGAAAGTGACCACAAAATAACTAGAAAATAAATTATGAACATGAGTTGTTGTTAAATTTAAAAATTAAACCCATAGAGTTCTATCTAGATTTTTTTATATTAAAAGCCATATTTAAGCATGAGAAATTTTTTTAATTCTCTCTCTCTTATTTAGGTTAATTTTGAATTAGATGGATATAACTATAAATATTATTCATAACTGCAGAAACCAAGAAAAGTATTAATTATTAAAAATAATGTATATAATGAAATTGCAGTATCTTCTTTCAGAATTAATAACAGATAGAAAATCATTAAAAAGTCTTCTAAATAAGGTACAGAAAATGAATATATCCTTTTTTCCCCAAGTTCATCCTCCCACATAAATTTGTTCTGTAAAACTTGAAGCATTTATATGATCATTTATATGATTTCAACATGTATTACGATCACCCAACTCTAATTTCTAACAGTCTAAATCCACTCATAGTCAATAGAAAACTGAAAAAAAAGCCCCAGAGAAGATAATTTAAAATAGCTTTTTAAAAGTATTCTTAATAGAAAAATATGTTTTTCAATTTATAATTGGTAAAAAAATAGTACTACTAGGAAACTCAAATGCATTTTAAGGCTCACTGAAGCTGTTATTCATTCCATTTATTTTTAGATTGTTAACCAATATCTCTAAATTAGGGAACTATTAATATTAGGTAACCGAGCCAGTCTTAAATTGAAGGAGTTGTCTATCTTTGTACAGTGGTTTTAGAAAGACATTAAGCCAATTTGCTTTTAATTTCTCAGTGAAGTTATTAAAGGTAGATGGGAGGAATTTTAATATAAGTACTCAGCCACAGAAATCACCAGCAAAATCTTGCCCTACACAGGTCTGCCAGAATATGCTTATTTAATTTAAGTTTTTAATTAGACATTAGTCTTTGTAAATTAAATTTATTTCAAGCATTAGAGACACATTCTGACTTTTTGCTTTTGTTTAATATAAAATATGCATTCGTGTTTCTAAGTCATTATTAAGAATATCAGCAATGAGAATCACGCCAATGAGAATCACAGAATCACCACCACCATGGTCGGAAGAGACCTCTGAGATCATCGAGTCCAACCACAAAAAAAAACCCCAACAAACACCAACACCACACACAACACCCCACCACATCACACCCACCCACAAACCAATAATCTTGAGCACTAGAGCATGCCCTGAGTAAGTAGATGTGAGTCAATTATTGCAGATTATGAAGGGAAGGGAGATGTTTCATTTCTTACTATCCAGGTATTAATGACAAGTTCTTCTCGTTGCATTGTCACTTCTACTTTATTGCTCCGTTTCTTAATAAGCTCATCGCCTTGAGGATCCTGGGTTTTAAGGAATAATACGCACAGTCCAACAGTCCTGTCTATTTAAAATAGTCTCCTCTCTGCTTTTACGCAAAAGCTTTTCTTCAAATCCTAAATTTAAAATGCACTGATTTCATTCTCTCCAGGGTCTTATCTAAATAAAAGACAATTCTTTGCCATTATGATATGCTAGTAGGCAGGATATCCTGGAAGACAATTAGGTGGCACTCTTCTCTCATAGGCCCTGTAATTGTAGCCTAGAGCAGACGTGGTTTATTATAGTCTCCTGCAGTGGGTGTGTGAATAGGATGGAGGAAAGAAAATCCAAGACTGTACAGCTAATAACTACTGACATCTATTTAATCCTGAAAAAGCTACTCCTCAGGACAACAATATTCTGAGACCAGTTGTGGGCACTGCATGCTCTGTGGTCACTTCTTTTGCTCATTTTATGAACAAAAATGAGTGGAAGAAGTTAGAAGAAGCACAGCCTAAGAGACAACTGCCCTGCTACTACAAAAGTGTTCTGAACTGTGTCTGCATCTTGTAAATGTGAAGATCTTGCTAATCTTGAGCACAGGCAGCATTTTCTAGTCCCACTTCATTGCCTTCTTACAGAATTGCTTATTTGCTTTTGGAAAACAAATCTGAGTCACACTTTTATAGCTTATGACAGTCTAAGCAAGTTTTTATGGAAAAGAAAAGTTTTTATGGAAAGAAAGAGGAGTACAGTGATAAAAATAAAACATCTGAATTTTGTTTATTGCTTATATTTATGTTACTGTCTCTGGACTGAAGAAGAAATAAAACATGCCTGCAACTTTTTGTTGTTTTCCTGTAGATTTTAACAATAGCCTATACATAACAGAAGGAATACTGCTAGAGATGGCAGATTAAGAAAATTTTTTTGTTCTTGGGTTCTTGGGACTGTAATCACAAAACCACTCATAAAGCTGTTCTCTCCAAAGACACAACCAACATGAAGTTTAACTTAGTTGCACTTTTCACTATAGTTCTGGCAAGAACTGATTTTTCAATGGAATAAATTTATAACAAAAAAATATTGTAAGGGAATATGAAATTAGCTAATGAGGTGCCTAAATCTGATGGCAGTTTTACCCCTGGTTAAGCCTCTCTCTAGTGCTTATGTAGGGACCACAGGGACACTAACCTCTTCAGTAATATGTACAAGAGAAGGAATAAACAGTTTCAACTCTGGAATAGCAACAACAGCAGCAGCAGCAACAACAACAGTAAAATAAAAAAAATATTAATAATCATCCAATGTTATTTTATTTGACGTACAATTAAGAATAAAGTCTTATTAGGTTACCAGGCCTAACTGAATCCATCTTATTAATTAAGTAATAAGGGTTCTAGATTTAATGGAAGAGTCACTTCGAAAAAGCTGTTTGGTTCTTCAATCACCTAATCACCTTTCAGCTAATTTAGAGCTACTAATTAAAAGTACAACAGCTTTCTAAGGATAATAATTATCTTTTATTATCCTACTAATAAATGTTATTGTTTAGATCAGATGATTCACCAGTTCATTCATCTGAAACAAATTATTACTTCAGCTTACTGAATGGTGTGGTGAAATTAATACTTGAATAATTCATTTTTCTTTTCATTAGTAGGCAAAACCAAAACAATTCCCTGTGGAAAACAGGAAAATAAAATTAGGAAACATTGAAAAATTCCTTCATACTAATTATCAAAAGGTATATAAAGAAAAGGTGTGAAAGAAAAAAATGAAAATATGTCATCCATTCGATAGCTGTAAATAGGAGGAAAAGGACTTCATAATATGATCCCGAAAGTAGATGTAACTATTCATCAGAACTTCAAGTTGGCAACAGATGCGTTGCCAGTCTGCATGAGTCTACAACTTAAATGTGAACTCAAAACTTAGGGAATTTTTCAAGTGAAATGTTTCAAGAGGTAAATGAAAAACTCTTTGTTTGTGGAGAAATTGAATCTTGCAAGACACTTGTGTTCCTCTTAACCATTAACATACTAATTCTGACTGATCTAATTTCAAGAGGATAAACTCATCCAAGAGGAACTTTCATTAATTAATCAGCAGTCCTGGCTAACCAGGGAAGTACCACTTGGCTGGAGGTTAGCAAATGCAACACACGTCTACAAGAGGGATGGAAGGAAGATGCAGGTAAGCACAGGCCTGCTCTGAGTCAGGGCCAGTCTGAGGACAGCTTACGGAGAAGATCATCTTGAGTGCCATCATGCGACATGGACAGGACTAGCAGGTGGCCAGGCCCAGTCAGCATGGATTCATTCCACTCATATAATCAGTTAGAGCTGGGCAAGTCTCAATAGCTGAGTGTTGCTTTCAGGGAAGCTTTTCCCTTTGACTACATACATGCATATGTATGTGTATCCATACATATGTACATACGCTACTTTTCTTCCCATTACTTCTTCTGCTATTTATCCCTTGTAATCATTGAATGACACGGTCCTCTTCCATTCTACTGCCTAATTGACATACCATAGGAGGAACCCCTCAGAAACGCTAGGACTATCATCCTTCACTGGCTTTGCACACCTGCTCCCCAAGCAGAAATTCAACATCTTCTCTAAGTAGCAACTCAAAGCAATTTCCCCTCACCAAATAGTCATGTTTTGACAGTCTTTTAATGACTTCGTAAAATGCATTTCAAATTCCAAACTCTTTTAAAAAGGGGGGTGGGGATGATTGCCACACGTGTGCAGGAGCCTGGCTTCAAAGTTAGCTTTTTTGTTTGTTTGTTTTGTTTTTTTATCACATTTTCCTGAAATTTACTTTTAAAAGAGTAGCAATTCAGCTCTATCCCAAGTTTAACTAAAATATTTCTTTTTAAATTCATATAAATAACGAATTGGATACAAAAAGCAAACAGCTAAGAACCCAACATTTCTCCAGTAAAACAAAGTGCTCAGAGATCCTGTTTTAAGAGTGTGGAATAATCAACCATTTCTACAGTCAGGACTGGAAAAACGCAAAGCAAAGTTTAGTGAGGATTGTGAACACTTTTTTATTTGTTTAGAAAACAAAGTTAATGGCAGGGAAATCACTGAGAGAAATCCTGAATCTTTCAAGATTTTATCTGTGTACACAGTGATGAACACAAACATCTGAGTCAATACAGATAAGCTTACCTGAAAGGGAATGATTTATATCCAAAGGAATATGATGAAGAGAAAAGGTGAGAAGTATGAATTGTGGCTACATGAGCAGGGACTGATACTGAAAAGTTTTATGTAAGTAAAAGACTTTTGTAAAAGGTTTTTTTGAAGTTCCTTTATCCTTGCCTGATCCTAACAATGTCCTTTCCTGAAATACAGCAAAATACTTCAAGATGGAAACAATGACTCCTCACAGATTCCCTGGCTCTTACTGCCAACAAGTGAAACTTCTTTATAAGGGAGTAGGCACTTGGAGGTTCCTCAGTTGTTCTCTTAGAATTATTTTGAATTGATTTTTTGCAGCTACAAAGGTGGGAAAATGCAGAAAAGAAAAAAAAAAACAACTAACCCCCCCAAAAAACTGAAAACCACAAACAAAAAAAACCCACAAGAAAACAAAAACAAGAGAAAGACAGGCCTGATCCAATGGCCTGTACTGACTGATTATTGAAAATACATTTAACTTTAAAAATTTTCAGGTGACTTAAATGGAAGCTAATTATATTTATGAACAGCTAGGTAAAGATGACAATTCATTCCTTTTATGAAGCCAGGAAGAGTTATTTCCAGAACTTAGTGTCTGAGGAGAAGTCTAGAGTGGTTTATGGGGTAGGTATGATTTGAATTTTTCATAATTTTGTACAGCCCATTAGTCAAAGAACTAGGTGAGTAGGTTCTCTCTTCTAGGAGAATAGAGTTTTAGACTTTCTTTAGCCTGATGGAAATTGAAACCTCGTTTCTGTCATCTGAAAGGGGTACCCTATCAAACTATGTCTTGTTCTAAATAGGACCACTGTTAGCCTTTCCAGTTGTCTGGGATTTTATGTAGTCATATATGCACAATTCATGTTTCTACAAGAATCACAAGCTGTAGGAGCTCTTTCTTCCATCAGGAAAGACTGATGTAACCCCTTTCCCCTGATTATTTTGTTGTCTCTAATTTTTAGGGATGAAAAGCAGAACTATAAATTTCCACAGCCTAGCTAATCCTTGAAGAATCAGGCTCTCCTGAGGGAGCTCACCTGCTCTCTTCCTGGCTTCACAGGCAGCTAGGTGAATTCTGAGGTGGACTATGGCTTTGTTCCAACAGGAGGAATGAGTAAGGCTCCCATTAGTGCAGATTTTTCTTGGCAGGGGGGCCAACAGGATTCTCCTGAATCTGAGATGTTTACTGTCAGAAGTGAGCAGTTTTGCACCACCTAATCAACCCCACGCTGCTTAGGCTTGAAGAGTTAGAAAGCGGTTTTTTTCACTCATACAGAGACTAAGAATAAAAATGATATCTTCATTATTAGTATAACTTAATATTAAAAGGACCTAATCAATGGTGATGCAAGCCTTTGGTACTGTGCTGCTGAAGTATTTCAATCCTGTTCTAAGAAGTTAATCTAACAAAAAGGCAGAATTGTTTAGAAAATCTGCCCCCACTCAGCCGGCTCCCCAGGATAGTAACACGTATTGAAAAGCATGTAAGTGACAAATGTAATGCAGTCTGGCCTCTGTCGTTTGGAACTAGGAACCCAGACTAATTTCAGCAATTTTAATAACAGTCTTTTCTGTGAACAAGGTCTGATAATTAAATATTTGGAGCAGCTGGAGTCACACTGCTCAGAAAAAAAAAGAAAAAATATCTTTAGAAATCTTTCATCAATTCATTGGCAGTACAGTCAAATTATTTTACTTATTGTGAAGCTATGAATTTCTTCGAAGACCACAGATGTGGTCTTATCATCATTCCACTTTGTTATTAGGCTATTAAAAAGACAGCTATACAGTTGCCATATCTTTATAACCAAACTCAATAGCTTAAGCTATTTAGTGGTGTGTATTAAATTGGTCATTATTGTATTCAAAAACATCATTAATATGTGAGCCAAAACTAATCATTTTTATTGAAAAAATCCAAAAGCAACATTGAAAAAGTGACTTCAAATCAAACTAAGCAACTAAAATAGTAAATCTCTTCAAATTTTATTTCAAAAATACATTGAAGAGTTTGATCTCCTTTAAAAGTCACCCTGTGGTGACTTTTTTATTGGCATCTGCTCACTTGGCAAGCATGTTAAGCACTGAAGCAGTGAATGAAATACTCCCCAGCTGTGAGTTTGCGTATATAAAACCTGCCAGTCCTTCCTCCCATAAACCTAGGAGATTCAGAGATAAGTGGAAAATTATGTGAAATGACCTTCTGGCACTTCTTTAGATTATATAGTCAGCATCTGAATGACACAAACTTCGCCTTCAATTAGAAAAGCAAACTAGAAGTTAATAGTTACACAACAAATGCTCACCTTTGTTCTCCTAAAATCTTAGACTGAAATCTCAAGCTCTTTTAAAGAGGGCAGGTAGCACAGTAATTCACGTGTACTTAACAGTGTGATAAAAAATACATTTTCTATCTACCAGGTATCTTCCATATAAAATTGAAAATGTAGCATAACCCTATTGCTAGTAGCTTATTCATATCTGAATCAAGTAGCTAATATTATTGCCCTGTGTTTGAAATACAATGAAAAATTAAAATATTTGGCACAGCCTTTTTAAAACTTGCAAAATATTCTTCAAAGAAAGATTTTCTTACATCAAGATGAAAATATTTTCCTAGTTTACATATGTAACCTACATTATCACATTGTAATTAATTTTATCCAAACTCTGAAAATATTTATATTTTAAGTAGCACTTCAGGGTACATTTATTATATATTCTGCAGAAGAAAATACTTAGTATTTGCTAAGAAATAAAAATAACAACAGAAAATGTTTCCAGCATATGACTAATCCTGCCTTTCAGTTTCTTTTTCTAGATGGCAACATAAATCCATTATGTATTCATTGTGTACACAGTCTATAGGCCATGACTTCCTGTTTTTGTAGAATATCCGACATGATATAGTCCACCACCTGAAATTCTTGAGTATGTGATCTAACAACATTTAAAGAATCATGCATATTAATGTCTAATATACACTTAACAAAGATTTTGTTTGCCTCCAGTTTTATATTTAAAAGATTTGAGGATGAGCAATCAGTAAGTATTTGAATAATCTAATGAAGAATTTGAATAATCCAAGCTCAGACCCCTAAATGGCCACTAACTGAAATATATCTGACATTGCCAATTATACCATATACTCACAAGATAAAATCATGAAGCTATGTGTCTGCAATGTGATTACTATCTGGATGTAGATTACACTACCAGCAATGTTCTCTAATTCATTTAACCTGCAGTAGCTGCCAGAACAAATATTGCAAAATGAGGCTGTGCTGTTTCTTTTACATTACAAACAATTTATCTCCTTCCAAAAATTGCAGATAGACGTTTTAGATGGGATGAATCATGCCATGGGAATACGTATCTCTCTTTGTTGATAATAGCAAGCACCTGAATGGCTTAGACTAGATATCTAACTTCATAGTTAGGTACGTAACTAAATCAAGAGGAAATACATCCCATCAAAGGGTTAAATTACACGTATACACACCTGTATGCTTTGTATGCAAGACTAAAACATATGCACATAAATCAGCAATGCTTAAGGGCGGCTCTTTAAGACAAGATACATACACAGATTTAGAGTATCCCCACTTTGATTTTACAGATTAAAACACAAATTATGTCACTGCATCTGACTCCAAAGCTCCAGATCTTACACTTATGGATGAAAATTTTCTTTTCCATTAAGCATTTACTGTGCAGAAGATAGACTTCTAAGTTTTCTTATGTTTCTGGCTCACCATCTGTACATCCTTTTCTCGCTAAAATGCACCCAATACAATGAGCCAGACACTACTTATTTTTATTGCATTATGTAGCTATGCAATCTTCTTATTTTAAAAAAGAAATGAACAATGCCTATATAAATGCATTGTACATTTCAAACAGTTTATATATATATATATATTTAATGAAAATAATAGTGGAAAATAAATTCAGTCAGTCAGTCAGTGCACACTGAATGCACATTGAGAATATACAATTTCCACTGTGGTGGGTGGGTGTATTATTTGTTTCTAGCAAAATGTACACAACCTACATGTTTTTCTGGCTCTAGAGAACCTGACTCCATTCTTATCCCTCTTCAGTATTCTTCATTAACTCTTAAAATTAACTTGTCAAAGAGTCGAATGAAAAGACATATACCTGCCACAGTTGAGGCCACTCAGACAAATTTCAAATCAAAACAATATTCTGGCAATGAGTTAAATTAACATAAAGCAGCATTTACAACAACAATGTTCCAAATATTTCCTTTCCACACTGGTAATAATACATCATAAAAAAAAAAAAAAAGACAAAAAAAGAAAGAATACTTCACCAATTTTGTGTCTGATTGCATATTAGCTTAATTAGGCTTATTGTCTCTGCAATGAAAACCACTTGTGTCTGCCCGGCACTTTTTGCACAACAATATCTCAGTTCTGGCCAGAGTTTCTAAATTCTTATCCCAGATAATACTGTTGTTTATGTACTTTTGAATGAAGATTAGTTAGCTGACTAGAGAAAATTACAGAAAAGAACTTCCATACACTTTTTAATGCTGAGTTTTAAGGTTTTACTAAACGTCATTCTAGTATTTTTGGATGCCAGTACAAGATACTTTGAAAATCTTGCATTAACAGAATAGTGTTAAAAAGACAAATGACAACAGAACAATGGAGTTGAAAGAATGCCAAGAAAAAAGGGAAAAGGACATGAAAATTTTGTCGTGTTTGTTTTACTCATACGCCAAATACTTCTTCCTATTGTTAATAATAAATATTTGTATGTACATCCTCAGTATTGCATGATGTTCACTCTATACTGCAGAAAGCTGAGAAAATAAATCAGAAAACTGAAGTACCATACTGCTAAACTAACTAGTTGTCATGCTTAACTAAATTGAGTTTCATTAAATTTCGGGATGAAGTGATTCATCTTTTTAAAATATTTTTTATTTTTATATGAAGTGTCCTGTAATACAGTCAGCTTTTCTGTCTCTATGCCAAATTCTTTTAAATGCATGTGCAAAAAGACCATTTTGTCTTAAAAAAAAATGTTTATGATTACATGGAAAAAATAAATCTTTTTCAAAATGTACAAGTAAGTAGAGGGCACTTTTCTTGGAAGTCATGTGTTTTTGAAGTCATTCTCTTTTTGGGCAGGAATGGTGGGCTGGCTTTTCATAAAACACAGGGTACAAGCTGGATCATTGTACCTTGCTCCAGAAATTAGTGTCTTGAACCTTCATACAGTTGGACATACAAGTATTTGGAGCAGTCTTTGTCATTTCACTCCATTTTGCTGACAAGTAATCATTCCTCAGACAGTGCAGCCCCACTGACTTTGAAGTGGTTACTTGTATGAAAACAGGCTAGGAAACAGAATAAGATTCCTGCCTATTGTAACTTTTTTGATATTTCAGATCATCCTCTACCTCCCGTTCAGGAAAGTATTTCTTAATTTAATAATTGCTTAGTTTGTGGTTGAAAACATTAAAGCTAGATATTGAGCCAGACATTTCCATCCATTTTAATTTAGGGTGGAGAATTAAATCCTCCGCATGTGAAAAACGTCAGTCCATACATGTCTGCCACATTTCTTAAATAAAAGTAAGATGTACAGCAGTGTTGATGGATTCATGTTATTAAAAGCAAATGTTTCATTTTAATGCAGCTAAATATGATCATAAATACAATTTGTTTTTTATTGCCTCAGATGTGAGGTCATTTGGGACATTCCTCTACTCATAATCTGTCCTCGCCTATCTTTTTTTCTTTCCAACTCTAAACTGAGTTTGAAATCAAATCAAACAGTACTGAAATAACTCTAGTGTGACACAGCTTTTAAGCTGTCTAACAATTCTAGCAGCAGTGAGCTGCCTAGCAGAAAACACATGTTGACAATATTGTTTGCTCAATCTGTCTCTTCACGAGCAGAATAAAAGTTATACGTGTGTACCTTCCAGTATTTGCAAAAAAATTACTCTTTCATGATTTAATAATAATAATAAATTCCCTACTATTTGTCTCTATTTGTTTCTTCTCTCTGTTGATTATTTTAAATAATTCAGGGCTATCTCGTAACACAGAAATTCAAGAAGAGACACAAGGAAAAGCTGAAAATGCCATAACTGCATGAGAGAAAGGTGTCTGTGAATACAAGCCAGTTATTCAGGAATTGAAGGGAGTAGTGGATTTTAACTCCCCCATTTATAGTAAGCAAACTGCATCTACCTTCATTGTCAAAATTCTAAGAAATCTTATTCCAAAATGTAATGCTTATCAATAAAATGCTTGTCGTTTTTGAAATATTGTATCTTGCTGTATTCGTAAAGCAAATGTACAGTCTCCATGGGAACTAGATATTTTCCAATTATATACATGTTTTTTAGCTTCTTTGTAGGAAAAAAAAAGAGTTCTGATTTAAATTTCATATTTTTTGATGACCACTGAAAATCGATACTGAATTTTCTGACAGCATAGCTCATAAACCACACTTACATAGCTTACTGTGTGTATTCAATCTTTCTTTTTGCTCTAGCAGAAAGGAAGGACAATGGCTGAAGCAAGCTGATATAAAATTTATTTTACTGTTAATAATATTAATTTAAATAGGAGTATAGATGATGCCATTATGTAGAGCAGGGCATACAAAGTAATTCATCAGGAAAAAAAATAAAATCTTAAACATGTGCATTTTAATTGTAACTAGTGCTGAATTTCAGTGTTGGACAATTAACGATCATTACACTATTTTGAAGTATCAGTAGGAGAGTGTCAGAGAAGATGAGTCTTCCATGTTTACAAAAGATTTTGCCTGTGGCATACTGTGTGCTTTTGTGAATCATTTATCTTCTAGCTTAAACCTGTCATGGTATGAAATATTGCAACTGTGATTCTGCATGACAGAATAATGAAACATTGAGAAAAAGTCCACACTGCAATGACTTTTCCACAGAATTTTGGACTTGAGAACCTGAAAAGCTGCACATGAAATAGCTTTCTTTTCACTCCATCAAAAACTACTCCAGGCCAATGAGTCCCCTTCTACACACTGAATATGATAACCCATGTTTTGTGTTTTTTCCTATATTGGCTTGGTTTTACCTTTTTTTTTTTGAAACTGTGCTCTATTGTAAGATCTCATATACTGTGTTGGATGCCAAAATAGTTCCTGAGGAGGTTCCATTCACCTAATATTTGAATGCTGTATTTCATACTAAAAGTTGGAGCCTAGGGAATATTATGGAAGACAAGTTTTTGCTGTTTTCTTTAGAAAATTACTTTAAACTTATGTCAGCAGCCTTGCTGAACTACCCCTTCATTCTACAAAAACCTTGTTTCAACTCTTTGTTGTTGTGAATAATCTCTGACAAATGCACTTGTCATGATGCACATTAGCAAGTGAATTCAAGATGCAATCTAGTGTCTTCATCCACAAAGGCCAGCATTTTTGGGGGACTGTCTTGTCATTAAATGTTCCCTACACAATCCATATTAAGCACTGCAAGAGAAGACTCTTTTCTTAATGCAATGTCTTCTTATCAGGAGCCAAATATTAGAGTTAAAGGTAAGAATTTACTAAACCTGATCATAAAAAGCTCAGCATTAAAAAATTATGACTATCCTCAGCAACTGTATTTTAATATACTGTGATGAGATAGAGGTGAAAGCTATGAGACAAAACACATTCATTACACAAGTCTTTAAAAATTCAAACTGAGACAAATAATCATCTTGAGTCTAGAAAATAGGTTAAATTGCATGTCAGAGTTACTTTGAAATTCTTAATGGTTGTTACTGGAATAATTTCAGTAACAATAGATTAAAGAAAGAGCATGGGTGAGAAAAAAACCCATACTAGTAACTTACAAAAAAAAATATACACCATTGTATAATTCAAACAATTTATATTTTAAAATAAGAGCTTTTGGGTGCAAGGAATTCCCCTCCCTATTACTGTAGGAGTATCATGAGGTAAAAAAAAAAAGAAAGAAAACAAAACCAGCTAAAATGGGAATACTTGCTTTGGCCTATTTGACGTGTTGTGTCATGTCATCCTCATTTTTGAATGGCTACTGCCAGTTGTGTTTTATACCTTTCTCTTTCAACACACTTCCATGATATATTTTACAGATACCTGAGGTAATTGTTAAAATATGCTGTTTAAGCACAAAAAAAAAGCAGTAAAGGTCTATCCTAAAGTAGGACAGTCAAAAAGCTTGAGAGAAATAACAAATACCCTATCATAATCATATCTCCAAGACATCACTGATGGCAGGATTAATCATATCTAAACTGTGATTTTCCTTCATCATATCAGCATTTTTCCTTTTTTTATAAGCACTGTAAAAGGGTAAAACAGAAGTTCTTAATACTGCTCTTAACATGCTTAGTGTGTAAAGAAAATGACTATTTGTCAAATTATTCCAAGTAGCTATGCAGAACAATGGGATTTCTCCCCATCTCCATGTCTTTTTTGGGGAATTTTGTCTTTATTTCCAGAAATCACAAAATTATATTTCCGTCCAGATTTTCAAAAATATGAGGTACAGACCATTAACATTTTATATCCTTTGTTGTGGTAATTTTAATTATTTACATGTTGACATCTATGTCATAAACTAAGAAGTATCAGATTTGATGGAAATGGGACGACATCCTCTTTCCAGTTTATTTAACACAAATCAGCTAGGTCAAAAGCATGTGTTGTAACAACTAGAAATAAGTCAAGAACTGTGCCAATGTTTTTAATTTTTCCTGAATATTCTAGAGGAGTAAGTGGTGATTCCCATGGCTTAGGAGATAATACTTTTAAAAAACTATTTATTTTGTATTAGTGTCTGTACCTCTATGCTATACATTAAAACAAATTAATTGGATATTAAGGGAGGCAGTCATCATGAGAATGGCAGATGGATACACAGCAGTTCAAGTGTTGTCTTTAATTTGGATAAAATGTTTGCAGAATCAACATGAAGCAAGATTAATAATTACTCATCCCGATCCCCAGGCACCTGTTATTTGACAAACTGAAACGTGAGCAGTGGGTCATAATAAAGTCCTACTTATCCAAGCACAAATTTGAGGCAGAGATATTTAAACAATAAATGATATTCAGTATGTGGCACACCGCTTACTAATGAGTCAAAGTGAACAACAAACTATCAGCTGTCATCATAGGTATTGTTCAATAATCAAGTGGGATAAAATAATTTGTAAGTCCGGCAAGATAAAACTGTGCTGTAAAGGCCCTGTCTTTGTGTGGGACATCAGACATCTTTAAAAGATTCATCTAGTCATCAAAAAAAAATGTTAGGAGTGAAGTTTTGGTGGAGGATCTGGGAACCTACAAAAACCAGGCAGTCACATGCTGCTCTAATTTCATTACTCAGGAAAGCCTATGCCATTGCCTCATGCTGCAGAGAAGCCAAGGATTGTGAGAGCAATATTACCATACATTTAAGACAAAAGTTGCTTCCTCTGCTTACATGGATTTACTGGAGCTACGCTACACTTTTTACAGCCTTGGCACACGATCTTGGGTGAAAAGAAACCTTACTCTTGGGTGAAAAGATACCTCACGTACCTCTAATATATTTGGCTAGCATCACAGCAATATTCCAAGTTTCATGTTGTCACAGTGAGACAAAAATAAGCAAACAATGGTAATATCAAAAGATAATGGCAAATATAAGTATTTTGAGAAAATAGCGCATGATAAAACTGATAAAAAGTAGAAACAGAAATATCAGTTTAAAACAATTTTTTTCACGTTACTATGAAATTAGTATAAAAGCAATCCTAAAAATCATCCAGAATTGTTGAAAGTATCCAAGCAACAAAAAGATACAAATGAGACCATATCTACTTACCAAATTCCTTGGGAACAGTAATAGAGTAAACACAGTTGTGACCAACACTGTAATTCTTGGGGTAGTTTGGTGATAATACGGTGCCTTCAGAGCCTGTTGAGCGGCTTCCACAGGGCGCTAGAAAGTGAAGATAATCAGTTTTGAATGACATAATATCAGGAAAAAAACCCAACCAAACAATTTAAAGTGATTTGTTGTATGTTGGTATATGCTATTACAGTAAATTTTATTACACTTCTACACTGCATTAAATCTGTACATCCTGTAAAGTACTGAGTATGCACAACTTTCTCATATATCAAAAGAGAATTGATGGTACTCTGCAGTTTTCCAGATCAATTATTGTTTTTCTTTACCATTTATCAACCATCTTAATAAAATAATGATGTGCTTTATACACCGTATGCTATTATTCACAGCCTACAAAACTATTATTCATTTGTATGATGCTTTATACTCTAATAAAGGCATAGATTATGCAACTCCTCTACACACTAGTAAATTCTTACTCGTGCCAATAGACTCATACATCAAAATAATGCAGAGAACTACTCAAATAAGGAAGTTGAGATTCCTTGACTGAACATGATGTACCACTTTCTATATATAATGTTATAAGCAACTGTGATATAAATAAGTTGTGAAGAAACACTTTTTTCTGTCACATACATGGCATGTTTATTCTACCATTAACAGCTATAATACTTGATAAAATGGCAGATAAATAACAATGCTATTTACTACAACATGTGTTTTTCTAGCGTTAACAATAGAAGTTTACGTTTGGCATTATTCCAACCTTCCAGCAAGAAACAGTGCTTTTTATTATTTTTCTCCATCAAATGTTCAGGTGCATTTATATGAAACAGTCATGTGTTACTGTTTCCTATGTCTATTACTTGCTTCTCATACACATTTTATAATTTATTTGTTTAATCTGTTGTTGAGATTATGGCATCTGTTTAGAGTATTTATTCTAACCATTTTGGACTGTAAAACATTTTTTAATGCATTTAATTTTAAGGTATCTATTTAACAATTTTGTTTTCCTCCGTTGAGCTATGACTTTCTAAAATAAGTACTACTCAATATTTCATTTGCTAAAGACAAAAAAAAAAAATCTGGTTTCTGCAATATGCTCTCAAAATACTAATGTCTTCTGAATTATATTAAATAAGAAAAAGGTTTCTTACTATTATTTTAGAAGTTTTTATTTCATTATTTGTCATACTAAACACAAGCTATGTATGAATGCATATACAAATCATGTGTTTTAAGAGTACTTTTAGTTAATTCACACCAGATGTATGGTAGAGTATACCATGAAAAGAATGCATCTTTTAATGCTAGCAACTTAAGGCTCCATTGCTTTGAGCATGGATTTCTTTAATTGACATTAACATGGGTTCCTTTCAGCACGGTGTAACTGCAGAGTTTGACAAACTGTGTACCTGAAATGGGAGCAGATGGCACCTATTGCTCCAGTCTGCATCTACAATTTGTTAAATGATTTAATGGGCTGGTGTGAAAGTCATGGTATTTGAAATAGGTCAACAGAAGGATCTTGACTTTTGTTTGTGCCTGTGTGTGTGTGTGTGCATGTGGTAGATGTAGCACTTATACTAGGGATTAGCCAATCGGTCAGGCCCTTGAGCAGGAGGCAGCCAGGGAACGCTCAGTACAGCCCCACTGCCAGGCCCTCATCCTGAGATATGGAGTAAGCACTGAGACCATCATACACATATGGGATATGGGATATTGTTCTCTGTGGGTAATGGAATAATCTCAGCATCTCCCCTCGATGGACCATCATGGGAAATATTAGAAATTCGTGCTTTCTTTTGAAAATGTATTTAGATAATAGAATTACTGATACTTTTGCCAAGAGGCAATAGAGTCTTGGCTGAGCCTCACATCCAGGGACTTATTTGCCTTGAGTTATTTGAAAAACACAAACAAGAAACTCTTCAATAGCTGAACGTGGTAAATATTTTTCATGAAAACAGATCTGCTTACCAGCTTGTAAGCACTCGAGATTTTCTATTCCAGATTTTGGGTAAAAGAAAAGAGAATATGGACAAATATAAGCAACAAAAGCACTAAAACTAGAAAATTTGCCAAAAAGCTTATTACTTCTCCCTAACCCTATTTTCTTCTTTACTGTTTGCAAGTTGAGTAAATGAGTTACTGCAACAAAGACCAACACCACTGTCCCACTCCAACAGTCATATCATAATATACTTCCCTAATCAGCAGATGTACAAATTCAGGGTAAAAGTATGATTCACTGAAGTCAATGCCATTGACACAAATAGGTACAGAACGTCACCCTTAATTTTTAATAAAACTTGAAGTAATAGCACACAATAGCAATACTTAACATTAAGTTAACAGGTATATATTTAGTACTCACAATATAGTGGACCATTACTTACAAAGTCCAGACTTTTTATACCCCTATTCTTTTATATTCCTACAAGTTCTGCATTTAAGCAAATTATTTGTGATTTTACAAAACTGGTAGTATGCTTAAAAGAGAACATACAAAAAACTCCAACAGTTTATTGAAATAAACAGACTTTTTTTTTCTTATAAATTCATTTAACTTAACATGCATAATTTTTCAAACAAATAAAAATTATATGTACTGCAAGTTTCATTAGGTTTTATTCACATCAGTGCAATATCTTACACTACAAATTATTGATATTAATAGTTGTATATCTAAAATCAATAGTGACTTTTCAGTTAATATCCTATCACTAGGACATTTTTTTCAAAGCTAGGAAAACAGAGAAACCAATTATGTTTGTCTCATACACAAGAATTTTAGAAAGCTAGTAGACTTTCAAAGTGTTCTTGATTCTCTGAGGTAAAATTATCACTACTTATGTGTATGTCTACACAAACTATTTTCCAATGTCTGAAAGGTAGTATTATCACAAGTAGTATAAAAATGATCACACAAAATAATTTCATTGACAAGTGCACATAGATTTCTAAAACTTATTAAATCCAGCAATTTTTGCAAATTAATAATACAAAATACAATTTAGCACCTTCAAAAACATCAGCGTTCTCATTAATACTGAAGCCTGATTAAAACAAGTTCAATGTCTCTAAAGGTATAATGCCATTTTCTTTTTATAATTGATATTAATTAAAATGTTTATATGACCTATTGCCTGAAACATCTAAATGTTTTGTCCACTCTTTGAATCCCATGAAAGCAACATACATCTGCATGGATTATCTAGTGGGCACATATCTGGTCACGTCAGAGGACACAAGGCACAGTACAAAGCTAGAAGACACATTTCCAGCAGGACTCCTTTTGCCAGTCCAGCAGGACTGCCTGCAACCAGTGCTACAATGTGGTCAGTACACATTGGACTTGGTGATGAACTCTTTGTCACTCTGACACATGTAAAGTTTAATTTGCAGCACCATCATACTTGCATTGAGTATTTCATAGAAAATTTTTTTCACTTGGTATTCACATTGTGGACTTTTTCACTCTGACCTTTCTGAGTTTACCTTTTCCCTAATGGTCCCTCTCATCTTTTTCCACCTGCAGCTATAATGACTCTTTATCCTCACAAGAATTCACATTCCTGGGTCTCAAAAACAAATGGTATAAAGGAAAGTTGAATCAAGATGTAAGCACACAGTTGACCTTTGCAATCTGAGAAAATGTTTAATCATTAGATGGTAAATCATTTAGTTCTTTTAGTAGCAAAACTGTCCTCCAAGACCTTTCTGAATGTATCAGGAAGGAGGAAGAGGTTTATTTGATATTCTAGTAAACCCATAGAGTTCACAGACTGTATTTCCTTCATTACCTTTTGGGAAATGCTTGCTCTAAAATGCTAGAACATTGAGGAAGAGGAGATTCTACCCTGGCCATCACTAGACACTATTCAGAAATCAAAGATGGATCTAGGGTCATGAAACCACAGCTACAATAAATTTTAAAAATTAATTTGATACAAAAATAAAACATGTTTTTGCATCTGGAAAATATCTAGTATCGAGTTGTTTGGTTGGATATAATAATTCCACTACCACAATGCTACCCATTGACTTTCACTTATGCTTATTTCAGCTAGGTAGGTCTCACTGCCTTTGAATCAGTTTTACAGTGCCATGATTTATTTCATTTACTAATAACTACAAACTACAAAGTTAAAAACTGAAAGGTTGTGAAAATCAACATGTCTAATTATTATTCTGTGCACTTAAAGACCTACAGTAAAAATTCTAACAGACCTATCACCCCTGGACATGTAAACTGTATTTAACACACAAAAAACCCCGACAAGTGCTAAGCATCATTTCCCTAGGAATGAAAAAAATCCTGCAGAATAAAACCAACTAAACAACAAAAAAAGTTCAAAAGGTAAATGATATTGCCAAAGTAATTCTCCCATAGTATTACAGTATTTTTAATAATGTTTGCTTAGACTCTGAAATACTGTATCACTTTCTGTATTTATTTCAGTTTTAGTTTATTCTCCAACAGAAAAATACTATTAGTATCCTTTCCTTGTGCAGGATAAGCAATGGAACACTAATAGGAGAGAAAGACACTTGATTGTGGTAAGAATGTGATAAGAACCAGTGTGTTGATGCATTGCCCACTGTTTCCTTGAAACATTATTAAGCATTAATGGCCAAAAAATCCTTTTTTGTGTGTGCTGAATTTTCTGTGATGGTATCTTGTCTTGTTAAACAGCACTCCCTGCAGCCCTTAAAAAACCCTATTATAACAACAACTAAGTATCACCCACTCTGTAGCTTAAATTGGTAAGCTTTTTTATCTGGAAGATTATCCATCTTGATCATTACTATTCATGCACTTTTTCAAAGAACTAAATCCTACCTCTTCATGGCAATGCATTAGTAAATAGAGAATACAATATAAAATGCATTACCACCAGCAGTGGCACCTTTTCTAACATTTCAGCATACACAAGTCATAAAAGAAATGTAGACGATCACCACAGAGCAGCAAATTGACACAGCAGAACCACAGATCCCTGTAACTACACCAAACTACTGCTATAAAGTAACATTTTCTGTAGCTCCAGCAAATCATCAGAGTTAAAAGCCCCTGCCACGTGCTTATTCCTCATATGTTTCTCATGATGCCTTTGCAGTTTAACTAAAAAAAAGAACTCACAAGGAAAAACTTCAGTAAAATAACTGAAGAATGGAATACATAAGTATAAGAATTGATTTCAGATCTCATCTTTTGAAGAAATGAATATTTTTGTTATGATCTGTTTCTTTCTGCAGCTTGAAGCTTTTAATTCTTAGTACTGCTTTCAGATTACCTACTTTCTGGCTCCTATAGATAAGATCTAACAGAATTTAACTGTAATTGCAAATTTAAGTGCATATTGCACCATCCATTTTTAAGCAGCATTTCTCAGTGGAATCAATGGAGAATACTGCTTAAAAATGAATGGCACAATATGGCTTTATGCCATGCAGATAAATTTGATTATACAGCTAAAAATACAATAAAAAATGAAGAATAACAGTGTAAAAACTCTGCGCAAGGAGGAAAAATATGCCTTGAAGATCTGCTAATGGGATACAGACTTTTTATTTAATGGGCCACTGTTTCAAAACCCAGACTAGGATAGAATAATCGTTACAGATATCTAATATTTAGTGGGTCTAAATAATTAGGTTAAAAAAAATTATTTGGGGACATGAAGTATGTTTCAAGAATTTAGTATATTAAATCATTGATTCCTCTTTTTTCTAGTCTGATATAATACAATGTCATTCTACTTATCCTTTTTAATCCAAATGACATCTTATAGTTGTGAAGACAAATTTCTTCTGAACTTCCAAATTACAGATACTTCTATTGTGGACATCAGTCTGCAAAAGTTAATGTGATGAAGCATATACAATTCGTTCAACAATATAGTGAATATAGAAAAGACAATCTGATACAGAAACAGATAAATTCAGTTGCTATCTGGGAATACAGAAATGCAACAGAAATTAAAGGAGACCAAGAAATACAAAAAGAGAGGGAGTGCACCATCATACAGTAAGAAAGCAGTACCAAATAAAACAGTAACGTAAAGAATATGGAAGCTTTCCATGTTGCCGCCTCTTCAGTCTTCACAACACAATTTAATTATGGCAATCGAAACTGATTTTAAAAATGAAAGAGAAGCTCAGGCTGATACACATTAATAGTGTTTGAAAGCAGTTAGTTAAAACAGAGACCAGAGGAGCTGGTGAAATCCCTTCAGGAATTTAGAAAGTTATCAAACTAGGGCCTGAATCATTAACAGAAAATGGAGAAATGATTAAATTATATAAAAAAACAACCAACCAAGAAAAACAAAACAAAACACAGAAATTCTAAGTAGCAACATAAAAAAATAATTTGCAATGTAGAAATCCAAAATCCAAAGCAATTGGCTAGATAGTGCAAAAAAACTTCACAGAACAAATACTGAGTGTGAGTTTCAATACAACATCACTGTAGACAAAGCCAAGCTTTCATGTATTACACAGAGAAGGTAACATTTCTGCGCCATTCAAGCCTCAGAACGAATTTCACATCAAGTTTTTGGCATTTAAAAAAAAAAAAAAGGTAAAGGGGAATAAAGAAAAGGTTTTATTTCGATCTAGCAGGAAAATTTGAAATAATTGGTTTTGTTTAGTCTCCAAAAGTGAGATCACAGATCTGACTAATCACTTTTTGAAGATGTGGTAGATTGAGATAAAGACCAGAGAAATTAATGTTTTTCATAATCCATAACTGAAAGGACAAGAAATAACTGCCAACAATTTTAGTAAAATCAATTCAATTTAGATATTCTCATAACTACTTTTGGGAAGTTATTGAATTTTTCAGTGTTTCCTGGAAAAGCAAGGCATATAAATATCTGTCATAATGCGTTAATTATAGCCAAGCAGACAAGAGACTGTACTTCACCTTTTTATAATTGCTTATGTAATTATATAACTCCACATTCCATTTTCTTGGTGCTGGCAACGCTAAAACCCCAGACTGAACTGTTATAGTGTGATGGGCTGTTTATTTTTTCTAGAAGAGGAAGGATAGTATTTCATGTTGCAAGGTAAAAATCATAAAGGGAAAAAAAAAAAGGTTATGAATGAAGAATCACAAAAAAGGGAGGACTGCCAAAAGGTAATTCTTCCAGAATTAAAAAACTATCATAAACTTGAAATATAAAAAATTTTGAAGTGTTCAGAAAGACGTATAAGCAAGAAAATACACCTTATAAGGAGAGAACCAAGGAACTCGGAATCTGTGTAGTGTAGCAGAGAAAGATAATTTGACACATTTTAAGGAAAATAAGGAGGATTTTTCTTTCAATAAACAGAAGTAAAAGAACATTTAGGAGAAGCTTAAGCTAATTTTCAGCTTATGCTTTTGTTGCAATTTTATGAATAAAGTATATTTAAATATGTAACATGCAGTTAATCATACAAATTATTTCTATGTAGATTTATTTAACATAAATAAACATCAGCTTTTACCTCTAAAACCTAAAAAACCAACAAATCTAAAGAAGTTTGTGTCTTCAGTTTCACTCCTTGAAATCCTTAAAACAAAACTAAATGTGTTTCCGAAGCAAATTTTGAGAAGCAGATTTCCTACAGTTCAATATGAGACAAGCTTCTACATTCAGGGAAAAAAGAACAAAGGAGAATTCCCTTTTTCCTTATGAACTGTGGTGCACACAATTTAAAGTTTTCTTAGGTACTAAAATCATGTTGCTTAAAATTAGTTTATAAATTTACTCATTGCAGCTAAGTGTATAGAAAGTCTGAAATGAATTTTCTGATATGAACTCAGATGTGGCTTCCACAGCTGAAAAACAATCACTAATACACAGCTGTCTAGTCATCTAGACAAATCAAAGGGCGGCTGTCAAAAGGACGGGGGCAGACTCTTTGCAGTGGTGCCCAACAACAGGACACAGGGCAACGGGCACAAACTGGAATACAGGAAATTCCACCTCAACATGAGGATAAACTTTTTTACTTGGAGGGTGACAGAGCATTGGAACAGGCTGCTCAGAGAGATTTTGGAGTGTCCTTCTCTGGAGATATTCCAAACCCACCTGGGTGCATTTCTGTCCAACCTGTTCGAGCTGAACCTGCTTTGGCAGGGAGGTCAGACTAGATAATTCTGTTAAAGCCCAGTATTGAACTGATACACAAAACCCAAGTATCCCCTGTCTGAAGAAGAGGAATCGTAGCAGCTATTTTTGGCTAAGATTTTTAATAGTCTTTGAATTCTGTTATTCAAGGAAGGTCTTAATCCCTATGGATAATGGCTGGACTCGATGATCCCGAGGGTCTCTTCCAGCCTAGATAATTCTGTGATTCTGTGATAACATAAGACAAAAACAAAGCAAGGTTGCTGATATTTGTGCGTCTGGAAGACCTTCACAGGTTGTTCTCTTGTATCACTGGATTCTCCAGTGATCAGCAACCCAGAGAACCTTATTTGTGCATTTCAAATCACTGAGTTGAAGAAGGTACAAGGTACAGATTTATTTCTCAGTATCAGAAAGATAAATGTAGGGCATTTTGATTCAGCTGTTTAGAAGTATTTTGATTGCATTTCTCAGCATTTAAAGACTTTTTTGTTTCCTTGTAATAAAGATTATATTTTAAAATTTCAATTTTATTTTTCTTCAAACTCTGAGCTCCAAGAAACAAACTCTTCTGTATCTGAAGATAAGAGGCAAACACTACTTTCATGTTGTATTTATTTGTTCTAGTATTAATACTGACTTATCAGAATGTGTCTAATGGGCTAGGATGCTCTTTGAAGGGAAAAAAAAATTCTTTAAATATAATGCTGCTAGAATTTTACTAATCTGCAAAGGACTAGTCAATTATTTCAAAGTAATTTACCTGACTACTGAAAGCTAATTATCTATCATCACATGCCTGCGATTAGGGTTATTTTTTGTATGAGCATTTATTCTGCACTTACAAAAGTGAAATTGATGCACATTTTACTCTCTAGTCACACAGTATTGCAGATCAATCTTTGTGCATTTGACCATAGACTTGATCACACAGTATAATTTTGGGATATGTGTGAAATTTGGAAATTTGTAAGCTTAATTTTATGTGAAGTTGTATTGGATGGCACAATTTCCAACACAAATATGTATGCGATATTTGTCATAAAGTAGTAACCCTCCTTTATTGTAGTTTCTTTTTTTTCTTTTTTTTTTTTTTTTTTTTTTTTTTTTTTTTTTTTTTTTTTTTTTTTTTTTTTTTTTTTTTTTTTTTTGTAAATAACAGAAAACCCACCATCACACCAACAACTTTCAATTGTATTGTATTACCTGTCCTTTAAAAATTAACCTTTCTCCATGGAAGTCTGTTACAGGCTTTTTAAAATTCAGTTATACAGTATTAACTGTTGTTAATTTCATTCATATGCTTGCTGAGCTCTCAGCTTTCCCATTGAGTTCCACATTCCTCTTCAAAAGTTATATTGATTTTTCTTCAACATGTTTAACCATGCATCTCCTAGTTCTGTTCTTTTTTATAATCACTGCCAACTTTCTAAATGTGGAAAATGGCTGATTGCTCATCATGGAAGATTTTTTACATGTTCATCACCTTCCGCTACTTTGATAGAAAGGCTAACATAACCTTAAAGTCAAGATTTGAACTTCAAACACTTCATATCTAGGCTCTTTCAGAACTCCACAGAAATGATTGTCTCATCCTAGCAACTCACTATGATTCTGTTTATTGATGTTCTTTAACATCTCTACTATAACTGTTTCCATTTTGACACAGTTCCTTAGAGCCAAGTGATGGTTCTGATGCCTGACTTCTCTGGTTACCTCAGTAACGTAACGCAGTGTAACAGAGCACACTTAGCACAGCAAAGCATAACAACACAACACATAACAGAAAACATAACCATTTACTTAGATTTTCTGCAATGGTATTGTCCTTGGATATATTTTTGGCCTTGAAACTCTGTTGACACTTTAGTAAGCTTCCTACTTTCTTGGTTTTGAAAAAGTGTATTAGTGGTTAGATTAAGTTCACATGTTCTGAAATTGTTTTTAAAGACCCTATTGGCCACACGTTCCACTACCCTCATTTGAACATGATTTCCTTTTCCTGGAATATATATTTTAATTTCTAGATACCTTGACTCTGTTGTTTCACCACCTCTTTTAGTGATCCTTTTAGATTTTACTTCTGATTGATGAGACTCTAAAACGGTATTTCTACATGATTTCCAGGTCACCAGTAAATACTAACCTTTTGCTGTCATCTTCAAATTCGTTTCAGTAAACTTTCTCAGTTTGATATAGCTCCCAATACAAAGTCAAAAATTACTTCTAGTTTTTTCTCTTCTCTTCCTCCCAGGGTGTCCAATTTGAGTGCATTGTGGACACTTTGGATACATTCTGAGCACATTATTGTCACATTTAGTCTCATTGAGAAAATCTGCTCTGCTTTAGGCCAGCTGTTTCTCTATTCCTTTGATACTTTTATTTTAATGTAGAAATAAAAAGATGTTAATCAAGTCACTAATATTTGAACTGGGGATGATTAAAACATCACTGTAATGTTCTCTGACCTTCAGTTACTTATATGTGCTCTCAACTGTAACTCTAATTATAGCTTAATGTCTGAATATATCTTTTGTTAAAAATTCACCCATGAAACAAATCAGTGTATTTCTTGGCATGCTACATAAGAAAAACTTTAAACTACCAACTTAGTCAGTAACTAAGGATTAAAACAATAGAAAAATATAAAATGAAGTACAATACAACAGATAAGGAAATGTAATCTTTTAAATGTGTAACAACAAAACATCTTCTGTGAGTTAAAGAACACAAATGTGGGTTAGATGAAGTTGTGAGTCATTATATTTCCTCCTGTTAGCACTCAGCTGCACTTCAGGATATAAAAAAGAAATATGCAGTAAAAAGGTTCCAGTGAATACCTCAAAACTAGAATTAAAGTTTTCTCGGGGAAGACACTGCTCCTTCAAGGAAATGTGAGATCAGCAAAAAGCTGTTATGTACCCTCATTAGGAGTGAAACATCAAGAAACATCAGATCAGATCGATTAACTTCTCTATGTGGCCCAGTCAAGACTGAAAAGAAAACTGAATTCTATTTTAAAACAATGCAGTCTCTTAACTGCAGGTTTTTCTTTTCCACAGAATCCTGCCCTGGTTTCCACTGTGATAGTCAATGTGAAGATGACAAAACTTGTGCAAAGAATGAAACATGAGTCTTATAGAGGTAACCACCAACAAACCCCACCTAAGAAATCTGCCAGGTGAGTGGGTTACTGACGTCTTATTAGACAAGAGCGAGGGCCTTCAGCCTGCTGCCTGAGGTGAGGTTAGAAACATGCATATTTTTTAGGTATAGCCAGTACAGATGACTGGACTAGTTTCTTTAATTCCAGTTATTAATTACTCGACTTAATCAGTGATCACTGACTGATACTACCTAATCCTATCCTACTTCAGTGTCTTGCAGTCTTTGGAAAATAACTATTTGCTTATCTGTGTGAATAAACGGTAGGGATTATTTTTTTTTCCCTTTTAAGAACAGAATATCCTGCAATCATCTTCTCTGTTCTAAGAAATCTTCAAAGAAAAATATATATCTATGATGTTAACACTTAATACAGAAACAAGTATATATTTACCTAAACTAGTGCTAAAAGCTGTTTTTCTCTCCACCTCAAAATACATGATGGAATAATTTTTCTTTTTTTTTTTCTTTTAGGAATAATAATGTTTTTCAATCTTCTACTGAAAAATTTACATATTCAAAGCAAATTAAAAAATGGCAGTGTTTAATATTCTAAATAATAAAAAAACCTCACAAACTTTATTCTGCATTTTCATGTGGCTTCCATATGCTATTATTTCCAAATAAATTAAAAACCTGTTTGCCCATTAATTTACATATTTTATCATTTATGTGCTATTCTCAATAATACTAAAGTTCCCTGTTACGTTTTCCTTGCCCAGTTATGATGTTTAGTCAAACTAACAGTTGCACCTCAGCAGTTATATATAAAACTATGGTCTGGATATACACGCTTGATTTCAGATACATTTTATCTAGTAAAGAATATAAAAAATTAGGGCAAAAAAAATATCAAAGTTTACATAACTTAAAGTATTTCTCCTTCTATCATTTCCTTCATTAAACTATACTTCTGAAAAATGGCAGCAGATTTAGTTCAACAGAAGATGAAGTACCTGGTTTTATGGTGCACTCTATTCAACTAATCCCTGATACCTTGAAAATTAGGATTCTCTGGCATCTAATTTTAATAAGATTGTTGTAATTAACTACTATTCTTCATTTCTTATGCTTTGTTTACCATTATTTACCATTATAATTATTGAAATGTATATAAAATTGTATTATATTTATATTTATTATTTACCATTACATTAGTACTTCTTAAAAGAAAGTTTGGAATCATTACACACAGAATTTATTATGCAATGGATACTGCAAAATCATATTATGAATTCCAAATGTACACGTAAAAGGTCAGATATTCAAGTAATGCTTGGTGTGAGTATACGTATGTCTGTATTTATTTCTAGTTCTATTCTAGACTTTCTAGAGTTATTAGCTTTCATAGTTCATTCCAGTAACATTGTCAAACTTTCTCTGACATGAAGAGAAGAACAGCTTTAAGAAAAGCTGAGATTTTAACTTAATCACATTTCCAAAAACTGTGGGGTTTTTGGCAAAACGCCAGCTATCTGGATATCCATAGAATCATAGAATCTTTTGGGTTGGAAGTGGACATCTTCCACTAGATCAGGTTTCTCAGAGCCCCATGCAACCTGACCTTGAATTTTTCCAGGGATGGAGCATCTACCACCTCTCTGGGCAACTTTCACTACCCTCATTGTAAAAGATGCCTTCCTTATACCCAGTCTAATTTTTCCCTCTTTTAGTTTAAAGCCATTACTCCTTGTCCTCTCAAAAAGACTCTTGGGGTTTTTTTGGTTTTGTTTTATTGACTACTTGTTTTACAGATTTTATTTATAAATATTTAAGGGAACTATTGAGTAGTTTTAAAAGAAAAACATCAACCTTGTCTTCTTGTTTTATGGCATAAATATCATTAAGTCGACTTCTTTACCTACTCAAAAATGTTGTGCAAGCATGGTGGTGTATGATAAACGTGCACAATATAAGAAAAATAACAGTTATAGCTGCTATACCTATGAATACTCATTTAGGAAAGGTTTCTGAAGTAGGCAGTGAAGAAATCTAACCAGAAGGACTGTTCTATACCAAAAATCCAAAAGCAAGTTTACACACCCTTGGCAATTAATGAATCTCACTAATACCACGTAAATAGTCATAATTCAAATGTAAAATTATTGGGGATAAATTTTAAATGAGAGAGTCAAGAGAAGGTTAAATAGACAAATACAATTGCAGCATCACTTATGTCAACTCTTCCATGTGTTTTACTTCCTTAATACTTTTCCTACCTCAATGGAATGCTGACTAAGGCGGGTCTTTGCACTCCAATACACAGTAACTCTCTCAAAGCCTTCATTCCACTCTTGTGGAATACCCTAAGTACCAACCACTTAAACTCATGTCATCCTCAGAGTTTCTGGCCGAGGCCTTTTCCTGACATGAGAAAGTAGGACTTCCTCATTTCTCACTAACATTGGACTTGTGAGAATTAACTTCAGATTCTGTAAGAGTTCTTCTTTAGTGATTATAAGCCACCCTGGCTTTGTATCCTCACTGTCTCTCTGCTTCCCTTCTACTATCTCATTCAATCCTCTGTTACCTCCAAAGCATGAAGACAATGTGTTCACTGCAGACTTAACTCTTGCCACAGAGATGCTATTTTAAAGCAAATTAATCCATTGACGAACAAGCCTTTTGCAGAGAACTGCAAAAGCACATATTACCTTGGCAAGTTAATTAATGAAATATTTGAAAAGGATTTAAATAACAACAACAACAAAAAAATAATGACCAAAATACACCTACTACTATCCATCCACAGCACCCCTCTAATAACATCTGATCCTGATTTCAGTTACATTTTAGAAATTAATTAAGTTTTTTCTGTCTATTAAAAAAACCAAGCAGTTTTGTCTGGTTTGTTTGGTTGCATTTGTAATAAAGATGAAAACTTTAAATACGATGGATCAGATAGAAATTAATGAATGTTAGGTTTCTAAAAACTCTTTTGTGCTTATTAAATACTTTTTTTTAATTGCTTGTCTGTGACAGTTGAGGATTCAGGAATATAATAAAGCATTTTACATTAGTACTCAAAAAACACAGAATGGGACAAAAAACGTAATAAAAGTTCCATCTGCTTTGATGAAAACCTTTACATCCAAAATACTACAAACACAAAAAAAGCCTTGATTCTTACATGTATAAAATAGACCATCACATTCCAGTTCTGATTGTTCTTTTAAGATACTTGAGTATTTTTAATTGTATATTAGTTTACCGAGAAATTCAGCCTTGTCTTTTTCTATCTTAAATTAAAAAACAAACAAACAAAAAAGTATTTTAGCCTAATGTGCCTTAGTCTTCTGTCTTCTTCTAGACATATATGTTTGCTTATGACAAGAACAATCTCAATTCCTTATAATATCATCAGTAATGGTGAAAATGTTCTTTTTCTTTATATTTTCTTGAAATTTGTAATAGGACTCAGTCCTATTACATGATTTATTATGTAAATAGTTGGTTAACTAAAGTAATGGTTTCAAAAGACCCACCAGCATGCAATAACCACGCTAGAATCTTAGCTTCACAATGTGAAAAGTGCATCAAAATGTGACTTATAAAGCCTCTGATTAAGTAATCAATATTGGTTGATTGATGAAAAATCTGTCAACATTTAATGTATTACAAAATAAAAATAGTAAGATTAAGCTTTTCTGCGCAGTCTTCCATCCCTAAAGTTTTCAGATAGACACCTGATCTGAGCTACCTCAAACAGCTGTGACAATAAGTGTGCAAGTCCATGGGACCTGATAAGATGCCCCCATGGGTCCTGAGGGAACTGGTGGACAAAGTTGCTAATCCACTATCCATCATATTTGAGAAGTTGTGGCAGTCCAGTGATGTTCCCACTGACTGCAAAAAGGGGAAACATAACCCCCATTTTTAAAAAGGAAAAAAAGAAAGACCTGGGGAACTACAGAATAGTTGCACCTGGCAAGATCATGGAGAAGATCCTTCTGGAAATGATGCTAAGGCACATGGAAAAGAAGAGGTAATCAGTGACAGCCAACATGGCTTCACTAAGGGCAAATCGTGTCTCAACAATTTGGTGGCCTTCTAAAATGTTGGTGGATAAGAGAAGAGCAAGTAAATTCATCTACCTGGACTTGTGCAAGGTATTTGACCCTGCCCTGCATGACATCCTTGTCTCTAAATTAGAGAGACACAAGTTTGATGGATGGACCACTCAGTGGATAAGGAATTATCTGGATGATCACACTCAAAAAAGTTGTGCTCAACATCTCGACGTCCAAGTGGAAATGAGTGATGAGTGGAGTTCCTCAGGGATCTGTATTTGGACTACTACTGTTTAACATCTTTGTTGGACATGGACAATGGGATTGAGTGCACCCTCAGCAAGTTTGCTGAAGAATGTTTCTATTTTAAACATAATAGTATGGAATTTCTCAGTGAGAAATCCCAGGGCTTTTTTGGTTTTCTTTAAAAAAAAAGATAAACAGTACATATGAATAATTTGAGTACTGATGTTTTGTTTTGCTACCAACAAAAAATCATCATAGTGAGTTCATGACAATATTTAAGACTGTTAGATATTTCAGATGGACATATTTTAAAGCCTGGATTCAAATATTTCTAATGATTGAACAAAAGACTATAATGAAATGTAGCAATATTTTTAGTGACCAACAAATGATTTTTTCTGGTAGGAACAAGGTTTTTACACTCAGTCATAAATGTGATTTCCCACTACAGAACTTTTTGTTATTCTGTAAACATTCGTTGTTTGCTACCAAAAATTAACTATAGTTGGTGAAGCTAAGAGAAATCATTAATCATCATCTCTGCCACAGGAATATTACATCTGCATATGTTAATTACATCTTGTTCTTAGCATCCACCATGAAATGCCAAATAGCTTAGCATATTAGTCTGGATAATCTTTGTATGTGTTCATAAAAGAATAAAGTCAATGATTTGGTTCGCTTCCCACACTTATTAGAGAGGCTCAAGGTCATTTTAAATAATGATTTCAACCAAATGGAAGTCATGCCTAGTGCACATTGGACTATGCCATTAAAAATATTTGGTGCATATAAGCGAAAGTGCAAAAACATCAGCTTTAAGCAGTGAACAGATTTTTGGAAAACTAGTCCTCTATGATTCTGAAAGCCTCTGCTCAGCTGTTACTTAACTCCAAAATCACCAGTTATTGATTTTCAGGATCTGTAGACACTAGTTAGTATTTTCTAGTTTTGCACATTCACAAGAAAGCAAGTTTTGACAGACCGAGCAATTCATCAGTTAGTTTGTGCTGAAGCCCGACCAGACACAGAACATCAGGGTTCCTCAATTTCCTTGGGGGCTCGGTGTACCAGACATTTTCAGAGAATGCTTAAAACCATCCCAAACAGTTGCCCTTCCAATATAATAGAGCTCTGGCCTCCATTTTCTTTTTAATTCTGAATGAAGAATGTATTTTGGCCCACATTTTATTTAAAAGGTTAGACTTCAGAACAAGTCAAACCCGTAACTCCTTTGTGTATGTGGTCCATTCAAACTCATCTACCATCTCTCAGGAGTACGTCTTCAGTTAAGTTACTCAGAATAGCTATAGAGATGGTACTCTATGGTCTGTTGAGATTCCACTATTTGGTGAAAATATCCATATTAATTGCAACAAGAAGAATTTTTACTAAATAGGGTCTGACTTTCGACCTTGTAGCAATTTCACCCTGATGTTATTCACACTATTTATCTAAGCATTTTCTTCATGGAAATCATCAGAAATTACTGACAGAAATTCCCTCAGAAGAGAAAAAGCTTTTCTATGTTCTTTGAATTACACTCTTTACAAGACCAATTCCATAAATGTAAATGCATTTGTAAATGTAAAGCATGTCCCTTGAGCCCAGAGAGCCATCTGGAGTGTTGAAAGTTCTCCCTTCCTCTCTCCTGGCCTACTTAGGTCCAAACATGAGCAAATTGAGAATACTCATGAGTAATATTTATCTTTTCTGTATTCTCACATGCCTCACTCCTCCTACAAAGCTATATGGCTAAATACGGCTCACAGGAATTTAACAGAACAACCTGGATTCTAACTTGATAAGAAACAATTAAAAGTTTAGAGAGAATGAAAGGTAACTTTTTAAAAAACTTTTTTTTTATTTCATACCTAAAATATTAGATCAAAATATTACAGGTATAAAGGAGGTTGAGGTTTCCTCTTTCATTTTTCTTAAAAATAAACTATTTTAAAAATAAAATGAAAATCAAATATATTTACTGAAGTGTATTGTATACCACATTTCATTATAACACTCTCAGTTTTAATAGAGTTTCAGAAATACAACTGGCAGAATGGAGGAATCCCATTTTTCTACCAAACAAATTGTTTACATAGGTGAGACTGGTGGTCAGAGGTCAAAATTCAGCTCTCACTTGTGGCATTATTTATCCAATGTTATTAAAAACTTGAAACAATATTTATCCTAAGTTATTAAATATGTTATTTTTAGTAAAGATTGTCACTGAAAAGAGCTTTGTTTTAAAAGATAAATCTATTAAAATCACTTATTCTAATTTTGTATTTGTTTCTTCCCTATGACAAAGCCAGAATAATAACAACAGCAACTATAATAAATGAAAAACTGCTCTTACCATGACAACTGGGCAGGGCTCTGTTCCATCCAGGTCTTCCATCATCTCCCATGATACATGTTAGCGTAGAATATCCTTGAAGAACATAACCTGCATCGCAGTAATATGTGACAGTTGACCCTAGTTTATAATCCATTCCAAGTCTTGTTCCATTCATTATATTTCCAGGATCGAAGCAAGACTCACGAAGCTTTGCTACAGAGGAAAAAATGCAGATATAATTCTGGATATAATAAAAAACATTGAAATATTTTCTGGATTTCTCTCTCAAATGTTCTCTCTCCTTCTTTTTAAAGACTGTACAGCTTACTATGTAAGCACCAAAACCATGTCTCCTGTATTTTTCCTAGATAACTCCTGCAGAGTTCCATTATGAGAACTATTTTTCCAGAGTTCACTGTGACCAGTGATGTAGTTACATACATGGATGAAGGTAGGGCTATGGGGACTGTTCAAGTAGACAAGACACATCCTAGTTTTGAAATCCGTCGTCTGAAAACCGGTAAATTGGGGAAAGCAATATAAGCAGTTTGTGACAAAATAAGAAGTATGTAAAGATTTTTTTATTCAAAAGCAGTAAGGCCCAAATTAATAACTATATCCATGCATACTCTATGATATATTTTCATATAGTTGTTCTTTCCTCAATGAAGGACAAAGCATGAAAATATTTCTTAAATTTATCTCTTTTTCTTTTGTCATTTATAGCTATTTATTTCAAAATATCAGAATAAATTCAAATGTCTGTATATGCTCTTATCTTTGCTCCCCTCTTTGTTCAATAATGTGAATAATAGTGTGTTTAATATCCAAGACATAACAAACTGCACAAAAATAACCATTCCGCACTTCTAATTAACAACATTACAATGCAGAAGGGGGAAAAGGTAAACATTTTGGAAAATTGTGCCATGTTTCTCCATTAATGAAAAAACAGTAAGTGTATCAGGAAATGGTAGAAGCAAAAATGAATCAGCAGGTGATTTTGTGCTATGCAGGATGGAGTTTGGAGTAATTTATTTTATCGGGTAGAAGATAGAAATTTCAAATTTTCTTCTTTACCAGTTAAGGGTGTTGCAGAGAAAATCAAAAGGGAACATACTCACTTCCTGCAAGATCAGTGCCAGCTTTCTAATAAATCAAACCAGCTTTTTTTTAACAGGCATATTTGCACTGTGGAACTTTTTTGCTACATGTAGATACAGTTGCCAAAAGACTGTATGAGCTCTGAAATTCCTGGAGGGCTCTTCAAAAGCCTTGAGTACCAAGACACTTCATCTGATTCTGGCAGTCCCTAAGCTGAAGTTTCTGAAAACTTAGAAATAGGGAGAAACAACTATATATTGGGCTTTTATACAGTTTAGCCATATATCAGCAATTGCTCATTACAAGCTAATGAAGTAGACAGATTGTTGATTTGACTCCCTAAGGCCATTTTTATGTTGCAATATTTCTGAGAGGAGAGAAAGAATTACATTACAAAACTGTAAAAGAACATTTACATTTGAGATGGAAACACAGAATAAATCCTTTGAAATTTCAACTTCATATTTTCCAAAAGAATGTGAAGATCTCCTAATGTGGTTAACAATTTATTAGGATTTGCATATCTAATATACAAAGAATGCTTCTGATATGAGAACCAGTAAAATAAAAAGTAATATTTAATCACATAGTTAATTATTAAGAACAGGTTTTTGATATTCACATTGTTTCATTTAGGTAGTTATAGTGTGGTGCCTGTAACTTCTCTCTCTTGTTCTTAATGGTGAAGCTTCAAAATACAGTGTGACATTAGGAAAAAAAAAGGCTAAAACTTTTGCAATACTCACATTAAAAAATCTGAGTGGACAATCAAAAGTTAAGAGATACAATTTACTAAAAATCTGTAAGGTATTACACAGCTATTAATAATTATTATGTAAGCCAACCATGCTATCACTTGAGAAGTCTGGCAGAACTTAGAGCAAATTGAAAATTTTTTTAAGTCCAAATTCTCAAAAAAGAAAAAAGAACAATTTTTTTTTAAGGAACGTGGCTGACATTTTGACAACAGCAAGTAAACATTATTTTTTCTTCTTACTGAACCAATATTGATACATTTGCATTGATACACAACTGATACTGTGAGATCACTATTCTTGAGTTTAGGATAAGAAATCCATGTTTCAGAACTTCAGAAGAACCCTGGATAAAGTAGAGATTAATATTATATGAGGAATTAAGTTAAGAAGATAGAGTAATCTATGATGTCTGGTGCATAAATCAAAAACTGAGGAAAGACATGATCTGTCACACCACAAATTTTCTCTAGGGAAGAATTAGAGCCCTGTAATTTTCTTTTCCTGAAAGGTACAGTTGTGACAGACTCCTGAAGTTGCTGACTAAACAGTAACAATGTCACTATAGAAATACAATTTCTTAATAACTATTCTGAAAAATAAAGCCTGAAATACTTAGCACCTTCAAACTACATTTGGCAACCTGAAGTAATTGCTAAGTGAACTTGTAAAGAAAGAAGTCAGTATGCCACACTACAATATAGGAAGAATGAAATTAAATGTGGTGAAAGGATTCACAGGTCTGGCTGAGAACCAGTGAAAAAAAGAGCAAATAAGAAGACTGTATTAGCAAAATTATAAAAAATAAAATAGAAGTGTTCCCAGAAGCCGAAAGGAAAAGTGCTTCACCATCAATGTCATATTGCTCCAACTGAAGAACTCAAGACATTGATGGCCTCTGTAGTCCTTCCCCTTCCTTTCCCAAGAATAATGACAGCACAGAAAGGCAGTGCCAGGTTTAACAGAACATCAAAGAAAATGCTGGAGAGTATGTGTGCTACAATTTTTGCTGTATTATTATGAAGACTTTTTTTCTGTAGTAGTATTTTTAAAATTATTTTCAGTAATAATTAAGCATGGACTAAAAATAATTGTTTCATTAGGCAGGTAAGATTTGAGTTACAGTAACACTATATTAGGTGTAAAGTCTTTTTGCCCATAACAACATTTTGCAACGAGCTTCAAGAAAAAATGCAATTACTTCTCTGATAAATTTGGCATACCACTGGATCAATTAAGGCTTCGGAAATACAGGCTGAAAACAGGCAGTGATATGAGCTGCTGCAATCTCAAGTTCCGAAGGAAGTCTCTGTTGGCTAATGTATGGTAACGATGCCAAAACCATCTAGAAAACTAGTGTCTTAGTGCATGGAAAACAACATCAAAAGCCAAGAGAAGCAGGTGCTTTGTCCAGAACTTGATGATTTACTACCCATCCCTAAGTCTCAAAGAGAACAAAGCCATAATAAGCTGCTTAGAGAGAACATTACAGACATACCTAACTACGGCAAACATTCCATAATTATTCTCCAGGGCACTTATTAGAACTAATAAGCTACTCCTCCATTATAAAATAAAAATGAAGGGAGGGAGGGAGGGGAGAACAAAACCCAACCAGAAACATGATTACAGACCTGACCTGAGGCATGGGTAAGGTCTGAGATTTGTACCTGAGAAATACAGTCTGTCAATGAAGTACAGCTTGAGTACTACTGCCACTGCAGATAGGATGAGTGTACATACAGGACACAACTGCAGCTGCTACAGTTTGTATGAAAAAGTTACGTTCATCGACTTAGAACCATTTAGATTGAAAGAGACGTAGAGCACAACCCCCACTCAAAGTGGGGCTAATTTGGTTAGGTTGCTCAGGGCTTTGTCCAGTCCAGTAACGATTTCAAAGGATTCAGATGACACGATCTCAGGGCAACCTGTTGCAACGTTTGACTACCCTCAGAGTGCTATTTTTTTTTCCTTAATATCTAATTGAAATTTCTCTTGTTGCAGCTTGTGCCCATTATCTCCCATTTTATCACTATGTGCCTCTGAGAAGAATCTGTCTCTTCAATACACTCCCATTAGGTAGTTGAAGCAAACCCGGTTTCCTCAATCTCTCTTGGTATGTTACATGACTCACCCTCCTAAGCATCTTGGTGATTCTCCATTGGACCGGAATTAATTCCGGGTGTCAAAATCATTCTAACACTGGTGAGCCCTTAAATGTAGTGCAGGTGTGATCTCAGAAGATTCAGAAGGAAAAATCACTTGTCTAGATCTGCTGATTCCACTCTTGCCTCCAGTATTCCACTCCTAGCCCAGAAGGCTGCTGGCTTTTTTTACCAAAATAACACATCATTGGCTTATGGTCAATTTGTACACGAGGCCCTCCAGAACCTTTCCTGCAGAGCTTTACCCTGTCCAGTCAGTCCCCAGCCTTTACTGTTGCATGGGGCTATTCCACTGAAGATGCACAACTTTGTCAAATGCTCCTGTCAGCTTGAATCTCCAGCCTCATAAAATCCTTCATAAAATCCCAGAGCACTGACATTTCCCCACAAACTGGTGTTGTCCACAAACTTATTCTGTCCCATCATACAGGTCATCAGTAAAAAGAATACTGCCACATTATTAATCACAATTAATAGTATCCAATAGTCTGAGCTCAGCAATCAAGTCAATTTTCCACCCACATTATCATCCACTTATTTAGCCCCTATCTCATCAAACTGTGCTCTCAGGATACTGGGGGGAGAGTGTGCCAAAGGCTTTTCTGAAGTCAGGATATTCAATAACCACTGCTCCCCCCTTGTCAACATGCTTTTCATCTCCTCACAGACAGTGATGTGTTGGTTGGGCACAATTCCCCATGGTAAATCCATACAGACTGTTCCCAAACACCTGCTTGCCTGTCTTTGTTTTGGAAATAGTATCCAGGTGGATTTGCTCCACAAATTTTCCAGGGATTGAGTTTAAAATAACCAGCCCTGTACGTCCCCAGCTCTCTTCTCACTCTTCTTAAGACATTAATCTTTTTCATTCACCAGAAACCGCTCTGACTGCCATGACCTTTCAGAGACAACAGAAAGCAGCTTTGCAGTGGCATTGGCCAGCTTTCTCAAAACTCTTGGGTGCATCTCATCTGCTCCAATAGAGAGCACCAGATACAACCAGATGGCTTAATTGCTTCCTAACTCTTTCTTCCTCCACTGTGGATCATGTTGCACTCCCACAAATCTTATTAGCGGGTTTAGGAAGGACTGGGGGACAACATATACCAATAAAAAGCAAGGTCAAAAGGTATTAATGAACACAACCTTTTCCATTTTCTTTTTGTTGGGTCCTCAGCCCCAGTGGTGAGTAACCATTACAGCAGAGCATTTGCCCTAGTCAGATAAGGGATTACCTGCATCAAAAAATTGTCATGAACATATTTTCAAGAGATCCCTTAGACTACTTCTAAGTCACATTGTTCTTGAAGCAGCTATTGGAGTGGTTAAAATTCCTGGTGTGTATCAGGGCTATGCTGCTTCCAGGTACATCTCTTTTCTCTTAGCCAGCTGGTCTGTGTCAGGCACCTAAACTCTATCATCTGTAGTTGGTTTTGTCAACTAATCTAACCCTTCTTTTCTCTTGAAAATGTTAATCCTTCACATGGCAGCTCTTATTCAAAGTAGTTTATAACATCTTAGGTGTACACCTTAACTCCATTCTCTGCCTCTTCCCTCCTATTTATGATATCACACCATTAGTAACTCCTCCCTGAAGTATCCTGCTCTGTATGCTCCCTACCCAGTCACACATTCTAAGTAAAAAAAAAACAAACAACCCCACATGGTTCATAAAACATTCTATTAAAGAGTTTTCTCCTCAATAACGTAACTATTCATTATGGCTAAATTAAATGCATGTCAGTTTTCTACTGAAGATATCACACTTACTATGCAAGAAACTAACACATATCTGTTAAGAACACTTACAACTGCTCTTTTGCCAACTAATAACAGTTATATCACTTTCAAATTTTACACCATGACAGTAAGTGTTCTTGTGATACTCCTAAAATAAGTTAAGCAGTGCAGTGTCATATTTAGCAGATAGTCCCAGTAAAAATGGAATAATTCACTGAGTTAGCTGGTCCTCTGCTTACGGGATTTTGAGCTGTCCAAATTTAATAATCCTTGAGGTTTTTAAATCAGAATTAAAATACTTCCTTTTGTTCATGTCTCACTGTTCTAAGGTAGATGTTGAAATGCATACTCCAGGTGTTCAGAGAAAAGCAGGAGATAGAGCCATATCAGGTGAAGATGGAAAATTAGGATTAGGTTGATTCCTTTCTCAAACTTCCCCTCACATGCAGACACATAAACATATAATCTAATGCTTACGTACTCCCATACTCCCATTACTTAGATTTCCAGTCCCTTTACCAATGTGGTAAAAATCTACTTTTTTTTTTTGGCATTGTGACTCCTGGAAGCACAGAAAAAATAAGAGATCTCAGTGGCACACACAGGCTAGCAGTAATGTTAGAAACAGTATTCTGCCTGGATTCCAAAGTACAGTGGTTCACTTCTTTGTTCAAACCTAGGCCAAGAATGAGAAGAGACTGTCCATAATGAGTATCTTTCATACTTGGATTGGTGGATGTGAGAAACCCTTTAATTCCATGAGACAAGTCTGTATTCAACAGCACAGCAGAAAAAGATGGGTCTCTTTGAAAAATCAATATACTTAGTTGTTCTTTAGAAGTTCTGCATCCCTGAACTGCTTTTTATAGCACTTCTATCATTCTTTAGTTTAATTGAGAATGAAGAAGAAATATTTTTAAGTGAAGGGGAACGGTACTTACATCTGGGCCCATCATCAACATGTTTAAAACCTACTTTTAACTTTAGAAGTAGCTCATGCCATGGAGACAGCTTCCTTTACATCTGTAGAACCCAATGACTTTAGGAAAGTAAAAGGAGATTGTGGGTTTGCCAAAGTGACAAATACATCAGCCTTTCCCTTATATGCCTTTGTGTTTACTAACTGCTTTAAAAATAAATGAAGAAAATAAGCCCAAGGAAGTTAGGATGCTTGTCTCTATACCTGCAGCATCCATGTTTTCCCTCTGGTTGTCTTTACTGATTATTGGATATTTTCATATTCATTTCATATAAAATATTTCTGTTTCGTGAGCCACGCAGAGGCAATTATGATAGCTCCTACTGAATATGAATTTTACAAGCCTGTTTTTTTCTTTTTTATTGTGTTATCACCTCAGACAGATCCATCTGACACAGGTAGACAGCTCTACCATGGCCTATGGTACAAAGATCTAGCCAAAATATTTTTTTCATTTTCAAAATTGGCCTCCTAGATTCTAGCACACCATTTCATCTTACAAGATCTTAAATGCATATATGCCAATATGCTCTACTATGTAAAGGAAAAATAAAAATAAATTGTATGCTGGAAAAAACATGTATATATGCCATAAAGTTTCGTCACTGCATCATTATTTTTTCTAATAATGCATTTACATTATCATGTATCAACTAAATGAAATCACTCTGGAAGCCTTATCTTAAATTAGTACCCTTATAACATTGTATTTTGTACACATAGATATTACACATTATCATACTCTAAGGCAAAACCAAAACATTACCAGGCAAAAAACTATGTGAAAATACAACAGATTAAAATTTACACTCATGCATTCATTTTTTTTACTAGAAAAGAAAACCCATTGTATTTACCTTTGTACTCTAGGTGGAATCCAGTAAAACTAACAGATCCATCACTCCGAAAAGCCAGATGCATGGTATTTGAACTGCTTTCTATCCTCTCCGGCAGCTTGCTATCTTGAAAGCTCCCAATCAGTGGGCTATTACCATCTGGCCCATCATAGATATAAAGAAAATCATAATTTGGTTCTATACTGAAACTGTAGAAGAAAAAAGAGAAAGAATAGATATAATGTGCTTTGCCTACCATTTTCATTCAAATTAGCTTAAATAGAAGTTTTCCAACACTGTTTTCATAACAGGGAAAAAACCTCCACTGTCAGAATAGTGGTTTGTAGAAATATTTTCTTAGAATTAAACAGAAATACTACATTTATTGGTTCTTTTCTTAGAAACAATATTTTGCTGCTAGCCAGAAAAAAAAAAAAAGAAGTAAACCTTTAAAATAGAACCACCACCCCCAACATTATAAAACTCTATAGAAATAAACGATGTAAATATACTGGAACCCTTGGCAGAAATGCTTGATGTTCTAATGCAGTCAGCTGCAGAGTAGAGTACACACAGCTCAGTCAAACTGAACACTTTCACACAGCCAGGGGATGATTTTCCAGTAACCTTATAATCTTTTTAAAGGAAAAGGTCTAGTATTGAAAACTCATCTTCTGTTTTGAACTTAATTTTACTTCATTTTAAAAACAAAAATTAATTTCATTAAGTAGCTATAGTTAATTAGTTAATTTTGAACTTAATTTTAGTTAAAGGCAGCAAGTTATCCAAATTTACTTGTGAGATTGTCCCTGTACAAAAAAAGTTTAAAGAAATCTTATTAGTAAAAAGGAGGAAATCCAACCACTAAAATTATTTTGTCACTACTTGATACAAGCTTCCAACTAAAATAAATGTCGATATTGAAGATCTGGTACAGCTCCTTTAGAGAAAATATTTTTAAACTTCTAGATTATTTAAAAAATATTTCCTTACAAAAGCAATGCAAAAGTCAAATGTCAACAGCTTTGATTTTTGAAGTGCCACAGTTTGTCTTGAGTTTAAAAGGGTTAGCTGGATTAAGTCCCACTCAAAAGCATATTGAATAGTACCCAGTGGAGTATCCAGAGTTTGGTTTATACAGGAAGTTGGGTTTTTTTCCACTCTAGAACAGTCTGTGCATCGTAAGTGAGGTAAGTCTCAGTGAGTATGTAATCTACTTTGACCAAGACTAACCTCGTCGGCTTCTCTCAAGAATCATTGCAATTGTCCAGATTTTAAGAACAACTTGGCAATATCTGGGATCTATAAGCTGTTCACATACTGTACTGTCACACTGTAAAATATTGGTTTTATTCTAAGATGGAGGATCTCATATCTAAATGTACAACATAAAGACCAGAATATTCTTAAATATTTTGAGCTCATGATATTTCACTAAAAACAAAAAACAGTGATACTACACAACAGAAAGTTGCTTAGCAACTTAGAGAATTCTGAAATCACCAACAAAATAGCTTAATTGTTAAATATGTAAATATAATTGAGTGATTAATTTGCTTGGAAGAAATTCTTCAAAACTCTGTATCACTGGGCACTAAGAACAGACAACTGTATGACCTACACCACTGAACTAGTCATCACATTAACACTGATCAGAACAATAAGAACATTCAGCATAAGAAGGACTTAAATTTGTCGGGACATTACGAGTACGATTTTTAACTTTTCTGTGATATCTTCATGTGCCCCAGTTGGCATGCATATTTTTCAGATATAACATGCATATTAACTCACTTTATGGGTTACATACAATGCAGCAGCAAAAGTTCTTCTGTGGATTCTATTAAACTCAATTAAGTTGTAATAAAGAAAAATGCTAAACCAATTCCATTTAATAACCAGAACAACAGGAGGTATCCTGTTGAAGTATCCTGAAATCATATGGACTAATAATACTAAATCTAAAAAATAGTTTTGAAATTTTCCTTAAATAGCAGGTGAGCTTCTCATACAAAATACGATGAATCAATAGGCTTCATCACTAAAAAAACATCTTCCTGGGCTAGGGAGAATTCAGTGAGTTACTGCCAAGTCAGGAACAGAATTTTGGTAAACTGAGCACCATCCACTTCCACATGAGGTGGTGTAAACTGAGAGTGCTCTAAGATGAACAGGAGCAATGAGCTCCTGAGCTCCACTTCTATGTGTACTGAATGTATTTAGTTTGGCAGCTAACAAAGATAACAACTGCTAATAACTTTGATAGTTATATTAAGCATACATATGTAACACTACAAAGCTGTGGACAACTGCGAATAATAAAGCTACAGACACAAGTAAAAAATATAAACAAGAAGCAGGTTACCTGATAAATGCTAATGATATAACATAATCGTTATTAACAGTGATAGTCCAGTCACAATCTCTGCTGTGGGGATAAGGATGAGGGAAGTTTGGTGAAAGTATAAAACCTGATGAGCCCGTCAAGTTTCCTCCACAGGGAGCTGTGAATAAAAATAAATTAGAATTGAAGAAAGAAGGTAAGAGAAAAAGAAGCGAGTAGCAGCAATCTGTTCACTGACATTTAATGTCCTCCAAAAGTTAAACAAGTGAAGTATTTACAAAGCTTTAACAGAAACAAAAAATGTATTCGTATTTCTCCTTAGACAAATACTAATACTACTAAGTGAAGTACTTAGTTTTGAACTCTGTGTCCTTTAATTTGCTTGCATAATATTATGTCAAGAGTTTTCTGAAAATACTGTGAACTTGAGAAATGCTCTGGCTGCAGACATAAAAAAAATTGATTGCATAAGCTTTTCACTTTCTACTTCCTGTTAAAGGCATTCTGAAGGAGACTTTTTAGGATATGAAATATGATCTAGTTACACTGATAGTGCAACTTACCTGCATTTTCATCAGACATTACTGACTAGTAATTCAGATTGAAACTGATAGAATGTAATATATGTTGTGTGTTTGCGGTCCAGAAGTGTAAATCCTTAATAAAAGAATGAAAGCGTCACTAACCTCTTGAAATTTTGTACTTCAGCATTCTTTAACTGAGACTTCATGTAAGAGTAAGAGAATAAGCACTTTTTCTAAAGATCTTTTTTGAAAGAACTTCATATATTTTATTCAAAAGTTTCTAGATAAGATTTATTAAGACTTATCATTTTGCAAAACTGAATTCTACGAAGTGATCATCTGCAGTACCAGTGAAAGGAGTTAATTGCTCAAGACTTCTGTAGCAAAGACGCAGAGAGCTCAAAGGTTACTTAAATCACTTCCAAAATCATAGAACTATTTAGGTTGGAAAAGTCCAACCATTAATGTAACACTACTAAGTCCACCATGAAACAATGTCCTTAAGCATAACATCTACGTGTCTTTTAAATACCTCAAGGAACAGTGACTGGTTCTTTCATTTAATCCTTGCCAAGGTCTAGTTGATCATCACAAAGACTCTCCAGGGAATAAATGGAAAGTACACAAAATTGTACAGTCAAAAAGTATTTTATTTCAGCTATACCCTTCTTTTTTTTTACTGCTATACCAGCAGTAAAAATACCCATTAATCGTCAACATTGTAAAATATATCCCAGGTAGAATTTCCTTTAGATATAGCAGATTCAGATTATTTTATTTTTTAATTCATTAGATTGTAAATTGAGAAAGTCAACATCATCTAATAAAAAATGTTATTAGACAATGTTGCTTTTTCCAGTTTACTGTCTTCTCTAAAATTGTTCGAAGTCTTTATTTCTCTGTGTGCTTAAATTAAATTCTTGTGTGTTTCAGAATCTATAGTTTTCTGAATTTAATGTGTGCAACATTATCATTAAGTGTCATAGCTTTGTTTATAACTAAGGGCAGACCAGCTCTGAAAACAAAGGACACCTGTTTTTATAGTATTAGACCCAAGACCTTAGACTGAACAAATGTAATAGCCCATATAGAAAGGCAAATGTCAATACACTATGAAAAAATTATTTTTAATCTACTACACAGTGAAAACTAGGTGTAGGTTATGTCAACCTGTCCTTATAAGCCTCTTTGTAGACACAGTGGGAAGTAAGCACTGTGCCAGACAGTCTGTCTGCACTATGATCTTAGCATTCATTTTTCCTATGGGAGCAAGTATAGACTGGGTTGGTTTTTACCTAAAACCTATTTAATTGTTCTGAAAGGCAACAGAGAAGTATTCTAGAACTTTCTGGATTTTATTTATTTATTCACTGAATTACATCTTAGCAAAAGAAACAGGATCTATGGTTGCGTTCATTTTTTTTTTTAAATAAGAAATATTAAATATACAATGATACAATCATAGAATCATTGAATGGTTTGGGTTGGAAGGGACCTTTAAAGGTCATCTAGTCGAACCTCCCTGCGATGAACAGGGACATCTTCAACTAGATCAGGTTGCTCAGAGCCTCGTCCAACCTGACCTTGAATGTTTCCAGGGATGGGGCATCTACCACCTCTCTGGGCAACCTGTGTTTCACCACCTATCTCTAAATTTCAACATTCATTCAAATAATTGAATCCAATTTGAAATTAAGATGTTCTTAAAATTGTGTTACAAGCAAGACTGTAGGAGACTAAATAACCAAGGCAGTCCCACAGGTAAGAATTTTGCCTGATTATGTTAGGTGCCCTTGTTTTACTTCCCTCCTTTCAGACAGTCCATTTAGGCAGTCCTGCTTTGGACATGACATTATCTCATAATGACTCAGGGAAACACCACTGCAACTGGCCTATCCAGTATTCTTCTGCTTACACTTCCTTGGAGTGGCCCATTTTCCTTCAGTTCTGATCCATCAATTTGCAGATCCTACTCAACAGGTGTGCCAAAGCCAATCTGGGGCAGAGTTAATTTCCTTCATAGTACATAGTACTAGGGTTTATGTTTTGGATTTGTGCTAGAAACACTGTTGATAATACAGGGATGTTTTAGTTATTGCTGTGCAGCGCTTACACAGGGTCAAGGCCTTTCCTGCTTCTTACATCAAGCCACCAGTGAGTAATTTGGGGGTGCACAGGAAGTTGGCAGGAGGCACAACTGGGACAGCTGACCTCAACTGACCAAAGGGATATTCCATACCGTATGATGTCATTCTCAGCATATAAAGCTGGGGGACAAAGGAAGCAGGGGGACATTCAGAGTGATGACATTTGTCTTCCCAAGTAACCATTACGTGTGCTGAAGCCCAGCTTTCCTGGAGCTGGCCGAACACCTGCCTGCTGCTGGGAAGTAGCAAATGAATTTTGTTTTTTCTTTTGCTTGCATGTGGTGCTTTTGCCTTACTTATTAAACTGTCTTTATCTCAACCCATGAGTTTTCTCTCTCTTTCAGTTCTCTCCCCCACCCCACTGAGGGAGAGTGAGCAAGTGGCTGGGTGTTTTTTACTTGCCAGCTGGGGTTAAACCACAACAATAGATTATCTGTCACAACTCTGAGGGAATTTCATGTCAGCAGCTGTTGTCCTCTGAAACAAAATCCATTATTCTACATCATGATATAACATTTGACTGCATTAAAGAACATACAGGCCAAATATGCATCATTTAATTATTTAACTAGCCAGATGGGACATAATCCCATGATTATTTATCACTCTACCTCTAGATCAGTTTTTAGAAGCAATAGTTTAGCTACTTTCTTGATCAATAATAATAATTATTAAGATTGCCTCAGAAAAGATTACTGGAATGCTACTATCTACTGGAGGCTTCTGTAATTTCTTATTAATTTTCATCATGATTCCATTAACCAAGTTAAATGCTTTCAAAGTCCATTTAATATGAGCTATGTTAATCAGAACAGCATTAGAGACTGAGACAATATTTCCAGAAATAAATGGTAAGTTACAATTTTTACTAATGAAAATTTTGTTCTTTCTAAAATAATGAAGACTGCCAGAGAAATTAGGCTATCTTCCAATTCTTTCCTCTTGCATCCTACTTTATCCCTTGGATAATTTTACCTGATCCATAAAATTACTAGGTCATCTGCCTGATATTTTGTACATACTGGCATATGAACTGAATCCTCCACTCTCATCACCATTTTTCAAGTTTTAAGGCAAAGCTAATAGAGTCGTTGACATTGACTTTCTTGCTTTCTCTAACATAGACCATCAAATTATAAATCATATGGCCTTGAGAGGGAAAGGATAAGAACTATTATACTAACAACTGCAGAGGAAAGATTTTGGTAATGTCCATTGGAGCTTTATACAGCACAATTTATCATATGTGCAGTACTTGTATGCATTTGTTCTTCAAAGAAAGTTCCTAGAGCAGTGTAATTCATTACTCCAGTATTTAAAAGTTTAGGAAAGCACTACTTGATTTTTTTCTGCATACCTATACAGACTGGTGGGTTGGGCTGCCAGAAGTACCGGTTTTCTACCTGAATGCAGGTTATTCTCTCATCTCCTTGCAGTTCATAGCCAGGGTCACACTGAAAAATGACAGTGTCTCCAGGTTCTCTTCCATCCCCATTTCTAGTTCCATTCATGGGGACACCAGGGTCACGACAGGCAGTCGCTACAGAACCTAGCAGAGAAGGGAAAAATATTTTTTTTTAAAAAGCCAGCTTTTCAATCATTACATTTTTCTATTTAAAAGTTCAGAAATTCTGAAATTTTCTAACTCACTTCTGAAATTTTGAGAAATCATCTGACAATCTTCTGCTTTTATACTATTTTGTCACCTGTTGTAATTACTGAAATGTATATTTTTTTATTTAGTCCTTTTCTTGGATAAAAATCTGTGAAGCATTGCAAAAAGTAAGAGATTTGCTAGTACCCTGGACACTCAGCACTTCTCACTTAGAGGAATTCTTAATATGACTAATGGAAAGAAGAGAACCTCAGGTTGTCCTATAAACTGCGCTTGCACGCGTCTTCAATTCTCCACAATTCCGTAGTTCTTAAATGTATGTATTGTGTAACATTTAATAGTAAATTTGGAAATTAATTTCATTGATCATTCATATCTATACATTTGCACACAACATATCTACCATGCCAGGCTTTTGTAATAATATTAAAGAAGTCACCTACACAAAAAATACGTGTGGACTTAGTCTAAGAGAATATACAGTCACACTTAATGTATAAATACACAATATTCCTAAGACCACACACACAACCACAATGACTACAAGAGAAGTATGAGATTTATAAATGTTTTCTCCAGATTTACCATAACATGATCAGCCTATTATTTAATCTATTATGCACCAGAATATGTAAGCTTATGTGAAAAATAAGCCCATCAATGTTTATTTAAGTAAATATTATTTCCTACTTACATTATAGAACTGCAACATTTCATATGTATTACAAATAAATAACAAACATCAGAGCTGGCTGTGGAACTAGTCCCACTGAGCTCAGTAATCCGTATAACATAAATACAAAGTGGCAGTACTAAAATTTAATTCAGATGCCCCCTTTCTGGGGAGCTAATACCAGCAGACAGAAATGTATTCATCTGAAATGTGTGTGGTTTATATATTTACTATATTTTTGAAGAAGAAATCTTGGTCTAAATAGGTTATTTCCCTAAAAAAACCCCAAGTATCTTGCTTTTCAAGACATGCTTAATAAAACTAAAAGAATTAGCTCTATAAAGCTGTAAGACTTTTTATGGGGTTGTTTTTCCACAAGTCCTGAGTGGAAGTAGAAGCAGAGGGTAAACCCCCACCCCCCAATAAAAAAAAAAAAAAATCTATATCTATACTATTTTAATTATGAAATGTATATTCCAGTGCAGGAACTGATTTTTTTTTCTATTATATATTCAGGGCCCTCAATCACTACCTTCATCATTCCCCGTGAAAATTTGTGGAGTAAGCAAAAAGCTCAGGAATTATAAAGTCCCCTATAACTTTACTATCTGCAATGCAGACTTGAGACCTTCCTGCAAAATAAATGGAGCAGGCTATCACAATTCCCCATAAATTCACAGATGGGCTCAAGTTCTTTTTGACATATTAAAACTGATAGATAAAGTAAGAAAAGAATACATCAGGTTTTACTCTATTACAATCATTGTAAACTCACAGTTAAGAAAAGTCTTCTTTTATGGTCACATTGTCTTGAATAACTAGTGAGGTATGATTTGTAAATGTAATCAATTAAATTGCTATAAACTACATGTCCATTATCTAGTACACGCAGCATGACAGGTGCAAGAATGGCTGTGTGTGCAGCAAAAACCTGTGTGTGATCATCTGAGAGCTTTTTTCCACTAATGAAGGTAGAGAAATGCAGAAACCTATTTTGTTCTTCTCTGGGTAGTGCTAGTTTGGAATAATTACACTGCAACAGCCAAAAGATTTGTGCTAGATTCGGAACTCAAAGAGGCAGTTCTTGACTGAACACTCCAGCTTCAGGATGGAAATGAGACTCAATACTCAAAGTGTTCAACAGATGAGGAATTTTGGACAGATAAGACACACAGAGCTTACATGAATTTCTGCATGGTCAAGGTGGCAGAAAGTGTTTGGAACTGAGTATGTTTGTGAAGTAAAACTCCAGATTATGTTTTGGTTTACACTGGGGCATAGTTTCAGAGCACATGAATTGCTTCCTTTTGGACAAAACTAAACTGGAAGAAACGCTTCTCAACTATGCCAGAATAACTCTGAGCTAAGAATATCTCTGCATTGAACAGCGTTGCTAGCAGTGTTTCAGTACCAGCTGTTTCAATCTTTATATCAGCTGCTTTTAGTCTATATTACCTGCTAATACAGAAGAGACTTAGTGTCTCAGACATCCATACAAAATATTCTCTAATGTAGATTTTGAATATGAGACCACCAATTCTCCAGAAAATGTGCTAATGCACAGGCACAAATATTACTTGCTCTGGAGAGTTAGTTATCTTACCCCCGTCCTGCTATGGGACTTCAAGGAAGTGGGGCAGAATCTTGTTTTGGAGATTCATAGCAGCCAAGCCACGTACATTCCCCTCCCTGCCCCCAACCTGTTTGGATTTTTTCTATGTTCTAAGAGCACACGTGATCAGATTCCTATGTTCATATCTGCCTAAAAATTTCCTTGATGTGGAGTAGAAAAACATTTTGATACATCTCTTTAATAATAAGGCATTCAAAAACTTTTAAATAATAAATCAGATAATTAAGTTATTGTAAATTAATCATTCCTGCCTGAAAAATAGCAACTTACTGCCAGGGTCCAAAGGTTTCTGATAGTTCAAAAGCCCAGGTAATTTGATATGTGATGCAATGTCCTAAGATGACAGCTCCATTTTCATGCAGGAAAGATACTTTGAAACATGGCATTAAAAGTGTGACAAGGCAGTAATAGACTGCACTGATGCTGGGATCAATATAATAAATGTCTCAGGACTTCTTGCTGTTAACAGTGATTTCTAAATTTAGTTTTCTAGTGCATGCCAAGTCTAATACCAGTAAAGACTCTGAATCCCAACCCTGAGACAAAATTACTTCTTCCTTTTGATTAATTTGTACATGTCTTCTGAAGAGAAAAGAAGGGAGAATTTTATTTATTTATCTGAGAATTAGGAAAAAAAAACCCAAACATTTTATTTCTTTTTTTCTTTTTTTCTTTTTTTTTCCCCAGAGCGCAAAATGAGGGCAGAAGCTCTAAGCCTTCCAAATTTCAGGCTCTTCATAACACAGAGCATGTAAAAAAAAAATCATTCTTAACCTATTTAAATCAACATGTTCGTCTAAACTCCTATCACTTTAAATAAAGGCTTTCTATAATTGTTGGTCTTTCAAACTTGCATCAGCCTGAACCAATCCTGACAGACTGCACCTTCCAAATTCAAGCTTCCCCGGACTCCACGTAATTCCTTTACCCGTACGGACACTGCATCTCCCCGCATCGCTAATGCTGCCTGAGAATCAGGTCAGCCTGGGATTTGCTATCTCAAATTCAACCTTCTATACAACTTCTCGTGAAAAAGAAAGAATAAAAGAGCCACAGTGGTTTTCTGCAGTCTTCTACCAACAGAAGCACTGCTGAGATAATTTTTTTTAATCTATTTTTAACTTCTGTTTCTGCTGTAGATCTAACAGAGATTTAGGAGCATAGCCATTATAATTCTTAAGTAAATTCTAACCGTAGACTCAGTTTGTTGACTTTGCATGACTTCATATATTCTATCTAAGTTTGACAGTTATTGTTTGAAGATTAAAATGGGAAAATATTAAGAATAAAGCAGAGAATCCAAATTTTATCTGGGACAATGCACCCCTTCAACAAAAGAGTTTCACATTTTGCACAATCAGGGTTTTCTAGGTTGTCTAGGCAAGTTCTCTGTTTACTTAACTCTTAGCTACGTCATCTTAGGCACTTAACTTTGGGTTTCATTCCTCTCAGATTCTGCAACAGTAAATAAGTTAGGAGGTGTAAGATAGGTTAGGTTTATTTTGCATGGGAAAAAAACAATCAAAAACCCCTAAACCACAGAAATTAGTAAATTGGGGTAAACCACAGTTCAAATCTCCCCTGTCTGATACCAAGCAGAAGATACATATTGATGTAGCTTCTCATATAGAATTTCCTGACTAGTTCAAGAGACATTAGGTCAAAGAATGCAACACACAGGCCTCCCGTTTCTGTTTCCAATAATCCTTAACAATTCTAAATGAAATAAAAGCTTGGAAAGAAATAACTAAATCATCGGTGTAAGTTTCTGTTGCAGGTCTTCCAAGAATACCAGACAACATGAAATTCTTCTCTTCTGGAAGCAGAGAAGGTTCGTGTTGAATGTCTATAGCCAGGACAGCAGAATGGTTTGCTTCTCCTGTTGCTGTATGAGCTGTGAGATGATGGAGCAGCAGATTCTATGCATGGTCAATAGCAGCTGCCAGGCAACACACTCCAACACTTCTCAGAGCAGCGACAGAGACCACCTGAACAATTCAAGTCTCTGGCATTGCCAACAGGTCATTTTGCTGTCCAAAGCCATAGAAATGGTACTTAACCTGCAGATAGCAGGGCCCATCTCCACCATATCTGTGTGACTCTCAGTGAACCTTTCTGAGACTTACTGAGACACTAAACATTGACCAAACACATTCTAGCATCAAGCCTGGTACTACACATCAGACCAAGAACCAGACAACTGAAGAAAGATTACACATTGGAACAGGAAGGATACCACTCCTCCCCAGCAGCCCTCCATGTGGATTTCCTTGGCTGCCTCTGAACCCGCAGAGACTGCAGCTTGAGCAAAAAGGGTGTGTAATACAAAGTCTGAAGGTCCTGACACCCCAACTGTCTTTTGCACTTGTCTTTACAAACATGCAATTGTCAAACACAGGTTGTGTGCACACTATTGTCAAAAGTAGGGTTAAGTCAAGAAGATTGTTCTGTCCTGAAAAACAAGTTCACAAAGCAAGCTACACAATTTCTTGTGAATTTGTGCACCCGTGAAGTCCCTCAGGGGGGATTTTGCTGGCTGTCTCCAGGCTCACAAGAACAGGCAAACCACAACTGGTACAGCTGCATTAAAAATGCACGCTGGAAACTGCTGCAAGGTAATGGCTTTTTTTTTCCTTTTTGCCTTTTTTTTCTTTCCCTATTTCCCAGTGTGTAACAAATGATATTCCCATTCTGGTAACACCACCATAATAATAAATAGCCAGTAAGATCCCTGTGGGGTATTGTTCTCTTAAACTTCTGTTGCATTATACACCTACACATAAATTAAGTACAAAATTTTCTCGGAGATCCCAACCTGCAAAAAAGCATTAGAGGTGACCATGACTAGCAATTTTTGGACAACAACTATTACAAAAAAAAACCCAAAAAAACCAAAACAACCCCCTCGCACCCACAAAAAAAAAAAAAAAAAGAAAAAGAAATAAAGCCATGCCTGGTAACCCCCATAACATGCTATGCTGTAAGCGTACATTTGACAAGTGGGAAATGGGAAGACTGTGGTGGAAAAGCATCTACGTTCTTAAAAAAACCTCCTAAATCAGGCAATATAATCCAAGGAGATGACTGGCTTGCAGTCCATCCAGGAGCCAGGCTCCCCACGGTATGGGTCCAAGGGGTCCATCCAATGCTGTAGGAAGGCTGGAGAGCAGCACCCCTACAGCACTGCTCAGGAGCCTTGTGTCAGCTGAAATGGGGCTCCTGGGCAGGGGGGAATGGAGTTCCCAGCAGAGGATGCTAAGGGCCAGTATGGCCTGTTTAGTGCACTCAGGACCCTGCAGAAGGAAGGATTATTTTCTTTAAGAAACTTTGCAAGAAAACACAAACAAATTAAGTTTTAAAAAGCTGGAAAAGCTAGTTTTTAAAAAATGTTTTACTGAATTTGCTGCTTGCAAAAAGACTTAAATAATTACTTACACTTCTGTGCATAGAGTTGTCTTCAAGGATCTTATTCTTAGCTATCAAAACACACTTTATTTTAATAATTTTATTTGGCATGTAGAAGAGCTATTAGACATTTTAGGGGGAGAAAAAAAAAAACCAAACCAAAAAAAAAACCAACCCCCAAAAAAAACCAGACCAAAAATTAAATTTGGCCAATGCCTTGGGGAAAAAAACAAAGACAAAGAAGCATCTATCTGGTTTGTGTTTGCATCTTTCTCCTACCACACAGTCATGGTTTTTAGTTAAACCATTATATATATGTTTAATGTATATTTGAGCTAGAAATGCACTCCACACATATTTTCATCAGGCTAAAAATCTGATTAAAAATTTAATCTGATTTAGATTGATATTAAATTAAATTTAGATTAAAATTAAAATTTTAGATTTTCTAACATTTTAGAGATTGATTTTCCAAGAAGGCTCAACAACAGAGGTAGTTCTGAAAGATATCACAAATTCACGGTTTCCATAGATGCCAAGTCAAGTCCCATATTATTAAATATTCACCATGTTCATTTTGGTTTGAACTGCCTATGATTATGGGATCTGGTGATTTATACTTCTGTATTTCCAATAGCAATGATTTCTATGACCAGTAATGATAAGTTTTATAACAAGTTTTAGAACCTAATAACTCAAGTTGGAAAACACAAGACTACTGGTCAACTGCATACTTAAATTTCATTGCCATTGTATTCAGAATTTGTATCCAGATTATTTTATGCATTCTACTGATTGTCAATGAAAAGTACTTAGTAGCAATTGTTAACTGAACTTTTTAAAAGGGTTGTTTAGATTACAACCTGGTATAGTTTCACATCTTTTTTGAGATCAAATTCTTTCCAAAAGGACTTTATCTGATTTTACTGCCAAATACATTTTAGTTCTTAGGGACACAACAGATGCAGATATAATGAGATAACCTAATTTTATTTTTTATTACTGTATTTGTTTTCACTTTACACTAGTTATTAAAATGTACTTTGTTAAAACTCTCTGAAATACTACACTGCTCTTATCCTGCTTTATTGGACAACCTTACGAGCTATTTTATTCCCAGTTCTTAAGAAGATCTGCTTTTTCATAAACTCTTAATTTTTGAACATCTATTATCCCTTAAGCATTTGCTCATAGCTTTGGCACTGAGCACGAAACCCAGCCCCAAATAAATAAAGTAATTGTCATATGGTTTGAGATAATTGCTGGAACTCAGCAGAAAATGGATACTGTGACAATATGTAATCCTGCTGGCAATGTATTCCAGCTGGGGAGAAGTGTTTTTAAAATCTTAATTTCATTTAGATTGCACGTTTTGGGGTTTGGGGTTTTGTTGGAACTATGGGATTTTTTAAGCTTTTTATACCAGATCTACTCTTATTTCAGATGGCGTATTTCATTATGTGTGTGTATGAATGCAGGGAGATAAGAAGTAACTTCTCAGGAAGAAGCAATCACCAGGATCTTGGACTACACACGAGGGCTACTCATTCATTGAAAAATCTTACCAATGATCACCTGTTTTTTAATACTACTTCTACTAAAAAGATCATTAAGATGATCTGAGTGAAAATACATCCATTTGATTCTTTACAGAATAGTGTGCAACCTGTTCCGTTGCAACTGTTAAGGGTAAAGTTGTGTAAGAGAAAACAGCACTGCTGGTTTGCCTTGTCCTTGATTTTACACTCTGGGTGAACTAAAATCTTCTGAAGAGAGGGGGAGATTGCTCCTGTCTTAAGAGTTAAGTTCTCTGTTTTATCTTTTAGTGTCACAAAATGTCTATATGCTTTGTAGCCTTACAGTTTTAAAATCCTATTAATATTTTGGGAGTTCCTAAAGATAGGGCCAAATTTGGAGCTCCTGACACCTGGTGAAAAGGTGGTGTTTAATGTGTCTCAAGTATTCAGCTTTTGTTAACTTGTTGCTTTATTATTTTTTTTGAACTATAATTGAACACTTTGGGCTGATACAGAACTGGCCTCATTATTTCATAACCTTCTCTCCATACACTTGAGTGCCGTTACTCTGGTCTTTGTTACAGAATCACAGAATGATATGGGATTGGAAGGGACCTCTGGAGGTCATCTAGTCCAACCCCCTGCCAAAGCAGGTCTACCTGGAATTGCACAGGAATGTGTCCAAGCATGGACACATCTCCAGAGATGGAAACTCCACCACCTCTCTGGGCAGCCTGTTCCACTGCTCTGCCATCCTCAAAGTAAAGAAGTTCCTTCTCATATTTAGATTTAAGATTTTTTTTTTTTTTTAATTTAGCAAAGCATTATAGTATTGTCACTTGCAAAAAGTTGCAGAATACTGTCAGAAAACAGCTTCTGCTTTCTTTAATCTCATGATACAGACTACATCTTCCAAAAACAACGGGAACACAAAGAAGAATTAAGATCTGATTCTTATTTTCATTTTCTTTTGCACGGTTTTTAAATTCCTCTATGTAAATGAATTATATCTCAGACTACGTGTCTGAATATGTCCAGCCAGTAACTGAAGTTACCAGTCCATGAATAATTTTTTTCACAGTCATATTCGGAAGACTGAAAGATGAGCATTACTTCAGTCAAATGCCTTTGCTGAATCTATCTTTTATGAGATAAGACAGCTTACTAGAATGCTTTTAAGAAAAAAAAAAACAAACCAACAGATATGTCTATGGCAATAAAATACCAAAACTGTCTTCAAATAGCATTAATGCAATACAACAATTTGACAGTGAAAACAAAGAGCAGAATAACTACATCTCATTTATTTACCATTGGAAAATGGTTTCCTCAGTCATATGATTGAATGTCAATTCCATGCTGTTTACTTCTGTATTTTGTACCAAATACTTAATAAGATACCTTTTTGGAGAATACTACAAAACCAGTTCATGACTACTCTCCTACATGCAAAACATACTGTAAGAAGATATTTAAATGAGGCAGGATGAACTTTACCTTTACATGGTTTCATCAAAGTTGTTACTATAAACCTAAGCTGATAAATTTGCCAGTCACACTGAAGTTTGCCTGTAGTTCAATGTAAGATTGCCAAAAAAAGGACTGTTCAATAACCAATGTAGCATATGAACGCAGAGACTAATTTTCAGGGTGAAATCTCCACAAGACAAGTGGCTTGGGAAGTGCTTCTTGTACATAGAAGACAAAAAGCAGCAAGCCCCAGTCTCATGCAGTTTTGCTTACTTAATGGTAGCAATTGAAGGTAGCAAGGAAGGGAAAGCTGTGTTGAGAGTATACTCCTTATCCAGTCAATCAAGGTACATAGTTTTAGTCCCAAAGGAGTCTAAAGAGGTCTGTATCATTGTATTAACTGCTGATCAAGTTAAGAAGAACCTTTTTTGAAATAGAAAAGTAGTTTCATTATGATTTCACCAAAGATATTTTTGCACTTCCAAATTTGTTTCATAAACAATTATAAAGATCTGTAATGGAGTTTGTTTGCAAATAAAATGCCCTACTGGAATTACAAATTTTATCCAAGACTCTAAAGTACAATGTTCAATTTTATATTGCTTTAACAGAAAAGTTTTTCAGATTCACACATATGAAATTGAAATGAATTTAAAACATTAATCTGAGACACGTGACAGTCCCAATTTGGAACAAAATCAACTTGACCTCTCTGAAATGCCATGTCACAAGTCATACAAAGTCTATTTTAAACTCTGTATCTGCAAATTTAAGGCAAGTGAGTAGGCTTTTCACGAGTCAGAAGGGTTTGGTCAAACTATGTTGCATGGGGTTTAAATTAAGGAAGTTCAATCTTCAGTATAATTAAAAGAAGTTATTTTTATGGTGATATGACCAAGACGACTTTTTTTTTTTATTTTTCATTTCAAAAGTACTTGTAAATTAACCTGTTTTTTTCAATACCTTCTTTCTGCTTTCAGCTATCCATACTAAACTCCAGGTGTCTCTAGCCACAAGCCATTATCTTGGCATTTTACATGGAAGCATTAACTCATAGTATTTGCCTGCACAAAATACACATATCCTATGTGTTACTGAACTAAGAGATTAACTGCTACTGAGAAGTTAATGTAATTTAAAAACCTATGACAGGAATGCCATTTTTGCCATTGCAAGACTGATAAATGGGTCTCAGTAATATTTGCTACTTAGAAGAAAGGCAATGGCTGACAGAAGGAAATAAATTTATTCAATGACTTCTTTCTTTTAAGCCTCTGATGCTAAAAACAAAATAAAAAACAACCAACCAACCAAAAAAACCAACAAAAAAACCTTGCACACAAACAAAAAAAAACCCAAACGAACAAAAACCACACATCAACACCACCGCCCCTGCAAAACCGAAACAAAAACACCGGGCTAAATTTAGAAGTGTGAAAATTCATAGTTATTTCTGATAGAAAAATAGTGATATGTAAATCTCTAAATCCAAAGGACTTCTCTCAAAGTTGAAGGAAAGAAGCAAACCAGAGTATGAAAACATTTAAGGTGAAAAGCTGCTACAGAATAGACATTAAGAAGAATAAATCCTATCTTGTTGCTTCAGAAAAGTGAAGAATTTGTTAGGGATCCCTATACTAACAGCGCTAGTAAACAGCACTCTGAGAAACAAAACAATTAAATTCCCCAAATTCATTCTCAAAATGCCTTCAAGTTAAACATGTCAAAAGAAGAGATCTCTGTTACTGGAAAATTGGAGAAAAGTTAAAAAATCAAGAGCGTGTTCAGTGTCAAAAAATCTTCTTAAATGAGACTGTGGTGAATATGGGGGTTTTTGAACCAAAAAATCCCACAAAAAAAAAACCAGCAACAAAACCAACCAATCAACCAAAACTACCAACAACAACAACAACAAAAAAAAAAAATCAAACACAGGACATTTAGAAGACAGATGCTTACAAGTCAGCTTTCTGTATTTATATTTAGTGCTGACTTGTAAGCATGTAATCATTGAATGTAATCAAAGTAAGCAATATCATACATTGTAATTCTAGAGTGGAATTTAATTTAAGCCATCCAGCTAGGTATCTGACACAATTTTTCCAGGCTTTTTCTGTAGTCTACACAGTAACTCCAAAGGGCTATTCACCTAGTCTTAAAACACCCTGCTGTTGTTTGACAGTAAATCCAAGCATTTTAAGGCATATCCTGTTCTATAAGAAACAGATGTACTAGCAGCATTTTATATCATGTGACAGCAATTTCCAAAAAAAAAATAATCAACCTTCCAAATACTTAAAACATATTTATAGGTTAGTTCTGCACTGGTTGCCTTGTAATGCTCCACAAGTGCTCTGTATTGTGTGCTGTTTAATTAGTCAGAACTGTGACTGCATAGTTAGGCCTGAGCAGCATGCAGTCTGTAATGCTGAGTGACTCAGTAGTGCAGCTATTAACGATGAAATAATGGCCCACGATAGATGATTACAGATCCTTCCTTTCTGCATGAATGATGAATGGCACCTGAACTGTTAAAGCTGGCAGAGAGGAAACTTCCCTTTAATACCAGATTCAAAGGCCCTTGAAATCTAAGGAAATAATCTCATCAACTTCAGTAGAATCTGCTCTGATATTACACACTTCACGTATATTAAAGGGACTAAAAGCTTATTTTAAGCACACACAATTATTATCACCCAGGTTTTTGTACTTTAATGTTCCCACACAACATTTTTCAGTTCTCTTTCTGTGTCTTTGGCTCTTTCAGCTACTACTTTCAGCTTGGTGAAATGAAGCAATGTCAGCTGAAGAAAATGTTTTATTATGCTTAATACTTCTGTCTGACCCTGAGATATACAGCTCATGTCTTTGGCAAATACACACTTGTTCCTTATCTTTCTCCTTCGCTTTTCTTGAAGGTCTAATTTTCTATTTTGTGGAGAATTTACTGACCAAATTAAGTTACTGCTGATTTTATTGGTGTTTTTCCAGTATGTATTGGGCTTCTTAGGCTTTATCTCTGACAGCTCAGAGAAAATATGCTGTAAGAGGTTACTTCCTGTTTGCGTATCGCTTTTGGCCTGTTGTCAAATTTTCGTTCTTCTCTTAATTTAAGAGAAGAAAGCTGGCATCTGTTCTCTAGCTACATTATTCAATCTGTTCATCCCATTCAAACATGTTTCAAAATCCTCATATTGCAATCCTACTGGTGAGTCCCCAGAGGTTGTTGATTTTCTTTTAAATGTACGTTCAAAGTTTTAAAATATTGCGCTTTATTACACATCTTGGTTTTCAGGCTTTATGGGCTCTGCTTTCTATTGTGTTCCTTCACTGTCATCTCAAAGGAGACTGCAGAAACTAAGACATTTTATATATATATGAGGAGATTCCATAGTCAGAGTTTGCAGACATCCAACAAGAAAATGATACACTACACATCAAAGACAATACCAGACCAAAGGTCTGCTCTGCCTAGTGATGAGGCGTGAAGTCATAAGTAGTGGCATTTATTTCTTTGTTTACATTAGATGTATAAAACACGGTGTACTTTCAGTAGTCCTAGATACATGATGGTGGTGGAAAGTAGAGAAGCATGAGCAGGCTGATCTCCCTTATTTTGTCCCAAATCCATCTTTTCTCTTCTGCTTCTCAGGGTAATGCACAATTGTACTAACTTAGAAAATTTATCCTTGACAACCATAAAAAACTCTGCAGTGTTTCTTAGAAGCTCAGCATAAAATAGTTTCCTTCATATTAATTGCTTGTGGAAAGAGATTATGAATGTTAAAATTGCAGAAATAGTTCTACCACTTCAGATAACAAAATCTGTTTTTTTCTCTCCAAAAAAGACAAGCAAACATAAAGAAACAAAGAAAACAGACCAACTGAGGCAATGAGCAAGAAATTCTCATCTTGACTCCCTTCTTCCCATACCTTGATTTTTACAAAATTATTAACAACTTTGATGCCTTGTAATGGATTGTCTTGGGCAGCCCTAGATAGGGACAATTCTAATAGTACCAGCTGTAATACATAATACTAATTAAATTACAATTTTCTTTCTAATATTTATATAACTTTTTAGCATCTCTAGGCATTGCTTCTTCCCCTTCCCTCTCTCCTCCCCCCTTTACTTTGGTGAAGTATGCTATCTTACCTTTAATCTACACTACCATATAAAAATTAATTTTCTGTGTATATTGGATGATTTTTAAGAGACAAATTCCAATTATGCCACTTTATCAATGGTGAACATTTTCACTCATTAAATAAATGACAGGTGCAGAATTATGTATGAACAGTTGATAAAATGAGATCAAAACCTGTAAGGAACTGATAAGAAGTTTAATCCAGTTTTTAGAAACAGATTTTTAGTTTAAGGATTAAGAAAATAATATAAAAAAGAAATCATTCAAGGTCTTAAAAAGGTTTGAACATAAAATATCTGTTGTCATTGAATAACATTCCTCTTGAGATAAAAGGACCAATAAGCCAGTTAAATACTCTTGCCCAATTTCATGAAATGGCAAGAGGACAGTAAAAGCAGATACCTCCCCTGTGTGAGCTTTCTGTTTGTTAATTACACTGTAGCTAAAGTATGCAGACACCATCTGTTTCCCTCAGACAACATTATATACTCAAAGAAAGTATATGAAAGCTTGAAACAAAGTTGCACTGAGTTATCTTCCTCTTTCCTTCATGTTCTCAAATGTATTTCTTTCCTGGTTACTAATAAAGTATGTCCATATAGCAACAGTGTAATTTGTGTGATTATTTATAAATTATTTTTTAAATATTTAGTTAGGAAAGAAACATTTTAAAAATCCCTGTGATTCTAATTCCAAACTGCGCAACATCAAGTATTTGAGAAGGATCACTGTGACTTTGTGAACCTGGACTGAAGAGTAAGAGAAATGCTGAGGCAGTAACACTCCATGTGTCATCATTAGATCTCAACAGACTGCAAGAGCATAGAGAATTAAAGAAAATACCTATCCTTTCAGGCGAAACTCTAAAACCTCTTTTCAGATAAAGCACTGGAAGTACATCAGTACCTGCTTTATGGCTTTACTCCCACGTCCTATCCATTTTTCCTTGCAACTCCATTCTTATTCTACATCAGTTTCTTTTCCACTCACCCTAAATGACTACCTGAATAAGCTCAGTGCATAAAGCTCTCCCCATTCCCTTTTTGGCCTCCACATTAAATAAAGAAGCATGTCTGAGGCTGAAAAGCAGACATATGAGACTCTCCCAAATAGGCTTTGGAAGGGGTAAGGTGGTAAAGTGTTAAAAAATATCTTGGAATTAAGGAATTAAAAACTATTCATGGGGTCAAAAACCAGCAGATGGAGCAGAGGCACTCTTTCACTACAGATTTAATATTTTTTACTTTGTCCTCTTATTTACATACTTCACTTTTCCTTCCAATTACTGTGTGTGAACATGTGTTTTTGTCAAACACATAGAAAGAATGAGGGCAGGAGAAAAGGACTAGTACAACTACCAAGCACAGGAAGGAGAATAATGTAGCTAATGTTATCATTAAGAATCTCTGTGTCAACCCATGTTGGAAACATTGCTCTTGCTAGACAAAATTATGATATCAGATCAGATCTTGCTAACCTTGAAAAAAATATATATAAATTTCACTGACCAGAAAAAAAACCCAAAACATCCATGTGGATCACACTCAATGATTTCTTCTGTATCAGCACTAAAATTGTCTGTCTAAAGGGATTTAATAACTGGTAAGTAACTGTTTAGATTTGTCACCATGCTCCCTGTAATAAGATGAAATACTGCCAGAAGGCAAAATGGAGAAGAACACTGCTGTTCCTGTAGTGCTACTTCTCATTTCATGCTATACAAGAACAGCAGGAATGAAAACTCTGCACAGATGTCTCTGAAAGCAGAAACTCTTATTGATTAGAAAAGGTTGTAGCCTTTTTTTTTTCTTAAGATAAAAATACAGATTTACACCAAATCTATACATCTGTACACAATTCCTTCCCTAACAAAGTCAGAAATGTTGTCACTGACTTCAGTTGTTTCCAGTACTACAGGTAGCTGTGAGTGAAGCATCTTATAAAAAAAAAAAAAATTAAATTAAATTCATGCACTTACTTGAAAACTGTATGGCAAATCCAGACTTGCTGATATAAAAATCTGTGTCAAACTGGATAGTTACTATGTTGAGCGTACTGTGAATCCCTTCAGGAACAAGGGATCCACTAATTTCTTTGAGCAACATCTCATTCTCAGGTGGACCATCCCAAACTCGTAGAATGTCATGGGATGCCTCAGTGTCAAAAGCAAGAAACTGGAGGCTGTAAAAACACCATAATTTTACTGTCAGCTTTCATAATACTCAACAACATATCTTTAGGAACAAAACTAAACCAAAAAAGCAAATAAACTTTGATTTCCAAGGGTGATTTCCCATAATCTTACACACCTCTACCTTTGGATGCATAAAAATACAATGCCAAAATTCATTTGAAATAAAAATTCTTTTGCAACTAATATTTTTTTTTTCTAATGTGAAATAAATATATTGCTTTAGCCACTCAAGTAATCTATAAATATCCACACAATCTTTTCAGAAAATAGTTTTGGGGTTTTATAATAAAATATTGTGCATCACATTCTCATCAAAACAAATTAAATAGAACTGTAAACTCATGCAATTAGCGATATAGTGTGAATAAATGTCTAATAAAGAGAACTACTGAAACAGTCATCTTTTTTTAAATACTGACTCTTCCACTAAACAGTTCTGCTGACTCCAGCACATTTTACTTTGTACATACTCAATCTCGTAACTTCAGTATTAAAATAGTATTCACATTAGATATTTTTAAAACAGATTTCCAGTTAACATTTATAGTTTATATATATGTAAACACATATAAATACATGATTTTTAAAAAAAAAAGAATCTGCATTTCACAAAATTATAACCGATTTCAAAGCCTGACCTTCATCAGACAATGTTTTTTTGAAAAACAGATAGTTTCAACTCAAACCTACATATTCAAATTTAGAATGCCAAAAATACTGACCTTGAGCTGCATCTTAAATTTTAAATCCTAAGTCCCTTTTCTTCTCCACTGTACAGGTAAAACTTAATAAAAATATTATATAAACAGAAATATTTGTTATAATTTTAAGATTTGTTTTCAGTACCTGACAATATTTCCTGGGTCTACTTCAATCACCCACATGCACCGCAGGTTGTTGTCATAGGGAAAAGGATAGCCAGGAGATAAGATTCTTCCTGATGATTCTCCTTTGAAACGGCCTCCACATTCAGCTAATAAAAAGCAACATTACATAAAGTGTTACTTGTAATTCATTACAGATGGTCTTCCAGCTAATCAGCTGAGCAGTTTATACATCTACTCTCTTGCTGAATAAGTAAAACAACTAAATGGACTGTATGGCCTAAAATTGTAAGACAATATAAAAAGGATCAGAAGTGCCCGTGGAAAAGGACCTGTAAATGTGACTTTATTTGAATATTTTTGTATTTTCCTTTGGCACTTAAGTTTTCTCTAGTAATTTTGAATACGCCATAATAATTAAAAAACGTACCATTATATAAGGAAAGGAACATGGATTGTTATGTACAAAAAAACCCCACCAAACCTAACCAAGAACAAGTCACCATAAACCAGTAGAATTGAATTAAGAAAACTAAACAAATTAGTAAGCAAAAAATAAAATACATTTAAAAAAAAAGACAGGAAACATAGAAATATATTAAATAAGCGGGCTATTCAGAGAGAAAGTCAGCCTTTCAGCCCAGGAAAAAAAAAAAAAAAAAAAAGAGTTGTAAAATCTGTCCTCACAGTGAAGCTATAGTATTTCTTAGAGGATAACAGATGGTAAGTAGCTCCCTCTTAGGTGGCCTCAGCCAGTCATTAGGCAAAGCTGAATATTTCGTAATCTTAATATCTAATCTTTGAGAAAACCTGATTTTTTTAATGTAGATCCCTGAGGCCTTTAAAATCCTCCTATTTCACTTTCCTTCCTTTTAAAGTCTCTCTAATAGTTTCTCTCTTGTGAAGTGCAAAGCCAAAATAATGCTTTGATTAGATCTCTTGGTAAAGTTAAAATGCAGTTTTATTTTGATTTAACATCACCTAAAATATTTAATAGATTTATTACCTTAGGATCTGTAAGTTCTGTGATAAAATATAATTGAAATGCTACTCCTGATGGATTTTCTGACAAAATAAAAGCAAATTTGCAGAGACAGGTGGCCTTTCATATCTTTTTTAAGCACTTTGCCAATCTGTTAATTCCTAAATACTCTTTAAAAAAATCTTTCATAATTATTCATCTAGGAGGATAGCATAATCTATTATTCTTCCAGTAGAGTAATGTTACACATAGAGTATACTATAAAAAAAAATTACTTACTGACAAACTGAATGAAATTAAAAATTAATTATATTTCATCCAGGGCCACTGAACAACTTTTATAATTCTCACAGAGGATAACCAGCTTGCTCTTTTATTATGATTTTTGAAGGTTCCTTCTCTCTCCCCAGTGGCTTATTTCTCCAGCAAGTTCCAGCTCCCCAGTTGTGCTGGTTGCTGAATCAGCTGTGCAAGTGACTACAGATTGCTTACTATGAAGACAATCCTAACTAAGAATCTTAATTTTATCTCCAAGTGTCAATGTTAAAGTTTCTAAGGATATCAAGTTAAAGGAAATATATTATACCACATTTCTTCCTGCAAATTCCATGGATAGTATGTTGTATTGTGACATCTACTTTTACGATTACTACAACTGCTTGAAAACACTTTTGCTATCATCTTGACAATGTTACATTTTCCATAAAATGATACTAAAACAAGCAGAGTAGCGCTTTTAAGCCAATTTCTGATAGTAGCAGCAAATTAAAGTGTCTGTTGAGCTATGTATCCAGTTTGGGGCCCCTCACTACCAAAAAGACATAGAAGTGTTGGAGCATCTCCAGAAAAGGGCAACGAAGCTGGAGAGGGGTCTGGAGAACAAGTCTTATGAGGAGAGGCTGTGGGAGCTGGGGTTGTTTAACCTGAAGAAAAGGAGGCTGAAGGGAGGCCTTATTGCTCTCTGCAACTACCTGAAAGGAGGTTGTAGAGAGGTGGGGGTCGGTCTCTTCTCCCAAGTAACAGGCGATAGGATGAGAGAAAACAGCCTCAAGTTACTCCAGGGGAGGTTTAGATTGGATATTGGGAAAAATTTTTACCCTGACAGGGTTATTAAGCACTGGAACAGGCTGCCCAGGGAAGTGATTGTCACCATCCCTGGAGATATTTAAAAGATGGTGAGACATATGTTTAATGACATGGTTTAGTGATGTTTTTTGTCAGTGTTAGGCTTATGGCTGGACTAGATGATCTGAGAGGTCCCTTCTAACCTAAGCAAATCTGTGATTCTATGTTGCTCATAAATATCCAGGAAATATTTTTATTTGTACATGCCAGCCTAAAATATTTAATGCAAAGTATCACTCTTTTCACAGATTCTCAGGGTTAGGATGAACAACCTGTAAACCCTAAAAAAATCTTGTAGTGGGCTGGGACCAAGGTCTTGTAAGCACGAAACTTGAGCGCATAGAGCTATCTGACTCATAGACAAGTACTCTGGAAACAAGGGGCACCAGTGTCGCAAAAACAATCTTTTTTTTTTTTCTCCCAATTTTCTTCCATAGCAAAGAAGCTTAGTTTCAATCTGATTCTAATTAAAAGTGGATCTTGAAAGAAGGATTCCTATAAACCAGAAATGTTAGAACAGTTTTACTGCTGATTCATCTTCACCTCCTGCTATTTAAGCCATTACTGAATTTAAAGTCTCAAAAACCGACTGCTTTGATCACAGATGAGAAAGAGATGTTCAGACTCAGACTTTAGTTTGGACATATTACAGAGATACCTAAAAGAGATCTCAGTCCTGTATAAAAACCTTTGTGTGGCAATTTCGCTGTCTTCTTTGAGGAACCTTTCTAATCTGAGCATTCCTTTTCTTACTGATCTTGTGCATTTCCTAACTGCCCTTCTGCCTCCCAGTTCTCTTCTAGCCAATTATTTACTCATGTTATATCATCACTAAGACTTCATTTAGTCTTTTACTACATATTTTTTCAGCCCAAGACACCAACTGATACGTAAGACATGTTATAGAATTCATACTTCATCCCTCCAAGAGTATTTTAAAGAATCTGCAGTGATCCCTAATTAACATTAAAAACTAGAAAATATCATTATTTACAATTGGCATTCAAAACCTTTTTGACTTCTTAAGCTTTTCTGAACAAAATCTCACTTGTGTTTATTCTTGTAAATCTATTCAGCCAAAGCTGGTTGGGATGGATAGTAGGGTTAATACAGACAACAGATTTACAGCTGTTTAACTCTCTCTGGATGCAAGTATCATGTTGTACTACTTGGCTATGGAGAAATACCTAACTGAAATAACAAAGCCAGTATAAATAATTCTGAATTTCATTTAAATGACATCATCTATGTACTTTTATTTGCTTAAGGAAGAGCAATACGTACAAACGCATGCTGTTCTAAACTGGATGAATAAGTAACCTCCCTGGGAATAGCAGATTAATAGATAAGTTTAGAACAAGCTTAATTTAACACTCAAAAAGTTTATACTACAGATTGATTCACATTCTAAATACATACACTTATACAGAACATTTTGGAAAAATTGTAATAGAATTTTCACAAAGAGTCTGGTGCTAGTGCAAAACCTAGCTGCAATTTTTTTGAAGGATAGTGATTTGAGTTGGATGGTCTACCAGTACTGAAATTAAAAAAAAATAAAAAAATTAAAACCTTGAGTATATGCAGCACACCATCATTTTTAGCAGACATTCAGTTTCACATTTCAGTCTATTGACATTTTTTGTTAGTTTGTATCAGCTCTGAATCTGGCTCACTTCCTAATCCAAAGGTTGCTAACCTGTACCTTTTGAGCTGTTTACATGTAATTTGGAGAGGAATTGCTGAATAATTAAATCCAGGAACCTCCCTCCAAACAGCCTCTGTCATGTAGGGGACATGTGACAACAGTATTTATCTCCCATCTGTGAGCCATTCTAGCGACTCCCTTCCAGTAGACCTTCTAGATTTTAACTATATGAGGGTTTAAATATTTGCTTAGAATACGAGAATGTTGAATCTCCCACAGTTAGTGTAAATAGTGCACAGTACATAATCTAGATAATCAGTAAAAAAACTGAAGGAGTAACTTTTGACATATTTACTTTGGTCTGTTTTAAAACGAAGCAAGAACTCACTCCTGTATATATAATCTGGGTGTTACTATGGTGATACATTCTATGACTAGACAATGATACTATGCTATGGGGAGTTGGACTAGATGGTCTCTAGAGGTCCATTCCAACTCTGACAATTCCATGATTCTGTGACTTTTAATGCTTAATGGAACAGAAAATGTAATTTGTCATTCAAACTTTTAATTTCAATATTTTGGCACCTTCACATTTTATTTGCTCTTTTTGTTTCTACTTCCATCATATGTTCTTTGTACACCTCGTATTTTCTAGTTGCACATTCCAATGCCATGGTTTCCCCCTAATACTTCGGTGTCATATATCCTAAATCATGTAGAAATTAAAGCTTATCACCAAATTGGAATTTAAGCATTTATTTCATAATTACTACTATAAGAGAGCTGTTCAGTTCTAATTTGTTGCATACTTTTCTTAGGGCTTTATGTCTTGATAAAGGTATGCATAAGTACGTTGTTTTCTGTCAAATTTAAATCTAGGCACAAAGTCCGATACCCCTTGCTTCCCTACTCACTCAATCCCAATTTCTAAAAGGACATGAAAAAGGAAGAAAATTAGTAGCATATTTAAGTCTTTTTTTTTTTCTCTCTCCTATAGAAGAAATTGAGCCTGTAGGCACCTGCACAACGTATAAAGGTATTGTAAGACTGTAATAACATGTATAATATTGTGTTACTCATACCAGTCACGTTATAGAAGCCAAAATACAATATAACTACATATCTCTTCATATCTTTAGGTTTTTCTTTTGATTTGTCTTATAGCATTAATCTGTTAATATACGAAAGCTATTTAGATACAAATAGAAAAAATAAACAAACAAACAAAAAAAAAACAACAAAAAAAAATGAACTAGTTTTACATCCCCTCATAAAACATGTTGTCCAGAATTTCTGATTAAGGTGATTTATATATTCACTATTTGCTGAATACAACTAGAGTTTCATGCACTAGGCATTTTGGTATGCATGAACGTTCAGTAATTACTATATTTTTTAAACCTAAAAAAGGAAACACCATTCACATAGACTTCTGAGATTTATGCAGACAGATCTGTAAAAGTATGTGTAAATAGACCTGTATACATACAGATCAAATTTTACATAACTCACAATCCTTATAATTTTTTTCTTTCTTATCTTCAGATAATAGTTTAAATAACTTAAAAATATAATAAAATTAAATAATGTAATACCAATACATGATGGCAGAGGATAGTCCCATGCCCTTCTTTCCCCAGTCATACACTTTAGAAGGCTACTTCCATGGAGTGTGTAACCTGGATTGCATCCATAAATTATAGTGCTTCCAGCAAAATGGCCCTGGTCACTGATTTTATAGCCAAACTGTGGCACACCAGGATCCTCACAATGTGAAAGCTCAAAACCTGCAGTAGGAATAAAACATTGTAGTTACAAAATCAAACAGATAAATACATTTATTAAAATAAGATTTTTGGTTTTTCAATGGAAATCAAACACTTTCAGACTTCATGCAACAACATATTTAAGGTTTCTTCTCTGTTTTTAAACAGCATAAGGAGGATAAGTCTATACCCCCCACTTAGAGCATGTAAATCAAACTGTGTCATAACATCTTTTTTCCTAAGAGTCTAATTAAGGACTGAGAAGGAAAGTCATTATCAGTATTAATCAGTTCTAAAATTATATGATAAATTACTAAATGGAAGTTAAAGCAACTGTCCATTTACTTTGATGACAATCTAGTTTGTGAACAGACATTGAAAGGCTCATAAACAAAACTGCACAGCAGATTCCGTTTGCTGTTACTGTCCACAGTAACACTGATGGCACAATAGCACCTACAGCACCAAAGAAATACTGCTACACTCACCAGTCCTTACCTCAATCCTGTGGTTATTAGTCTGTAAATTTAAAAGCCACATGCAGGAAGCAATGCTAATGAACACATAGAGAACTGAAGCCAAACAATAGGGACGTTTTGGAGAATTAAGAGATATGGAACAAGAAGGAAACAAAATGACTCATGCATTATACAGAAACAGGGAAGCATATTGACATTTGGGGAAACATAAACTGTAATTTGGGAGAAAGATTTTCTATTCCAAATAAGGTCTTCTGTTATTAACTGAGAAGCAGTTCAAAACTTCACCTTGTTCAAAACCAAACATATTTTACCAATATCATGCAGCTCAAATTGTTTGTAGGTAAAAAAGGTACATTGTGTTAGATTGATATTTCTATACGTAGGTGATATGGGAGCAAATGAAGGGGTTTTCATATCTATAACCATATTTATATTGTTCAGTGAAGTAATTTACACAGTATTTGTCCATCTGGTCAACAGTTGGTAGCCTTTCACAATCTCTCCTCAGGTACTGAATCATTACTATTAATTGACTGAAAAACTGTTGATTATTTTATTTTCAGACAAACCGCTTCAGGTTGGATAAGGCTGTTTGCTCACATAAAGAAAAAAAAAAAATAAATGGTCAAATGCTTCCCAGTATCTTCCCAGTTCTTCCTTCAGCTCATTTAATGTCTCACTGAAATGAGACACCTGCTAAGGGGCACTCACAAACTCTGAGCTAAGTTTCATTCCTAGCTAAGCTGTTGTTTCCCAGTAGAGTCTGCACTGCAGAAGCTCTAAAAGAGGCTAATGCAATTCCAAAATGAAGAACTATTTTGATATTACCAGGCTGGTTAATTATTGACCAGCTAGAATTCCCTGTCCTCTAAGAAAATTGTTGATCATATTATGTGAAAAGAAGTTAAAATGTACATTGATCCCTCAGATGTCCTCACGCCTGGGATGGCCTGTTTACAGACACAGAACCAACTAGTCTTTTTAACTGATCATCTCCCTCGAGGGTGAACATGTAACTCCATTGCCTAAGGGTAGGGACTAACACCACTTTTGCTGCCCTAAGTGCATTTCAGCTGTGCACACAGTGCTGGCAGTTCCAGCAACAGGATCAAAGGGAAAATGGTGTCTTTCTGGAGAAGCACTGGTATCCAGGGGTATAGTGAAGGGGATCTAAAACGGCAATAGTTGGCTATTTTAGACAACTTGGAGAGCATGAATGCTCACAACATGTCCCTGAAGACAGAGAATGTTTCATTACAGCTTATAGGGATTTTGTTTACTGCTTAAAAGCATCAGGGTAAGCCCGTGGTACTTTTGGACTTTTTCAATATCTGCATCTATGCAGAACAAAATACTAGGTGTCTTTCCCAAAATGGGAAACGGCCAACAGGTGATGATGATCAGTGGCATGAAGTGTAGTAACTAGCCAGTAACTAGCAGTGTGCCCTAGGGATCAATACTGGGTCCAACCTTGCTCAACGTCTTCATTAATGATCTGGGTGATGGGGCAGAGTTTACCCCCACCACGTTTGCTGATAAAAACCAAACTGGAAGGAATGGCTGGTACACTAGAGGGTCACGCTGCCATCCAGAGCAACCTCGACAGGAAATGTTACTGATAAGGTTCAAGTGCTGGGCATGGACATATCAATATAAATAAGAAAAATTAAATACTTTGACATTTACATAGTAACACAGCACCGGAATGCCTATCTTTAATCACAGGACACAGTCCTATGCTATCACAAGCTATACGTGTGTATAATTATGCAACTTTCCCCTGAAAATAATTACATACTCTTGTAGTATCTTGAAGTATTTTCCTTTCATTCTACTAAACTTTTTTTCATTAGAATTAGTTTTTAAAACACAATGGAGAGTTTTTGAAACATAAGAACATTTTTTGAACATGTGAAAATGCACTTAAAATTTAAGCATAGGGGAAAAAAAGGATGTTGACAGATGCATTGCAGAATTACCTTATAATACTGTTCTGCTTGCTAGAAATTAATTTTTATAAAATAATTAAGAGATTATGAAATAATTATACACTAAAGTAGTCATATACACTACGTGTCAATAGACACATGTAACAATCACATATATTTTCATAAGTTGCCACTTGACAAAATAAGAGTGGATCTCTTTGTTTCCTGCGTGCCCTTTAAGCCAGAGACATGAAAAGATTTGTCCTCTTCTAATCTGTATAGTTTAATTTTGTCAGTCTACATATAGGTAAAAAGTTTTTGTTAAGAATCTTTCTTTATCATTTTAGTTACAAATTCAATTATTCTAAAAAATAATCCAAACTCAGAAATTGCTAGTTTAATGTAAAGTTAGTATCAGACATGAGACTTAAGATGGATAACGTCTTTTACTTATGAATTACCTTAATGAAACTATTCAGATGCTTAGGTATTTCTATGGGCTAATACAATTAACTGAAAATTATCCTATTTTTCTTATCCTTTCCAAGACTGAAAAAGACTTCAAAACAAGCCTCTAGAAAAAACTACAGTGTTTAAGTATCAAACTATGCAAAATACTGTCAAAGCAAGGTTTCAGTATGGTACATGTTTTGGCTCTTTGGAGATACAATTATAAAACTGTTATTTTGATAAGTGATGAGCGATTTGTTGTTGATTTTATCATTGTTTGTCTTTTGACAGCATTTTCATTTTATGAATAAAGAATTTTAATTCCTTTAAAATCATAAATCTATTACTACTTTTTTCTCAAATACTTACTGGTATACACAAGCTGAAAACCTTCATCAGTGCCCTCCATATCGGAGTTAAATTCCAACCACAAATGATTTGAAGTACTACTTAGCGTCAGGCCTCTTAACGATGCCCCAGTATATGCACCCAGCAGGTGAGCAGTATTGTCTTTGCCGTCATAGATCTGTGAAACAGATGCAAGTTTTACAGTTATGAAAAAAGCCCAACATACATATTTTTGATTTACAAAATAATTCTGTACATCTCCATTAAGAGGGAGGAGAGCTTTGCCAAGGGAGATCAATTGCCAGCCAATCCAAACTACTATTTGAATATTCTGTTTGCCTCTCTTGAATTAAGTTGACTTAATTGTGGTGATTTTTCAAATGCACACTTTAAAATATGTCAGTTCCTTTTGTTGCATAACAATAGAAGTGGGCAGAGGTGCCATATCAGCTCAGTGTTTTTAAACATCTGTGTTTTCTCTTTCCCTGCCGGTACTGTAAAGCTGGTCACAATCTATCAGCAAAAATCTATTTTGTGTAGCTCTATCTGCATCAAGTCACTGAGGTGGCATAAGAGATAAGCTCACATCTCCCTAACTTTGGCTTGTTAAATACAGCTCTGATTTTACTTTTTTTCTACATAAAGAGAGGTTCAAATATAATATAAAGTAAAAGAAGACTGGGAAATAAAATAAATTGAACAACTTCTTCTTTAAGTTGAAAGAGTAATATAATTTATATGTAAATTGCAGTACAGTACTTTTATTATTTATTTTTCTTCAAGAGCTGTTCTTTTCCATATTTGAAACAGAAATTTCTATCAGACTACTAAATATATAAAAAAATCTTTTGATAATTCTCAGCAAATTTCCTTAAAAGTTTTGTTGCTTTAAAACATCACAGGTTGTTGCATTTCTAGCATTCTTAAAAAGAGTTAAACTATAATTTAACAATAATTGCTAACCCAACCCTTATGTCCTGCAGGATTTATTCAATGACTTCTATAACAACTAAAATTTTGATAAATGGGGTTTAAGAAAAAAATCACTTGCAAATGAGTAATTGATCTTTGAATAATTTTCAAATTGCAATATAGGGAAATTCTAACGCTTTAGTAAAAAAAACAGGAAATTGTCTCCAGTTCTAAGATCTAAATCTAGTAAATTGAAATGTAATCAAAGCTTGCATTTGTAAACAGGAATCTATACCAGAATGAATAAAAACAAATACACCAGCAATAGTAGTAAGGCAACAAATAATCTGAAATATTACGGTGCCTGTTCCCCATCTGTGAAAATGACTTATATATGTAAATCCTGTTCTGCAGAAATACTCATGTCTCTAGTAATAACAATGACCTTACATTTAATTATATGCTGAAATAAAACAAATAAGCCATTTATATCCATCTGTAATGAATAAATAATTGTACAGTAGTTTAAGAAGGAAAATGAGTTGGCATCATTCCTTGTTTTTTAATGAAACAAGCAAATTAATTCCAAGCAAACTGTACATTTAAAGGCCAATGTCCTTAAACGTAGTGAAAATAAGAAATTAAAGCTGAAAAAGGTGCAATTATTGCTTATAAATTAAAAAGTAATTTTAAAATATATGTAACAGTATTAAAATGGATCTTTAATTTTATTTAAAACCACTTTAAAAACATACTGATATCAGTAATCAAGAAAAAAAAGAGTTCTCAAATGGACTTAGTTTTGTTTCAATAACTGAAAGAAAAACATCCATTCCAGGACTATTACTGCTGTCCTACAGAGATATTTACATCATGACAGATTTAAAGAAAACCCAGCTTGAATTTGATGCTGTTTCCCCTAATCTCTCCAAGCTACTTATAACTAATAACACCCAAAGATTCAGGATTAATTTTATTTTTAAACACTACATAAGAGTAATCCATTTCCTTCCTGCTATGTGTCTATCACTAATAATTAACCAAAGAAAGCTATTAATAAGTTATACCAACTACTCTCAATGTCTTGGCAGAACTTCCCATAAGCCACTTCATGATACAAATTTCCCTCATGTTAGAACTTCCCCCCACATATTTCATTGCCAATTTTGTTAACTGTCATACCACATTAAACTTTTCACACTGGTGCACTGACATCTCGCCAGAGTTGACACTAATTCTGCTTTATGGGCTAACTAGCTGTCCCACTGTATAATACTTCTAAGGCTATATAATTTCTATGAAGGAACAGAATGGAAAGTACCCTAACACTTCTGACATTCTATGATTCTTTGAGTAGGAGAACTCTATTTGGATGAGGGAGGGCTGTGATTCATTTGAACATGAAATTGAAATTATATTTTTTCCTTTGGTTGCTGACCTCTAAATATTCAAACTAACATATACTCCTCTTCTTGAGATAATGAGGTCTCCCTTAGGACAGTAAGTGGAGGTATATTTTGTAATAGAATTCTCAATTTAAGTCACGTTGTCTTTTTTTGTGCTTCATTCAAGTTAATGGGCACTAGATAGAAATTTCTAGATGTAATTTAAATGATACAGTTTAAGTTGCAAAGAAAGTGGTAACAGCCTACATTCTCTTGTAAGATTGGCACAAGCAGCAGTTTCTTTTCAACTTTCCTAAAATAGATGGGAGTTTTTTTTAAGATTTTGAATGATTTTTTTTAATTAAGCTTCAGAATTTTATCAAGACGGCGAGATTATATGTGAATTAAGGTAGCACCTTTATCTTACTTTTAAAACAGGAATATTCTTTCTTATAGGTTTTGCCAACACATCTGGATTTATGTCACTTGGGTGCTAAATGTATGGCAAAGAATAATCATTATGAAAATATTATTTGGCTGGATGCATTTTCCTTGAAGTCATCATGTAGCATTAATGCAAAGACATTTGGTTCAGGACTGTATAATGCCTGAATATACCAGTGACAAGCTATTCAGAAAACAGAGGTCCATCTTTATCAGCTATTTAAAGGCCTTATCTGTTAAATGTTTAATTCATAAAGAAGAGTAAAGGCACAGAAAATTGCTTTAATGTTCCTCATATCACAATGATATTTTGAAATGTTATAGGGAAGAATGTTAATAGCGAACACTGTTTATATAAATATGATTTGAACTGGTAGATGTAATGTTTAATTTAGGGACGAGGGGTTAAGTTTGCATTTACAGTTAGAGAAGAAATACAATCTCCTAAGCTTTCAAGGGGTTCCATTATTAAAAAATTTTAAATGGAAATTAATGGTCTTTTTCCTGCTAATTTATTTAACTCCATAAATCTTTAGCAAGGGAATAGTATAAAGTGAATGTAAAATTTGTGTATTTTAATCAAACTATTTTTGAGATTTGCCATTGAAACATAAAAGGCATATGGATGTGAAGATTTGTGCTTTATAAAGAGAAGAAACAGCATAAAATCAGCAGCTCAGAGCTGAGGCTGTCAACACCCTGTCAAACGTATCATTTATATCACATGCAAATAGAAGCACTAATATAAAGACAGAAAAGGGCCCATATGTTTGTAGATTTTTTTGTCCCCTACATTTATTACCTATTTCTCACTCGTGTTTTCAGGATGATATTGCTAAAAAGATTATGATAGCAAGTGTGGAGATTCTTAAGAAACAAATTAGCAAAAAGCCCCAAACATTACTTCCCTTTGAAGTATTTACACAAAACCCCTCAAAAACTCCACCATGTGCACACATATCAAAGCTGGCCTACAGGTGAGACAAAACCCAAATGGAGTAAAACTGAATCCTCCATATTTACATTCATGAAACTTTCATGAATATTAAAAGAAGATGTAGCACTACTAAAAGTAGGTTATAGTCCTACACACACACAAAATAAGAGACATATATTTCTTACAGTTTCCAATAAAAACCAACCAGCCAAAAATCCCCAACACCTCCAACATTAATATAAGTACCCAGAGCAGTTACATCAAAAGGAGGAAAAGAAAATTGCACATTAAACGAAGCAAATGAAAAACAAATTATATGTTCTGAAACCTCTGTTCTATAGCAGTTCAGAACTGATAAATGGGAAGTCCTCCTTCTCTGCCTGGGGAGTAACAGTAAGGGCGGTGATTTATTTCTGTTAAATATGCTGTTTCCCTCTAACGCTGTATTCCCAGTCCAGCTGTTTCATTGTTTCAATCACAGTGCTTGTCAGGTATAAATTTGATACATGGTCGTTTAATTCATGTGGTAAGCAGCAGGCCCCATGATTTGATTAAAAAAACGTATCAAAAGCTTAGTAGAATATTCAGCCTATTCAGACTTCAAATGAAATTTTATCTACACAGCTCTAGTACTCTAAAATTTCAGCTGACAGAAAAAGTAACACAAAGTACACGACTAGCTGCTTTGCCAACAGTTTCATCTATAGATTCTGAAGAACAGTGATGCATTTTCCACTTCTTAACCAAACTCTGTAGCTAAAAACTGAGCTTCAGCTATGAAATATTATGGAGTTGCTTCATTTGTGTTTGGGAAAGGAAGCCCTGTCTGGAAGCTTTTCTGTAAATATCTTGGTTTCCAAATGGTAAATTTCTTACCCTCCCGACTTCATAGTTAAATGGGAACTGTGTATTCACTATATATCTCTCAGCTGTTTGCTGTAAGAATGCATTATTTTATTTTATTTTTTAACTTAACTTCCTTCCATTGACATTTTTTATTTCAGTAAACTTCATTTTTCTTTACTTACTTCACAGATTTCTTAGAGTTTGCTCAAGGCATTAATGTCTATGTACCTTTACAAAGTAGTGGTATATATTAGATAGGCATACAGCATTTGTTTCCTATTATTGATTCACTTAAAACTGAAGTTTAACCCTACTGTCCTACTTTTGTAGCAAAGTGTATTCTCCACGGTCAGCAAAATAGGTGAATTTTACCTTTTTTTTTTTTTTCATTTTACTTTTCATTTCTACAAAAATAAAAGGAAGTCCCTGCAAACTTATCTTCAAAGATGTTTTACTGGGACTAATGTAAATCAGTCTAAGAGAAACAGGAAAAAAGTGTGGATAACCAAGAATAATTTTCTGATCTTGAAGATAAGAATGATAAATACTATGTATATTCCCCAAGTCAGTAACACACCAAATCTTCCACTCATTCTTTTTCAGCTCCTGGAGATGAGAAGTAATCAATAATAATGGGAATCAACAGCCAACTTCAGAACTGGTCCCGTTAGAAAAGTTTTGGAATGCGGGACTGCTGCTTTGTATAATGTATAATACATTAAACAAGACTCCTTTATGAAATGAACACATGAAAAAAAGAGTCTGATGGGATTAAGACAATTTGTAAGAGCTTCATCTGAGAGATGAGGCAAGAAAAGACACAATGGGTTTCACAGATACTCTTTCCCACAATATTAAAGGTCGAGTGCCTCTGCCTTGCTACAATGTAAGATAGGCTGAAAAAAAGAGAATCATAATAAAGAATACTTCTTGTAGTATTTTTAATACATTGGGAGGAACTTCATCTTATTATTATAATTCAAGGCTGCTGACTTGAAAAACAAACACTGTAATTACTAAATATTACTTTAATCTAATAGACACATCTGTAAAACAACGTAAATATTTCTGCCACTGACATTTACAGCTTAGTGGTGGCGTCCCTCCATTTATAATTAATTTGGTATTACTCTTAAGTTCACATTAATCGAGTAGCAATATTAAAGTAGAATTTTCTTGTATAAGCCTCTGAATAAACATTTTCTAGTTAAACATCTGTAGTGCGCATGGTTGGAATGGCATTTGAGAAATCTTAAGTGCATAGACCTTTTCAAAATCGTACGTGCATTACATGATTAAGGAAGAAAAAAAAAGAAGAAAAAAATTGACTTGCTTTATATTCATATTCAGTTGCATTCATATAAAATTTTATATTTATATAACTATATATAACTGTAGCTCCCTCCTTGCAGTGTTATGACCTTTACCTTTAGATAATAGCCTTGACTGGATTCAACCTAAAAAGTCCTGAGGAACGTGGAGCCATATACTTCTACTGGATGGGCATTAAAAATGTGGACAGAAATATTAGAATAGTGATTTGTGTGGATAAGGGTTCAAGTTCAGTATAAGACCTGACTTTCAATCTTATGCTAAAGTTGGTTAATTAAAAGATCTTACCATAACCTCACTAATTTTTCTGCTTCATTAATAAATTCCAAAACTGTTAAAATTATATACTTGCATACATCCTGGATGTCTTAGCAGTAACTTGAGTAAAGGAAGTTTTTTTATATGTCATGCTCTTTGTATGTTACAAAATCTCAAGCATCTACAAAATTAAATCTTTCTGTATTAATTAATGTAAAAATCTACTTGTTTCTGAAGTAAGCAGTGAGGCCAATTTTAAATAAACATACCTTTGGATGCTGGGTGTCTAGTAGCCTTTGGTTTATTTTGTTTTGCTTGTGTTTTGCTTTAACAAGAACATATTTGTTTTTAAAACACTTTTTTTCCTTCCTGTTGCCATTGGTTGTTTAGGTCTGCTTATACCTTAGGTATAAAATTAACCCCTTTTCAAAAGTGCTTGTGTCTGAAACTAATGACAGAAATCCTAACCTAATGCTCAGATGGCTAATGTTACATGAGATAAAACCCATTCTGCTACATGGCAGAAAACCTTTTTTTTTTCCCTTTATCAAGATTGGAATGATACCTCATGTTCCTTTGATTTCTGAGAGGCAATTTTAATTAAATTGAGTAAAAAATTCTGAAAAATTAGACAATTATTTAATTCCTCTTATGTATATCTTACTGCGTTTACATGGTATGTGCTAAAATACGCTCACCCGGGTCATCATCAGCTTTAAATATGTAGTTGGCTAAACAATATACGCACCTGGAAATGTGTATTTTGGGGAATACAGTAATAAAAATACACGAACAAATCGAAGTAAGTGCTACGGAATTTATAAGGTGAAGTCACTCTATAAAACTCTCAAATGTTCTAGTATCCTATTTTTCCCTTTGTTATTTCTTTGTTTAATGCAAAAAAATCTTTTCACATGTAATTGCTGTGTTTATCATTTTTCAGGAGATGTTCCATACCACACAAGATCAGAGTAATTTAAAGTGTAAACCTCATGTACAAGGCATAGTATGTAGAGAGTATATTAAAATAAGCTTCTGGGTGTAAGGTTTATTTTGTTTAGATCACAGCTCAAGTTATGAAGATGCCGAGGAAGAAAACAATTTTAAAAAAATGAATTAGTGAATATTTAACACTATGAATAGAATACAAATGCACAATAAGGCAACATTTTGTTTACCGTTTCAATCTCTTTTTTAATTATATGAGGTCAGAAAAATAAATATTTTAAGAAATAGATTATGCAAACACATTGATGTGTTTTAGAAATGGTATAGGTTTGGATACATATTTCCTAAGAGATAAGATAAACTTATGTGATACTGTACGAGCATAGACAGATAAACTTCAATAATATGAAGAACTACAAGTTTAGAAATAACAAAAATGTTACATGATTACATACCTTAAGAACATCTCCTTGGGCTAAGTGAAATGTTCTGGCAGATATATTGATGCCTTTCCCTGCTTGTACCTGAATGCTATAAATACATTCATGGTTGTTTTCATAGTTAAGAGGATAATTGGGGGACAATAAGATTCCTTCATTATTTGTCGTGGAGGCTCCACATTCAGCTGCAATTAAAAGAAAATGTTAAGGTATATTTTAATGGAAAACAAATATTTTTAGTAATGGTGATAATGGGAATGTTAATGCAACCTAGTTCAACACTATTAACATTTATTTATACCTAAAACCTAGTTCTAAATATATGGCTGAAGGCTACAAGAATATTTCTAAATTGTAATGCTTTAAAAAAAAAAAAAAAAGTGAAATAACATGGAGAGCTATAATCATACTAATGGCACATTCCATAATTACAATATTTTAAAAGATCTTTCTTGGATTTTGTTTTGGAGGAAATATATGCAGTTTTACTTCTCCAATACAGAAATTCATAAAGACTTGTGAAAGAAATAAAATTACTCTTGAATTTTTTATTTGTACATATTTATACATATATGCAAGTCTATAAATATACATAAATGCACATATACGCATTTTCACACAGATTAATGAAAAAAGATAATCTTTCTTTAATATTAATTTACTGAAATAAACAACAGTCAGTGGTATAAATTACAGTAGAAAAAGACTTGCTAGTAAAAATACTATATCTACCAGCTAAACAATAGCAAAAAATAATTGCATTCATATAAATAAGTAGAAAAAGTAGAAAAATAGTAAGTTGGCGGGGAGGATGGGAGGAGGGAAGGAGGAGGAAAGAAAAAAGAATGAAATACCTTTAACAAGAAGAGTTAAAAATAAAAATTAAAGAGTGTTTCCAATTAATACTGTTATTATTCCAAAAAAAGAAACCTTATAATTGAAGATTTTGGTGTAATCCTTAAAATTGTAAACATTAAAAGTTTAATCACTAAAAAACCCTGAAAACTTAACAACTTGTGGCAATGCTACTTATGGCATTAATAACTAACTTTCATTTACTATCATATTTTGGACTACTTACATAATTTTGATTAAGACATTTACAGCTTTGAGGTACCAGGTATTTTAAATTAACACTGACAAACTCTTACAATTCTTTCCTTTTTTATATTTAGTCTTGATACGTAGTCATTAAAGTGCAAGGACAAGAGTATTTCCTCTCTTTATCAGATTTAGATTTAACTATAACACTAAATTTTCTGGGTTTATGTTTGTTTTCAGGATTACTTCAATGTTCTTGCTATTTATTTTAGCTATTTATGCACGCCAGTTATTTTAACCTGGGAAATGCATTGTTACATAATTTCACAGAGTAAGAAATTGTTTTGTGCAAAACTATGTGGTACTTTTAATGGTTTGAAAAGATGTTTAAAAAGCCTATAGTATCTATTTTAAGAGCTATTCTTGCTTATTAGCGTTATTGTAATCCCCTCCCCAGACTTGTTGGAGCAAAATCCGGGATATTGAAATATGTATTTTGCATATGAAACGTCTACATTAAATGACAAAAATCCATTGATCAACTACACTTTCTGTGCACAGCTAAAGCAAACATTGTGTTGAAAGCCAAATCAGACATGGATCAAAGGAGAAGAAATGTTTGATGACTATGTTTAATTCAACAGCAATACAGAACAAGTACCCCAATAATTCAGGTGTCATCAGTTTGCCTTAGAACGGTTGGATGCAGAAGTGGAAAACTTTCTAGTCCACATGATCATGTCTATCCTTTTATTTCATTCTCAAGTAAATGTGCATTTGCTACACTGAAGATGCACAGGTCAGTTTGAATTACACCACATAGGAGTAAGATGATTGTAATTTTGAGTTTGTGGGATATCCTTTCCAATTCCAGAGAGATAGAAAAGTCAAAAGGCAATAGGTAATTATGGTATTAAGTTGATCCAACAGCTCCGGTTTTGTCAGAACTGTAATTCAAAGCAATTTTTTGAAATCTGTATGCAGCAGTGAGACAACAGTTAGGATCTTTTCAAGTAATACTTGAGAGCCATGCTTTGTTTTCTGTTAAAAATAAGGAAATTTTTCATGTCGTAATATTTATCAATCTGATACCACTTTTCTTAATTTAGAGGGATAATGTTGTGTTCCACATTGTGGATGCCCCATCATTGAAAGTGTTCAAGGGCAGGTTTGATGGGGCTTTGAGCAACCCAATCTAGTGAAAGATGTCCCTGCCAATGGCAGGGGGTGGACTTAATTTCTAAAGGTCCCTTCCAACCCAAATAATTCCATGATTCTATGTACAATCTCAACCCTTTATTTAGCAGACAACAAAGGAATTTTACCAACAGAAGTCTTGAAAACAACAGTATAAAAGAATTTCTACCATAGCACTCAGTATTATCTTTCCAGTTCCACAGAAGCACGCACTGCAGCCTACAACAGTATTTTCTTCTGCACACTTCTCAGAGGAATTCTCATAAAATCAACAGTTAGTCCCTTGCTTCTCTACTTGCCTTCTGTCAGTGCAAATTATGACTTTAGAAAAAAAACACACCACAAAACACCAAACACACACACAAAACCCAGTAGTATAATTCAGAATAAGTGCAGAACCAAACAGGGAAGATACACAATTAGTATTATAAGACTTTCCAAACTATACCATAAATAGTTCTATCTGCCAATCTCCACTTCTATTTGGAAATATGAACAGACATTTATGTTGCTTAAAATTACATGGAATTTCAGGTAACATATGGTTGCCTTAATTTCTTTGATGTGAATACTATATCATAAATCAAAAAAGACCAAAATACTTCATTTTACTCAGCATTTAACTGCACATAGAAGAAAAAAATGTTGTAGTTCTTAAGTTAAAATGAATACAAATATTGAACATGTGTAATTTGTTTAAAGTGTTTGGAAAATAATTTTAACAGGCATTGCAGTGTGTGACAGAAAAAAAAAAAGACTGCTGATGCAAATTGGGATGAAATTAAGGCAAAAAAAAATAAAGAGGGAAGTATAGAAGAGAGAAGGGAAAAACACTATTTCAGAAGTATAAGAAAAATCACAGGGGATTAGAAAGCCTGTGACTATCCTTAAAAAACAGAGCTATTATCAGAAATTACAAATATTTCTGCACTGGTTTAATGTTTCATTTTAGTAACATTCCCTAGTCAACAGAGATGAAATTTAGGTTATTTTGGTGACAAAGTGGTTTCTTAAATAAGTCCACTTATTTTGGCTGAAACTTAGAACCTACCCTATACACTTTGCTTGTAGGAAATAAAAAGATTCAGGGAAAATATTTCACCATCCAGCTACGTTTGCACAAAGACTTTAATTTACCCTTATATAAAGTACAAAGATTTAACACTAAAATAAAAGTAAATCACTGTTTCTGGACTTTGCCAGAAATATAGAGTCATTTCAGTATTAGAAAGGAAAATAAACAAAAAATCAAAGAAAAATAATCAAAGAGAAATATTTATATAAAGGGCTATTTATAAGATATGACTGTTACGCTTTTGGTTATGAATGTGTGTTTATTGCACATTTCCATAATAAAACAGATGAGTTTAAACTATGGTTTATTAGTGCATTTAAATTCTGTAATCATGTAAAATGCCATTGTTATTGTAACCAAGGAATGAAACGCATCTGTTCGGGTAATTTAACTATTTCAGAAAAAATCTTCAGCTAATGGCTTTTTTTAAAAAAAATATGCTCTACTAGGAGGATTTTGCAAGGTGCCTCACAATTCACCTGATGAAATGCTCACCGTAAATAATTATCAAACAAAAAAAAACGACGTGCTGCTACGGACTGAAATTCTGCCACAGGTTTCTTGATACCAAGGGATGGCCTTGAAAAGATGAGAGCCACAACTAGCAGTTTTGAAAAGACGTTCTCTCTCGGTTAGGAGACTACGTGCATCGCAACCACCTGACTGGGTGAATAAGTGCAAACAATTCTAAAAATGTCGGCTCCCTCACGAGGTTCCTGTAAAGCCGCACCACTCACCGCTCGCGCTCTCCGCCTGCTCTGAGGAAGCGCGCGCTGTGGCCGCTTTTACATTTCCCGCCGCTCGCCCGGCCCGCCCCAGGCACCTCAGCCTCGCGGCTCCCTCGCGAGATTCCCGACTCGCTTCGGGCCTCTCCGCTCTCGCTCGGCTCCTCCGTCCCCGGGCAGCCGCCTCCCCGTCCCAGCCTAGTTCCAATTTAAAGGGGCCGCGCTCGGCGCTGTCGCTCCCCGCGTGGGGTGACGCTGTTCTGAGGGTACGGTGCTCTAACTTACACAGGAAGCCCACGGTGACTGTATTCCTATACAGTCCTATTCCTAGCTTTATGAAATAACTCTGGTCCAAGCGCTCTAACTACATTCACACACTCTCGTAACACAGGTACCACTGGGAAGCTGCATTGACAAATGCGAGTCCATTATTAGGCACCCGAACTGGTAAATACTGATATAAATTTATACCCAGTTTTCCTAAACTATTAATCTAAGTAAGAGAAATAAGCATTGTGCCCACAATTTGAAATGCGTTCAAGTATGGGCTATGAAGTCCACTGGCAGTTCTAATACTAAGTATGTTGACAAAAGACTAAATAAATTTGACTAAGGCAATATGGAGAACATGAGAGTACATTACAGAGTAAGAGGTGTGTTACCATGCTGTTCCATGCTGTAAATCTGCAAATCCATGGACAATGACTACACATACAAGCAAATGAAAGCAGCTGACCACGTACCCACACACCTTGGCAGAGGTGCACTCCATACTCGTCGGCCACCACCAAGACAAATAATCTCTGAAGTTCCTTCTAAACGATATCCAGGCGAACAGGAGAATGTCAGAATATCTCCCACTCCAAAGTTAAATCCTACTCTGGTACCAAATTGTGGGATCCCGGGATCTTCACAAGGTTCAAGATTATACTCTGAAAAGAACAGAGAGCAAGTCAGCTTGTGCAAGTGAAAACATTTTCTGTCAGTCATACTTGTAACCTTGCAGTCTGGTAACTTCTGTATATTTCCACCTGACTATCAATACAGATTTCAGATTTAAAAACAAAATGAACGTGTGAATGTTAAATTGGCAATTATACTATATTAAAAAGTAAGACTAATGAATATATTCACAACATTTTTAAGATGCATAACACAACATATTTTATCACTCTTGTGAGAGTCATAAATGTCCCAGGTACATAAAACAAATGAAAACAATAGCATTACATAAAAGCATAAATGATTGACTTTTGGGCTCACCTGGAACTTCACTAACTGAAATTAGAGTAGTTCTGTTTCCTCCCCTGACTCGATAATTGTGTCTTACAGTTTACTGACATCTTACTTATCAGGTAGCAGAAATGTCTCTACAGAGGCACAGAGGTTTGTTTGCTTTGATTGTTGTGCTTAAGAAACAACTTACATAATTTTATGATTCAGTATATGTATTCATCAAAATCACTTTCTTTTTAAACTTTTATTTCTCTTTACATAAAATATTGAAAAAGCAGGTTTGATGGGGCTTTGAGCAACCCAATCTAGTGAAAGATGTCCCTGCCAATGGCAGGGGGTGGACTTAATTTCTAAAGGTCCCTTCCAACCCAAATAATTCCATGATTCTATGTACAATCTCAACCCTTTATTTAGCAGACAACAAAGGAATTTTACCAACAGAAGTCTTGAAAACAACAGTATAAAAGAATTTCTACCATAGCACTCAGTATTATCTTTCCAGTTCCACAGAAGCACGCACTGCAGCCTACAACAGTATTTTCTTCTGCACACTTCTCAGAGGAATTCTCATAAAATCAACAGTTAGTCCCTTGCTTCTCTACTTGCCTTCTGTCAGTGCAAATTATGACTTTAGAAAAAAAACACACCACAAAACACCAAACACACACACAAAACCCAGTAGTATAATTCAGAATAAGTGCAGAACCAAACAGGGAAGATACACAATTAGTATTATAAGACTTTCCAAACTATACCATAAATAGTTCTATCTGCCAATCTCCACTTCTATTTGGAAATATGAACAGACATTTATGTTGCTTAAAATTACATGGAATTTCAGGTAACATATGGTTGCCTTAATTTCTTTGATGTGAATACTATATCATAAATCAAAAAAGACCAAAATACTTCATTTTACTCAGCATTTAACTGCACATAGAAGAAAAAAATGTTGTAGTTCTTAAGTTAAAATGAATACAAATATTGAACATGTGTAATTTGTTTAAAGTGTTTGGAAAATAATTTTAACAGGCATTGCAGTGTGTGACAGAAAAAAAAAAAGACTGCTGATGCAAATTGGGATGAAATTAAGGCAAAAAAAAATAAAGAGGGAAGTATAGAAGAGAGAAGGGAAAAACACTATTTCAGAAGTATAAGAAAAATCACAGGGGATTAGAAAGCCTGTGACTATCCTTAAAAAACAGAGCTATTATCAGAAATTACAAATATTTCTGCACTGGTTTAATGTTTCATTTTAGTAACATTCCCTAGTCAACAGAGATGAAATTTAGGTTATTTTGGTGACAAAGTGGTTTCTTAAATAAGTCCACTTATTTTGGCTGAAACTTAGAACCTACCCTATACACTTTGCTTGTAGGAAATAAAAAGATTCAGGGAAAATATTTCACCATCCAGCTACGTTTGCACAAAGACTTTAATTTACCCTTATATAAAGTACAAAGATTTAACACTAAAATAAAAGTAAATCACTGTTTCTGGACTTTGCCAGAAATATAGAGTCATTTCAGTATTAGAAAGGAAAATAAACAAAAAATCAAAGAAAAATAATCAAAGAGAAATATTTATATAAAGGGCTATTTATAAGATATGACTGTTACGCTTTTGGTTATGAATGTGTGTTTATTGCACATTTCCATAATAAAACAGATGAGTTTAAACTATGGTTTATTAGTGCATTTAAATTCTGTAATCATGTAAAATGCCATTGTTATTGTAACCAAGGAATGAAACGCATCTGTTCGGGTAATTTAACTATTTCAGAAAAAATCTTCAGCTAATGGCTTTTTTTAAAAAAAATATGCTCTACTAGGAGGATTTTGCAAGGTGCCTCACAATTCACCTGATGAAATGCTCACCGTAAATAATTATCAAACAAAAAAAAACGACGTGCTGCTACGGACTGAAATTCTGCCACAGGTTTCTTGATACCAAGGGATGGCCTTGAAAAGATGAGAGCCACAACTAGCAGTTTTGAAAAGACGTTCTCTCTCGGTTAGGAGACTACGTGCATCGCAACCACCTGACTGGGTGAATAAGTGCAAACAATTCTAAAAATGTCGGCTCCCTCACGAGGTTCCTGTAAAGCCGCACCACTCACCGCTCGCGCTCTCCGCCTGCTCTGAGGAAGCGCGCGCTGTGGCCGCTTTTACATTTCCCGCCGCTCGCCCGGCCCGCCCCAGGCACCTCAGCCTCGCGGCTCCCTCGCGAGATTCCCGACTCGCTTCGGGCCTCTCCGCTCTCGCTCGGCTCCTCCGTCCCCGGGCAGCCGCCTCCCCGTCCCAGCCTAGTTCCAATTTAAAGGGGCCGCGCTCGGCGCTGTCGCTCCCCGCGTGGGGTGACGCTGTTCTGAGGGTACGGTGCTCTAACTTACACAGGAAGCCCACGGTGACTGTATTCCTATACAGTCCTATTCCTAGCTTTATGAAATAACTCTGGTCCAAGCGCTCTAACTACATTCACACACTCTCGTAACACAGGTACCACTGGGAAGCTGCATTGACAAATGCGAGTCCATTATTAGGCACCCGAACTGGTAAATACTGATATAAATTTATACCCAGTTTTCCTAAACTATTAATCTAAGTAAGAGAAATAAGCATTGTGCCCACAATTTGAAATGCGTTCAAGTATGGGCTATGAAGTCCACTGGCAGTTCTAATACTAAGTATGTTGACAAAAGACTAAATAAATTTGACTAAGGCAATATGGAGAACATGAGAGTACATTACAGAGTAAGAGGTGTGTTACCATGCTGTTCCATGCTGTAAATCTGCAAATCCATGGACAATGACTACACATACAAGCAAATGAAAGCAGCTGACCACGTACCCACACACCTTGGCAGAGGTGCACTCCATACTCGTCGGCCACCACCAAGACAAATAATCTCTGAAGTTCCTTCTAAACGATATCCAGGCGAACAGGAGAATGTCAGAATATCTCCCACTCCAAAGTTAAATCCTACTCTGGTACCAAATTGTGGGATCCCGGGATCTTCACAAGGTTCAAGATTATACTCTGAAAAGAACAGAGAGCAAGTCAGCTTGTGCAAGTGAAAACATTTTCTGTCAGTCATACTTGTAACCTTGCAGTCTGGTAACTTCTGTATATTTCCACCTGACTATCAATACAGATTTCAGATTTAAAAACAAAATGAACGTGTGAATGTTAAATTGGCAATTATACTATATTAAAAAGTAAGACTAATGAATATATTCACAACATTTTTAAGATGCATAACACAACATATTTTATCACTCTTGTGAGAGTCATAAATGTCCCAGGTACATAAAACAAATGAAAACAATAGCATTACATAAAAGCATAAATGATTGACTTTTGGGCTCACCTGGAACTTCACTAACTGAAATTAGAGTAGTTCTGTTTCCTCCCCTGACTCGATAATTGTGTCTTACAGTTTACTGACATCTTACTTATCAGGTAGCAGAAATGTCTCTACAGAGGCACAGAGGTTTGTTTGCTTTGATTGTTGTGCTTAAGAAACAACTTACATAATTTTATGATTCAGTATATGTATTCATCAAAATCACTTTCTTTTTAAACTTTTATTTCTCTTTACATAAAATATTGAAAAAAATCTTTTTCAGGAGCCAGGTATTGCAGACACTTCCTTACCAGAGAAAGAAATATTAAATCCTTCGTATGATATTGAAAAATCTGAAATAAAGCGCAACTGAGCCCTGAAATTTCCGTAGAGCCCAGCATTGATTGGTGAAGGAAGCTCGGAGCCAGTCAGCCGTGCTAATGGCTGTGTGAAACTGCCATTCTCTGTTATTAGTAAGTAGTCATGATGATCCTCCAAATGAAAGGTGTAGAAGGTGAATTGCACTCCTATTAGAAAAAGTAGAATTAGATTTACATATCACACTGTTAAAATCAATGTAATTAAGCCAAGGATTAAATTAATGCATTTCATTATGAAACACGGTTCAGAAAACAAGACAATCCAATTTTCCTAAAAATTAGTATCTTTTTTGATTTTAATATTAAAATATTTTTGCAGCAGGTCTCTGGGTTTTGACACTACCTTCCACTTTTGCCTGTAGCTGCGAAATATGGATGCTTGATTTACATAATTCAAAGACATGCACTTGCATTTTTATGTAAAATCCTGTGATGAATTGAACAGTTCAAAATTACAAACTGTTTACAGCAGAATGGGAAAGGTTATTTCTTACAGTCACCAGTATCCTTGTATAGCAGTAGTGAGAGGAAAGGTTATAAAATATATGACATTATATTCTCATGGCACACACAGTAACAACAGCACTGCTTCCCTAAAAAAGGGAGATGTGGCATGTGTTAACACTAGGTTTTTTTGCAAACTATCAGACACAAATCACACATCTAGAAAAGAAGACATATCCTGGAAGAAAATAGAAAAAAGAAAAAAAGACTTAAAGATCAAGACAGATAAATTACTTTTTCAGCCTTTCTGAAACTAAGATCTAGACCATGATCTTTGGGTAGAATGCACAGAAAAGTCTAGAAAAAGAAACATGCCAAGACATTAGCTAGCTTAAGTGATTATTGAGACCTCTAGTATAATAGCATTTTCAGTTTTATCATAAAATTTATAAACCAATGATTCAGGCTCTGTAAAATACACCTAATGATGTAATACTTCGGAAGATCCATTCATGTGATTGAAGGTTAACATAGTAAATGAAGATTAATGATCTTCGGGTACTCTCATGGACAACAGATTTTTAATAGTAGACACAATTTAATCAAAAAGCAAACAAATACTTCTCCTTCCTACTTCTGCCCTCCCTGCTCCCTGCCAACCCAAACAGGGTAAGAAAATCAAGACTGAAGCTAGATATACTGTGCTTGATTGTCTAAACATAGGAACCTCATGAGCCTTTAGGTGCTAGACGTTATCTTTCCTAGACTCATGTGCAGCTCTAGAGTATTTGAGGAAATTTATGAGATTATGTAACTTGAGATTTTAAAATGGCATTTGGAGATTGCAAAACTTTTTGTGGGATGCTTAGGGCCAAAGGCAGGTAAAGGGAGTGATTATGGTGGATAAAGGAGAAAAAAGTGTAAGAAAATGGAGACAGTTAAGCCTCTCTTACTAATCCCCACACCTAACCACCACAGACTGTCCCCTCTTCTTTTAAACTGTTCCTGACTATTTAGTGCTTAAGTGTCTCCTCTGTCCAGAGTGCGAGCATGTGTGACCACTAGTGAACATCAGTACGGGCTGCCTGGTGAGCAGGGTGAGGCCAGGGGCCAACACCTGGAAAATCAGTCACAGGTGGCAGCACCTGGAGGGAGTGGGACTGGGGGGCCAACTCCTGGGTCAGGACCTGGAAGGCTGTGGGAGCACGTGCATGTGTGCCTGTGGGTCTGTGTCACTCCTAGCAAACTCCTGTTCCTGTCAGCCCAGCTGGAGAAAGTGGACTGGTTGCCTGTGGTGTTCATGTCTGTTTCAGCGCTGTTGGTGTTTCTGTGTATGCCAACAAAGCCACTTGTCTGTAACCAGCTATACATATGTATGTACATATTGGCATCTTGGAATACATGCTTAGTTTTGCTGTCAGCAGGACATACAAATGGGAGCAACAAGAGAAATCCATGGGATTGAGACCTCTAGATTGTATTTCCCTCTGAAGACAATGGAGAACTATTCATCCTTTTCAAGTAGATCCCTGCTTCTCTTCCTATAGCTCAACACTCCCCAACACCCCCAGTTCCTGTACCTTGCAGATCCAAATAAACACCCTTTCTTAGCAGCACTGATAGAGAAATTACAGGATCGGGTTGTGTTTTATGCATAGGATAAATCCAGGCAATCCAAGAAATCTATTCTGGATTTTTAAAATTCTTAATTAATTATATCAGTAAAGCCGTTCACCTGCTTTAGGCATCCTATTTATTCTCCTAGATTGTGTGACAATAAATTGGCAAAAATCACACACTAAATTGTGGAATCAAGGCGAGGTTACAGATCTTTTGAGCTACTGCATATAAATTTAGCTTTGGGATTCATAAATGCAAATGTCTTGATTTTTTTATCATAGTTTTACATAGGAGGCACTGTCGATCTGACATAAAAAGGGAGCTCTTAAGAGAAAAATATGACATACACAGAATGAGGCTGAAATTCAGGCCATATTTGTTGCACTTACTGCACTCCAAGTGAATTTTGGTCCTTTTAATGCATGCATGAATACTGCAACAGCAAAATCAGAAATACCAAAGAAAATTTTATGATAGTAACCCAAAATAAAGGAATTCCAGTGAATCATGGCTGAGCTTCACTGAGTATTGTTCAAACACCATACTCAGGGTTTAACTCAAGGGAATGTTTCAATCAATTTTCCAGATTGCAATGACATTTCTAAGCAAAACCCCAAGGTATATCTCAGCAGTAGCTGTAAAATTTAGTTTTCTTCAGAAAATATTATAATCATATTAATATATGCTGCGTGACAGATTGTGTCTTCTCCAGAGAAGAATTTTAAAAGTTATGTTCAAGTAGACTCCTTCTCATTCTGCTTCATGTGCCCCTTTCTTTATAAAGGGAATATTTAAAATCTGAAATGAATACAGGAAGATCTAACATTCTAACGACATTTCTCAATATTCCAATCCGGGCTGTTGGGGGATGGATAAATTAACTGTTCTATTGGTAAATGTTTTAAAATATACCATTAATATTCCACGAATTTCACTTAACTATATATTGAATTGGATGCTAATCACTGACAAAATACAATAATTATTGTCATGATAGATGCTTTCTTTCCTCTTCATAAGTAATACCAATTACTGGACATATTAACTATATTTAAGGAGCATGTTCCATTCCCTAGTTAACAAATTTAAAATAAAATAAAATAACATAAAATAAAATAATATCGAGCTTTAATGCCATTCAAGAATTGTAATGCTGGTCCACAAGAAGACAAACAAAAATTCATTGCAGAATTCTAGAAGTTTAGATACACTTCGACAGTAGAATTAATGTATATATTGCAGATTATACTATTTAAGAAGGTATATGCAAACACAGAAACTGTTTTTCTTAGCAATATATTGAGATGTAAAATATAAATCTTAACTAAACATATTCATTTAATTGCCTGCTATTATGTAGTAGCAGTATGAAGTTGCAATATAAAAACGTATGTTTAAAAAAGTACCCCACAGCATTCTGGAGCTACACGTTACAAACATTTTCTTGGCAGTCTGACATTAACCTACCTAATTTTGTCAAAATAAAAAACAGCGCTGAATAAAACTTTAATTATTTTTTAAAAAATCGTATCACTAGTTAATGGGCAGTAGAAGATACTCCTTGAGATTCTGAAGTTGGAATTATATTAGACACGAAATAGAGCAGAAAATGAGATTTCCAGAACAAAGTTTTTCTCCCTCACTTTAACCCATTTATGTGTATGGGATTAATTTTCCCAAATGCTAACTATCTAAAATTTAGTCACTCAGTCTCCCCACGGACAATTCATCTGGGGACGATATAAACCCTCTGGACATTAGATGATAAAGATAAATAGACACCTTCAGAGTATGGTTCGTTCCATCCACTTTAGATAATTTTTCAGGGTGAGATGACTCATATCCTGAAGATATATGAGTTTGTCCATTAAATACAGAAGTGGCCTAACGGACTACCTTACTCAGACATAGAACTTTAGTGTTAGAAGTTTAAAGTTAAATTAAGTAAGCCTGTGACTTACTGTCATAAAAGGAGAGCTATCTTCCTCATGCAGTACTACAGGAAGAGCTTAAAGTATTAATACCGTTTTGCCAACAAGAATGGAATATGAGAATCATAGAATTGCCTAGATTGGAAGGGACCTCTCAGATCATCTAGTACAACCATCAGCCTAACACTTAGAAAAACATCACTAAACCATATTAGTAAGTAATACATCTATCCACCTTTTGAATACATCCAGGGATGGTGACTCAACCTCTTCCCCCAGCAGCCTGTTCCAATGTTTAATAACCCTGTCAGTGTAAAAAATTTTCCTAATACCCCCACCTCACTACAACCTCTTTTCAGGTAGTTGTGGAGAACAATTAAGGTCTCCCCCAGCCTCCTTTTCTTCAGGCTATACAATCCCACCTCCCTCAGCCACTCTTCATAAGAATTGTCCTCCAGACACCTCACCACCTTTTTAGCACTTCTCTGAACACACTCCAACACCAAAATGTCTTTTTTTTGTAGCAAGGGGCCTGTTCCTGATACAGGCCAAGATGCTGATGGCCTTCCTGGCCACCTGGGCACACTGCTGGCTCATGTTTAATTCTATTTTCAGATGTTTTTAAACATCTGCTCGAGCAATTTAGTTACAAGTATCTTAAATCCCTGTGAAAGTAGGACACACCATTTCGATGACATTTTGCTACCTGGAATTCCCAACTTCCATTTGTGTCCTAAGTATTTTCTAACCTCTCCATATTTCTTTTAAATAACTCTAAGATCCTTTCTCAGAGAAAAGTTAAAACCAGTATTACATCTTTATCCTTAAATCTCCCTTCAACAAATAACCATTCTTTTCTTAAAAGTCTCCCATCCCTCAGATTCTGCGATCAGTCATTCTATAATTCAATTCTTTCTTACCTGTCTAAATGTTCTCTTATTGGGTTAAATTATTCTTTTCCTTCTATGTTTATTTCTAAACTATATTACTCATTCAATCCATAGATCCATATTAAACTGCCATTTATATGCTGCCACCCTAAAAATGTGTCTCGGTAAGCTGAAACACTTTCTTCTCTTCAAAATAATAGGACTTTTCTTTCTGACATTTCCTTGTCGACAGCTAGTCATAATGTAAAATTTAGCTTAATGAGCAATCTTTTAAACAACTCCTCTCTCATTAACTTAATTCCTTTTTTTATACTATAATATGGATAACATCTTCACTTAAGACTTCATGTCGGAGTCTTCTGTTGATACCAAGTCTAAACATCAATGATTACTTCCAGCTAATCTTAAGATAAGGCATTTCTTTCTCAACACGGAAAAAGTGCTCACTCTCTTTCACCTGTATGAATTAATGAGCACACATCCAACTATCTTTTACTTGGACTATAAGCTTTTAGGGACTTTCTGTTTGAAAAGCATTAGGGCCTACTCCACATCTGGAATTCTACGAACTACTACAATAAGAATGAACAAAACCAAAAACCAGCAATGCAATTCCTAGTTCATTGCTGCTAAATTAGATCTGCATGTGTAGCACAGAATACTGGACTTGCATATTTAAAAAAAAAAAAAAAAGCTGGAAAAAGAGAAAAGGATTTATTTACCTTTTCCATGGGTAACATCCACAGTCCATGTACAATTCAGTGAATTTGGATACAGATCAGGATAACCAGGGGATAAAATTGTTCCACTAGGTCCTCTAACATCGCCACCACATAAAGCTAGAAATAACAAAGAAAATAATAATAAATTAATTAATATAAAACTTACAGATGAGATAAAATATAAGAAAGAAATTTTTAAAAAACTTCTGGCTTTAAAATGACTTAAAATAGCTAGTCAAATGATTCAGCAATTCCATATATAACTACAGCCAATTTTTACACAATATGAAAAGAACATAATCAATGAATAATTAACATGCTTTGTAATAGGTACTAAGAAAATGAAAACTGAGTTTCCTTAGCTGGTTTTTCACATTTTCCCAAAACACATTGAAAGTCACACACGCAAGCAGGAACATGAAGGCAGAAGATACAGAGCCAAACAATACCACTTCAGCCAGAAGCTAAGGCTGAAGAGTTAAATGGTATAGAGTGGATCTCGCTATTGAAGAATTACTGACTGAAAATATGATTTTAGGGAAGCATGATGTCCTTTCTTGTATCTAATTATTGCACATGCATTTATACCTATAATGGAAGTGATAATGACAATTGCCAATATAGGATTAAGTTTTTCTATAGTATCAATAGTGAGAATTTAAAAGTAAACAGTAATTGAGCAATATAAAAATTAAATTACAGATTGAATTAATACAAAATACAGAAATAAAATCTTACAACAGTGAAATAAGTATCTTCAGAATTCACCATTACATTTTAATAGTGATTTTTCCATTCCAGAGCCTTTGAAATACTAAATTGAATAACTTTCAGTAGGGAAGAGGATCTTTCAGTTTAATATTATCTTTTATCAATAATAGTGATTAAAATTGAGTACCAAGCAAAGTTTTCTGAATAAAGATTATCTCAGAAGGGGATACATGATAAAACAAATTAGTATTTCTAATTATTTTTTGTTGTTTTGAGATTAAAAACATCTACTCCTTTTATTTTTCTTAGCCTAATTATACGCATTATCAAAATTATTTTCTAGAAATGTTCCAGGACACAAAAAAGCCAGTAAGCTATGTTACTGTCACTAGATTTAAGTAAAATAACATAGACTGGTTTAGGAAAGTTGATTGCAGTTCTTAATGAGCAGCTCTTCCAAAGTAACACAAACTCTCCCTTTTCAGCGAGAGTTTCAGGGAGAGCTTAAGTCGTCAAGCTCTCAACCAGTGTCCTTTCAGAACACAGTGAATCGAGAGACTATCCCGAGCGTACCTCTGTCTTACCCTGTACCTAAGCAGACATTTGTCTCTGGGAAACACATGCATTTTTTCAGACATTTCAGCAGCACTGTGGAATGTTTTCATAAAGGTCAATAATTTTTCATAATGAGGTTACTGCATTACATGCCATCGCTATCTTTAGGGTCCTGAATAGAAAGAAGTATGCATGTAATTACAGTTTTCTTATAAAGTTGAAATCGAACTTCATCTTATGTCCTATCACTCTATTCTGCCCAGTTAAATTTGTTTGGTTGTTCTAACTAACCATATTTCTATTTTAATCTTGTATATTTGTGTGGGTAACCTCACGATTTCTTTGTGGGTGCTGTTTATCCTGCCAACTTTCTAGCTTTTTTCTCCTAGTTGTAAGGTGGAAATTTGCAGATCCGGTACCATAGAATGAAGTAGGACATACTAGGATCACAACTCCCCGATTTCATCATTGTTGCCACAAGGGGAATAACCTCCCAGCGTACGATTTTCCTCCTCACTTTTCTGATGAAGAGAAAATGGAGGTAACCATTGTCCACTTCTCACATGATCTTGTTATATTTAGATGTTAGTAAAACAGAATCAGGGCTACCTACTTTGTCCATATCTTAGGTCAGCCTTATTAAATAAGAAAACACAATCATTTTTATAATCATGGTAAACAGCCCGAACAAATAATGTATTTTGCAGTGGGTATTTGGAAAACCTTTCAGGAATGCAAACGGTGACAAAGCAACTATGGCATGCCATCAGGCACTCGGTCTAACTCTGTGAAGGCTAGCAGATGGCAAAAAAATGCATCAAGGGACCAGCATTTTACAAAACAAAGCCAAGTTGACAGATCTGAAATATAAAATGTGCACTGGTCCTGATAACATGGCAAACAGCCCAAGCATATAATATCACTACTGGTATCTGACTGACTCTTTGAAAGTGCAAAGGAAAACAGAAACACATGAAAATAAAAACATCAGAAGATAAACTCCACACATTTTCCTAAATTCTACAAGAAGCCTTTCCTTCACTTTATCTGATTATACAGAGATGGAGGCTAGGAGACACTAAAAGTAGAATAAATAAATAAGCAAATAAATTAAGTGCTATCTTGGTGCTCTAATGTGGAAAATGGAATTTTGTGTTGGTAACACACTAATTAATAACTTCTTTGTTATGCAAGCAGAGAAGCTGAATCAGGACATGCCCAATTTTTTTCCCTCCACTACTATGTTTTCAGAATAGTGAGAAAGAAAACAACAAAAAACAAAGAGAACAAAATATAGAAGTGACTGAATGAAATACAGATAGGTACCTGGACGTGCAGCATAAAGTACCTCTACAGCACTGTGATGATCAGAAATGATGTTACAATTTAAGAATCAAGTTTTAGATCATCATGAATGAAGATTCAAATTTAATTGTCGAGTTCAGTGGCTAAGCCAGTTGTTTAAGTAAAATAACTTCTTACAGTTTTGGTTTGATTACCTGCACTTTATTTTATTGTAAATTATCATAACTGTATTTGTAACACGATCAGTGATAAGGAAGAGTGACAGCAAGAAAGCCTTGCCTGGAAAATAGCCCTATATAGTTTGAAAACAATTTTTGACTAAAACAATTTTAGAACCTTTATTCAGGCTACTCATAAGTTTCTCAGCGGAAGACATGCAGGCCATGCTTCTTCCCTGAAATATGTGAATAGTTGTAATGAAAGCACTTGACTTGTATCATTCATCAAATTATTGAGTTCCATTTAAGGCCATATTTCATGCTACTATAAAACTGTTACAGAAAATCAGTCTTCAATACTAGAAATAGTCTCACAATTTCTAGCCTCAATTTATTCATGGTCCATTTTTACCCATTTGTTCTTCTGCTAAACTGTCATGTTCCTCTTGGGGACTCCCTTTGGAAGGCTGGTAAAGGACATAAGTATCTCTGACTTTGGATCAGTTAAATGAGACAGGTTTTCTTAATCTACTTCTGTAGATCATTTTCCATCTCTATGACCTCTGCATAAACAACTGCAAATACTTACCCATCTATCTTGTCACAGCAGCTGTGCTATACAAACATATTGCTGGGACATTTTACGTTAGATTCTGACATTTTTGTTCATAATTTTTTTTTTCCATTTTTTTCATGTTCTCTGTTATGTTTTTAATATATTTATATTTTACTGAAGAAATCACTCTGTATAACCTCTTCCTGAAGAGGTCAGCCTGCATAGCTACCTTAACACTTGTTCCCAGGAAAGACTCTTTACCTCTTAAATTTTACTTTTTATACCATGAAATAAAATTCAGCAATCACTAATTATGTTCTCTGTCATCTGAGGTCTCTGAATAAGGTTTGTTCCTATTTTAAGCTAATTTATTTTGATGTAACACAAGTTAGTCTCAGAGTTACAAAGTGTATAGAAATAATATGAATTCATCAAGTAAACTGGATGTGAGAAGAAGTGGGTCACCATATCCAAGACAGACAGAAAACTATCAAGAGAATCTATCTGTTATTTTAGTAAAGCAAGAGATATCATTGTCCCCTTTCAGCCTGACTGAAGATGGTGTTATCTGGGAAATTAACAACATTTTCCACATTTTCACTTATATTATCTACCACTTTGATATGTAAAGTTTTTTAGAGACACTAGCTATAGGTCACCAACCACAACTCAGAAATTAATATACAATGATGTATCTCAATTTTCTCAAAAAAGAGAAAATAAGAATATGTAAGAAATGTAAGAATAGAAACATTCAGAACAAATTACTTTTTTCATTGTTTAGCTTGCTGCGAGTAAAAATAATTGGAAACAATTTGTTTTCAAAGGTGATGCGAAAGCACATATTTATAATTGATTAATAATAATTATTAGTTTTATAAATGGTTTCAAGCATCATAGAGAAAGATTTACAACATATGCTAGTTCAGAAAGAAACACAGAGTGAAAAGAAGATAAACCTATTCATACATATGTGTTTGTGTATCTATAAATTTAAATTCAAGTATAGATGTGCACGAACACAGAAGCCCCATTACATTCTTCTTTTTAAATTAACTCTAACTTCCAAATAAAAATCTAAGGTGATTTACATTTACTATGTAATTTGATAATAAAAGGGAAATACAAATATAGTTTAAAATAATTGAAACAGTGAATTAGAATTCGAATCTCATATATTGTGCTTCATAGACCAAGAAACCAGTATCTGTCTTCCCTAATTAAAGAAGGTGTCATATGTCTTAAAATAGGATGCAATCAAGTAGTAACAAGTGAATAACAATATGGACATCAAATTATTATAATCAAAGGAAACCATGGACCAGAGTTATATCATACAAGGCACTAACAATAGAAACTAGTGTAGTCTAGATTAGTCACAACATAAACTTGAATTTTTACATTCTTTAAATCTAAACCAGACCAAAATATGCTATCCATTTCCAATTCGGGCTTCTGCCCCACTGAATAGTACCAGCAGGATTTTAACAGTTGTATTTTAATAAAAGTATTGTTTTTATCTTGGAGATGTAGTAACAGAAATGACATAACACCTCTGTCATCTTTCCTGGATATGTTCCTCATGGTACTACACAAGTCGTATTTGCTAATTCATTGGGACATCTAGGCATTTTCAATATAAACATTAGATATTTTCAATCTTACTCAAACATTTTTCTTGCTATTTACTAATTTTCTTAAGTAAATGAAGATCAAGTGGAATGATAATATTTATTTTTAATTCAAATAATGAATCAGAATTATTATGTATTCAATTTCATGTTATGATGAAGAGAATAAAAAGCACTTTAAACTCTTAATTAGGTATCTAATTTTTACCCTTTTTTTTCCTGTCATTTCAAATGGGATTAATATAATACTTCATATATTGGGCAGAATCTATTTTCTCACATATATCCAAAGCTTAAAAGTAAAATTCTATTATAATATTCATCTAGAAAGGACATGGTAGGACAAAGTTTTGTCTTATTTGTTAAACATTAGGAGGAGATTTCAGTCAAGAAATTAAGGAATAACCAGATAGATACAGAATGAATCGTATGAAGATGTCAGATAGGAATGGTATAAATGTAATACGCGTAAAATTCCTAAGCAAAGCTCAAACCCATGTATTTTATCTCTTTTAAGTATTACTGTTTTCTGAAAGCCTGTACATATTCTCATTTAAAAGAGGCGGTTGTTATTTATGTGTATGTTTATTTTCCTCGGTAATGTATCCCACATTTATGGCATAGAGACTAATCCACATCTTCAGATCATCTAAAATCCACCAGAGAAGAAATTCGGCAACAAAATCAAAGTGAATTCAACCATGAATTGATTAAATTTACTAGAATAAATGTACTCAACCCTGCCTTTAGAGCATCTTTAGTCAATGGACAATTGCCATTTAGCAATGTGCTCTGGAGAAAAAAAAATAATCTCATTTACTTAATGAATTCCATGCTTGTTCAGCATCTCGAGGAAGAAATTTATCACAATATATGTTTATTTCACAGCAGAGCACAGTATTCATAGGGAGTGTTTTAATACTCTTTGATTTAGATGGTTATCATCCATGGCTATCACAGTAAGAAAACATGTCTTACGCCTATTCAGCAAAATATAGTCCCCCTGACTGTGAGCTGGGGGAGCCCTCCAATTTTTCATTCCAAGAAGCTGAAAAGCGGAATCCTTTGGGAAAAGGCTTGCTGAACTAGACTGCCATTTTTTGAGGATCATCATATAATGACATGTTCAACATACTGAAATATAAAAACAAAGTGTTTGCTAACTAAATAAGCTGAAGGCCAAAGAAACCTCCACCATTTTTTAAATGGCAAGTGGAAATTAATATGTTTCCATATATCAAACCACACGATTCAGTAAGCTTTTTCATCAGTCTTCAGCTTTTTCTTTCTAACTGAGCGTCCTGAAACACTGAGACCTGTTTTAGAAAAATATACTATCATGTGCATTTTGTAGCTCATAAAAATTCAAGACTTTTTTTTTAATTATACACTATTCTAGAATTAAGTGGGTACACTAATCCTGATAATATATTTATCATCAGAAAAGCATATGCCATGCTCAAATGAAAAAAAAATATTTTGAGAGGAAAACATTTCAAATAATAAACACTAAAATATACTTTCTTAATATTAAATGCAATTGATATAACCCTAACTGGGAAAACTGATTAAAATAATTCCAATAACAAAAGATGATTGAAACTATAAGATAATTTTTCATGCAGACTATTTTACTGATATGTGTGACCTTATTTGATACCATTTTTGTCTAGTTTAACAATCATATGCTTAATTATCAGGTATAATGTGGCCTTAATGAATTCCTACAGTGACTGAAGGGTGTCAAGTTCTCTTAACCAGCCAGGAACCGTGATTGACATGAAATGGGAGAAAATGCAGTTTTTGAGTCAGGTACAAATAAACCACATCTCATGTTTTGTGTGACAGAACACTTGTGTCCATAGATGGACACTCAAACACAAATCTTTGTAACTTGCAATACGTGTCTATTACACAGCAAATATACATTATCCTTGCATGCCTTGAGCTACCTGGAAATCAGTTAGCTCATGGTAACATACATTCAGATAGAAATATCTTCAATAATCTTCTAATGTAAAGAATTACATATTCTTTACTTTTATTACTAAATATCTCATCACACAGAGGTATAGAACATGTATTTCCTCACTGTTCTCATTTCCTAAAAATGGAGGCTTTACAAGCTCCAACATTTAACTCATTTTGACTAATAGTAGTTTGGCAAAAGGCATATATTTTAAGGTACTCTGTATTTTATCGATTCATCCTTACCATCACAAGTTGGGAGTGGGTGACTCCACCAGTGATTTTTTTCACATAGCAAAGGCTCCTCATGACTCAGCCTGTAACCTGGATCACAACTGAATGAGACAGTGGAACCGATAGAGAAGTCATGGCCATAGCGACGTCCGTGCACCGGGATGCCAGGATCCAAGCAAGAGTAAGTATTAACAGTTACACCTAGATTAAAAACAACAATAAGAGTTAACAAAACAACCTGTAGGGTTTTTGTAATTAAAGTAATTCACTGTGCTCTGAGTAGAGGTGAAGGCTACATTATCACACATTTTCAGTGAATAATCCTTGAACTACATTTCTCTGTGTTACTACTATAAGTTGTTGTGGATAATGAATTGCATCCTGCCACTGGTGCAGAGAAAAACATCACATAATTTACAGGATATTTAGTGTGATCCTATCTCAGTAATATTAAATTATTTTTCAATGATGCTGATGTTGAAAAGCTTTGATGATCACTCAAAATTCTGATTTCCAGCCTTTATTTTTTCCCCCGATCAATCTTTTTTATCCTAGCTAAAAATGCTTTTTATTTCTTTTGATATTTATCCTTGACTTTTTTACATAGATCAATTATTTACGTAAATAATTATTATACCTAATATTATTTGATATGTGAGATATTGAGAAGATAAAGAATAGCAAGAAAAGGAATTAAGAGAAGTTGTCTTGATAAAGAGGATTTCAATGTGTGCTCTAAAATTAAACCTTTTAAATTATTTCTGAGTGAACAGGTTAACTTCATTATAAAAAAAATCAGTGGAAAACATAGAAAGAAACAAAAAACTATAGAAATATTACTGAAGTTAGCAAATTAGAAGTACAATGTAAGATTTTTAATGGGGTGTTATTTGTTTTATTCCTACACAAAAGCTATGAAATATCCTTCCTAATAAAGAAATTCAGTGTGGAACGAAATAATTGGAATAGAAAATAAGAACACATAGAAGAAACAGCTTTCAAAAGGATATTGAAAGAGATATGGTGATTAGAGAACCATTAGTCATTATTATTATCCAGAAAATGGAAATCTGAATTGGATTGTGCTGGATAATGTAAGACAATGAACCAGAGTTCAAATCAGCCCAAATTTTATCTGGCAAAGCCACCTCCATATATATTTTGTATTTAATATTGTTATCATTAGTAGTCAAGAACAGGGAAAATGGCCAAAATTAATGTAAAAAATTAAAAACATCTGAAAATTGCTTGGTGGTAGTTCCAACCTGTAGTTTTGGTAGCTTCAAAGCAGTAATATGAAACAGAAATGGACAGATAATAATGTGCTCATGACCTCTACTAAGCAAACTAAACTGCAAATACAGAAAAATATTACTTCACATGAAAATATAACTTATTACAACAAAAGGTATATTTAGAAACACAAAAGGTAAATGACATGATAATACATCAATTTATACGAATTTTAAGAGTTCATGAATATGAAAACTTACAGATACTTTCTGCAGTGGAGTTTATATGATTAGAATAAGGGAAAAAGAATTTATGTCAGAAGAAATCACACATGCAGGTTTTCAGATCCCCAAAAAATCCATAATCAAGCAATTCCATATCTTGTTTTTCAGTTTATTAGTGTAAACTGCATTTCCCATTACCTTCAGTTAGAGCTGCAGGTACATCAATCAGGACAGTAATTCAGTTATTTGCTTATATTTTCATAATCTTCCTGATCTCATGCAGTTTTACACACAAGGATGTTATTGTAGAAAAGATAAGTATAACAAGACATAAAAGTAACATCCAGAAGAAAGTAATTTGCTTCCCAATCCCATCTTCTGATTCTTGAAAGCATGGAGCAAGTTCAGCAATGACATTAAATTGTAAGTGAAATTACTAGTCAACCCTTTTGCAGTTTACCATCACTAAATTTTTCTCACTTGGAGAAATAAGAGAAATTTACGAAAGCTAACACCTGTGCACCTTTATATATTTATGACTAGAATAAGCATTGATGGGGAAATCAAATAATACAATTCCGAATTACTTACTTTCATAGTGAATCTTGAATCCATTGTTAGAGCGACTGTTGTCAGTTGTAAAGAGAAGATAAATGAAATTGCTACTGCTAAACAGGAATTGTGGGACCTGTGTACCATTGTAAGATCCTAGAAGTGGAGATAATAAATTTGGTCCATCGTGAACTTCCAAAACATCATAATTGAGTTCTGTCTGAAATCTAGAATTGAGGAAACAGAGGCATAAATATAAGAAGCAATTAAAAAGAATTCAATAAGGCATACAAAGTAAGCCATGCTTTAAAACTATGCTAATTTCCTGATCACGTTCTTTTAATTATTTCTCCACATATCTGTTTATCACAATATCAGTATAATAATATAAATTATCCTATAAAATTAATACAATAATCATATTTCAGGTTATTGTCTTAGTAAGATGAGAAGCAAGTTTAAACTCCTTGAGCTGGTTTGCATCGCAGGAAACAATAGCCAGAAACAAATGGTTTATTAGCAAAGATTAGTATTACTTGCATATATTATTTTATAGCACAAAATTATTTTTCTTTTTGGAAAAATTAAGTAAATATAGAGAATATGTTGATGTATTCTTTTATTATGTATATTCCATTTGGCACAAATATCATCAAGGTACTTTTTATTATCAAAGAATCATACTCTGAACATCTATTCTTAAAATCATCTATAAACAAGGATAGATTTACTTAAGTCTGATTTGACACTTCAGTGCCTTTGTGCCAGTTGAAGCTCAGTCCAAACCAGGGACAGAAGTTATGGCCAAAAAATTTTTTTTAAATCCAATTTAGAAAACACTATAAAGCAAAATGCCTGTTTAGAGACAGTGTAAGTGCTGCTTCTGTCTAGGAAAAGCTAAGTCCGACAGTGCTACCAGGTATCTCCTTGGTTGTCTTGTTTTATACAGTACCAGCAATCCCAAACACCTGTTTGGTGTTCTGACAGTGCTTTCCCTCTTTCTTGCTAGGACAGAACTTGCATCAATCATACTGTTTTAATGGACTCTCTGATGGATTACTGAAAAAACCTTTCAGAAATAAATAGAAACAACTAATAGCAGGATCCTACAAGGACCCTTCAGATATTCCTAATTCTCTCTCTGATTCACTTAGATGCCTAATTTGGCTTTATGAAATCAATTCAAGGAACCACATGACTAATGCCAGTGTCCTAACAAACTATACTTCAGCAGGTATGTCCCATGAGTCTGAGCCTAAAGATTTAAAGGAGTCTGGTGAAAGATGAGAAGTCAAATTTTTTATCCATATCCCACTCCTATGAAATAATATATAATAGAGCACAAAAATAAAGTAATAGGGAGCTATGGAAATGGACCAGGATAAACCTAGAAGCCAGAGAACTGAGAAATTCTTTTTTTGCTCGTTCCCACATGAATTCACAATGACATGTTGATAAAAAGCTATTAGGCTTTTTCCAGTACTTGTTTTTCCCACTAATCTATAGAGAAAAAAACAAAACAGAAGTAATCTTAGAAACAGATCGTTTAGTCTTGCTCTGCTTTCTTATTTCCTTTATCAAAAGCATACTTGAGACATAAGGTCTGAAACGGCATTGACCTCATAAATACAAAACAACCAGCAGGCCAGTCAAGACACGATAAAATTAAATTGAGTCTCCAAAGACATAACAGAAATCCTCTCATAAATACTTGCTGCTCAAAACCTACATACACCACCACAAATAGCAGAAAAATAAGGAAACAAAAAAAGTTAGTAAGCTCCTAAGGAAAAAAAAATAAAAACGATGAAGTTAGTTTTTTAGTGAGATGAGATGAAAGAAATTTGAAGGGGGGGGTTATGTACAATGCCTTTGCTTGGTTTTTTGGCTCAGAAAAGTGAACAATTTACATTTAATTTATAAGGGTGATGCTTGTATCATTTTTTCCTTGAATACCTTTCCTCTTGATGCCCAAAGTATGTGATCTATGTATACATCATCTGGTTATTCACTGGTGTGAGAAAGCAGTAGGGTTTTATAGGAAACATAATGAAAAATACTTTGTGCTCATGTAAGACCACTCCTATGTTCTTTCCTACTTAACTAGTCCCTATTCTTAAATTAAACTGGATGGTTGTACTGCTATGTGAGATCTATTATGGAGGATTCACAAAAATTCATTCAAGCAGGTAGGAGTGAAACAACCTTTAACATAGGAGCTAGCAAAAACTTTTTCATCTTTTTTGAACAGATAAAACTTCTTTAATATTTACAACATGTATCTTTGTTTCTAAAAGACACCCTGTCAACTCAAGGCAGTGTCAGGATGAGTAGAACATCCTGCTGCACAGTATATACTCATTAGTCAAATGTGACTAGTACTCCAATCAGTAGTTTGCTGATTAACGTCCCTAGCATTTAAATACTCATCATTAGGCTTCATGATAAACATTTCATTATAATGAAGAATGGCACTCACATTTCTCAGTTCTATCATTTCAATTCAGCCTAAAGATCTACTGATTTATAACAAAAACGCAACAGATTATGTATTACAGCTATGCCTGTACAACAGGAATAAAATCTTTGAAATAAACATGCATGGCCATAAAACAAAATATGGAAAGTTACTATGAAGCCTCTGAAAGCACAAAAATTAATAGTTATTCACTTTGGCTGTAGATGTCTTTCTTTTTCCCTGTGCCTCTGGCTCCATGGCACAGGAACATACAGTCACAGAATGCAGTACCTCGTAATGTCATGAGAGAAGGCACAGTAAGATGGGAGATTAAAGTTAAATAAACTGCAATGCAAGTGATAAGCTGATATAATGTTAAGGTGTCACTCTGCAGGAAATATGTATTAGTAAGAACTGTTCCCTTCTTCTTAGAAAATCTAAATATAAAGGATTTAAATATTCTAGACATGTACTATACATGTTTTACTTAACTAAGAAATTAAAAATCTTTCTAGTAACTACACATATTGTGGAAGTCTTAGTATTAGCACCAAGAAAGGCTAGAAAAAGTATTTCTCTTTGCATTTCAGGACCAAGGTGAAATGTAAAGAACTGGGCAAAATATGAGTGTATCTTTTTTAATCATAGAATCATAGAATGATTTGGGCTGGAATGGACCTTAAAGATCATCTTGTTCTAATCCCCTATCATGGGCAGAGCCATTTTCTACTACTAAATCATACAGGAAAAACGTTTGACTGTAGTTTTAAAAGTGTACATTCCAATAAAATTAACTTTCTGTCTTGAGTAATTCCGGCTGAAGATTTGTAAGCAGGAGGAGCAAGACAAGGACAGTCAGACTAGAATGAGTCTTCAAAAAGAAGCTCGTGTATGATTGCCTCAGAATGTAAATTTAAATTATGTGAAAAATAAAAAAGTCTAAGTAAAAAAACTTCGCATTGGTAGTTTACAAAATGTTTTCTTTCAGTACAACATAAAGATTTATTTCATTATTTGGTTTATGTAATAACTTTTTCTTTACATCCAAACATGTAATTATATAGCTAAGTGCATTGATCTGAACAAATATAGATGTATTTTCACATGTACTACTGCCCAGAAGCACACAAGCTTATACACATCCAGCCTCTCTGGATTGCTGCACCCGAGAACGTGCGTATCTGTCCAATCTCTGGCACGCAACAAGGGCGTCAAAAATGAGCAGCAATGGGAAAAGAAATGTCATAATAATGAGATTAGGTTATAAAGAGGATAGAAGCTCTCTCTGTGGATCTGAAAAGACCACATCTTGTACTTACTGCTCTTACCTACAAGAGTAATAGAGGTTGTGCAATTTTATGACAAGGCCTTAATGCATTACAAACCAGAACTGTACACAAGAGGCTGTCAGATTTAATGAAACTCAGGTGCAAAGTAAGAAAATCCAGCTGGCATAGAAATTTGCAAACAAAAAGGCACATGCTTTTCACTTTGAAATGACTACAAAAAAAAATCTGTAATTGAAAATGGAATGATGAATTGCAAATAAGTTATTTGAAATCATATTTTTCTTTTAAAAAAACTTGAGTTAATGGAAGTTCCAAAAATTCTATATTATTTTGATTTGCAAAACAATAAAGAAAACTAATAATTTTCTTTTAATTTTGAATTAATATGAAATTGATTAATTTCTGCAATAAGGAGTTATTCTTTTCTCTTTTTTTAATTAGCAAAAATTTGGTACATTTTCATTTTAAAATGGTGTATAGCAGCAGTTATTTTGGAAGACTAGCTTTCATTAGATGTTAAGGATAGGAAATACCTTTGAAGCATCCGTAATACCTGTCCTTTGATTGTATATAATGTCACATGAACATTTTATTATAGTGTAAACTATAGAACGAGAAAAAACTTTTTAACAATCTTATCGCAATGAGAAATTTTGCCAAGAGAAGCTGCTCATTTTCATACCCTGCTGAAAAAAACTTTAAATTATATTAAAACGAAGCCATATTTTCTCTTTTGAGCGTGACTAGCAGTCACAATATGCTGCATAAATAGCAACTGAAAAGTACTTGCATGATATTCATGTGCTGTAACTCATCAAAGGCCCTTTTTTCCTGGATCATCATTTAACTTTATTAGTATTTACAATTAAAAAGAACCTAAAACATCCTTGAAAATATGTAGAGCACGTAGCATTTTTTAATTACTTTTTCTGTTTTGCTTTCTCATAAAGACCTTAATGAAATGCCCATGTCTTGCTATGATGAGAAACTTGATGTCCTCGGCATATTTCATTCCTTGGAATCAGGAAAGGACCTAAGTAATAGGCAATGAGGTAGGAAAAGTGGAATGCTGCAGTAATTTGGGAAAACTGGAATTCCATCCTGAGACTATAGAGTCCTTTCATAAAAACAGCTAGCTGATTTGATAATTAAACATTCACCATGGATAAAAATATGAATGCATTTAATTCAGTTTTCACAGTTGATTCAAATTTCTGGAGTTGAAGATTTCACAGGTTAGAAAGAAAAAAAACATTTCATCAAGTATAAGTCATCACAGCAACACATCTATGAGCAAATGAACATGTTAATCTTTACAAACAGACAACATTTTAAACGAGGCCAGACAGGCTTAAATGTATGCAAGAGGGTAGGAATTTCAAAAAGTTTTCAGTGCACCCAAATAGAAGTTACACTGAAGATAATATGTATGCTCTGAAGGCACTAAAGTGTTTTGGAAAATCCTACCTGATAATATAATTACTTCATTTCAGAGATAGTGAAAATTAATGCTATGATAGAGTTAATAAACTCCTGCTTCTGAGTAAAAACTGAAAAATATTAAATAAGAAAAACATTAGCCAAGACCTTTCAAATGTAATTTTGATAGAGTGTCCTGGTTCAGCTTCTATCACCCACTCACAATTCAAGGAATCTTTATAATACCCTGGCCAGCCTGGAGAGAGGATTACTCCACTGGGAGATGAAAAATGGCCACCACATGGAGCTAAAAACAAAACAAAGAGAAAGGTATAACACAGACTTCTTATATGCAATTCAAAATTATCACTTTCAATACAGGACATCTATAATAAACAAATTTTAAAAATCCAGTTGCAGGAAGATGCAATAAAGCTTTGAAGCTGACAGGCTCTGTAGGGTTCAGAATTAGACGGAGACAACTAAATCAAAACCTTAAAAAGATAAAACAAACCATTCCATAAGTTCTGACAAAGCTTTTTATATTGTATTCTTAAAAGTACAATCTACTTTCCTGTAAGAAAGGACATAACAACAAAATCTAATGTTTAAAACATGTCATTACTTCTGTTTTTAATTGTGAGCAGAGAGATTTGAAAAACTTGCAAAAGTTTCAGTTGAGCATCAGGCTAGAAACTAGCGAATTGTTATTTTAACTTTTACATTAATCCACTGTCACACTACATATATTTTGTTTCTCATGTTTGCAGTTCAAAATTCTTATTCATGAAAAAGACATACTTACCATTCTCACAAGATTTGTTGATATTTTTGAAGCATTTGGCAAGTATATATTAAATACTATAACACCTACATCTGCAAGCAGAAATAACATGTAGTTTGTCTCTCAGAGATAGTGAGTAAATGAGAGCTAGGAAAATTGTATTGAAACCAAAGTTTTTAGTAATCATATTTAAATCATATTTAAAGTTTTTCAATGGTTTAATGACACATTAATTACAGGAAGAAACTCCACAGCTGTAAGCATTACAAAGGTGAAGGTCCTGTCTTTAATAGCAATTCTTCTTAAGTAGTTGAATAGAATGTGGTACAGAATGAGGGCAGTTTCTATTAGCCGATCAGTGTCACGACAGTTATTCATGGCACAGAAGAGAGATTCTCAGAAGTCAAACCGGTGTTTGACTGATGCTGGTTCTGGCTATGGAGACTACTAGTCTATCCCAAAAATGGTACAATCTCACAGGTGGGAAGAGTAAGAACGGTAAAACCAACACTGCTAAAGGACACGTCATTTAGATGCGAGTCTTGCAAAGCTCTGTTCAGGATTTAATTTCATGCATGAATGCAAAGCCATTACATCTGATGGATCTACATGTGTATGTAAAGTCAAGTGCATGTGTCATCAGACTTCTGCAAGATTATGCTCTCCCCAGTGGTATGGATGGGCAAGGAAAAACATGAGTTTGGTTTATTTGATTTCAGTAGGAGATTGATATTCCCTAAATAGAGAAATTAATTCACAGCATTATCTTGAATTCTAGACATCTCAGAAATGCAGTAATTCCATCACTAGAAGCATTAATATTATTTAAATAGGTAACAAATCATGCTTTCCTAGCAACTTAAAATATCTAGTGCATCTTATGAATTTAATGCATATTCAGTATGGTAAATGGAACATATATTGTTCAGCACAAGTGTACACATCCACAAAAAAGCATATCTATGTACCTTTCTATATGTGTATTACACATATACATGAATATACTAAGCATACCTATATAGACAAATATACAAAACAAAAGTGTCCTTGATCTACAGGAGACAAGACAGAAAAGCAAGTGATTTTCCTCTAGAAGAATACGATATATTTTCCTTGAGTTCAATGTTATGCATCAAATAATTAATTTTAATTACTTATTCATGGGGAAAAAAAAAATTAAAATACTTTAAAATACTCTGAACTTTTTCACTCCAACTACTTCAGTAAAAACTATTGCAGGTAGGGGCATTTAGGAAGTTGGGATTAAAAATAATAACAATAAAAATTATTATTATTATTATATTTTATACTTAAGATTCTAGGTAATCCATTTTAGTTAAAAGAGAGATTTAGGAGTAATATTATTTTAAAAGGCTTTTTTAAAGTTGCTCTGACTTGCATGAGCATTACTTGAGAATTCATGAAGAGACTTAATCAAGCTTTCTTTGATGAAAATAGAAGACGGTAAGGACCCGATAAGCTCTATCACAAGAAAAAAGAAAGTTAAGTAAAATATAATAGTGTAAGTTATTTTCACCAGACATATAACTAGAAACACTAACAGCATAAACATATAAAGTTTTATTTAGCATACCAGAGTATAATTTAGAACCCGTGAACATAAGATATATGTTACTTGTTTATTGCAACAAGTATGTTTTCCATGATGGTCAACAAAGCAGTACTTAAAAGACAAAAGTATTACACAGATCATGCTCTTAAACTGGTGACCACAGTCTCAAATGATTAGCACTCTACAATTTCTTTATTTTCAGGATTTGCTGACTAATTTCTAGATAATTAGATCTACAGAATGTATTAGCTATTCAATTTAAACTTCACATTAAAACTAATTTTTCTGTCACAAAATCTTTTTGTCCTGTACGTAAGGCAAAGAAGAAAACAAGCAACACAAATGTCAGTGCCTTACACGAGCAGGCAGAAGCAAAATTCATTGCTTCCCCAGAATGTCAGCCGTGAAGAAGCAGGTAGCACCTCTGTGGACAGTGCTAAATCACACAAAGCTGACAGTAAAACTGAACCACTCTCTTTTCCATTACCATCTGTTGTGTGGCACAGATGTGCACTGATGCAACCCGGATGAGAAGAAAGATGTATCTGTCAAAGTGCACTCAACACCACAGTATCAAACACTGGATATCTCTTATTGTAGACAAATTCCTAATAAAACTACCCACTTTTCCTGTGTTATGTAAATAAGAATTGAATTAACTGGATAAGTGGATTCTCCAGGTTCAGCTTAAGAACGTTATCAGGCATTAGTCTTATATTGCAAATCTCCTCATTGAGGATGAAATGATTTTCAGGGAACTAAAAAAAAAAAATTTACTCTTTTATAGCTATATTTCCACAAAATCTTCTATCCATACCAATTCCACTTGTATTCTGGAGAGCAGAGCTTTTTAACACTACTGAGATGCAAAAGCTATCAAGGAACAGATTCTAAGCTGCAAACTACAATGGAAAGCATTAGGATTGGGTGCCTTGGGGTTAAACAAAGAGATACCAACGTTAAAACAAGGATCTTTGTCACCTTAACCTTCTCTCTTGCAGATGACATGGATACATGCCAAGGGTGGGATATATTAATCTGTACAAATAATTAGAGTGTGCGTATGTATGCATATATATAAGAACTTTATTATATGCAGTTATCAAGGAGGCCAGATGGTAACTTATAGACACTAGAAAAGTACAATTTCTCCAGTTAGACATACATTTAAATACTTTGTTGTTTCTGATGAATACTGATGTAAATACATTAGCTTATAGAACTATAAATGCATGACAAAGTTATTTTTATCATGAGCTTCTTTGCTTAACTGCTATTAAGAATTTGATCCAGCCCAACTTAGATTTGGTGAGCTTCTCAGGTTCTGAACTGTCAGAGACCAAACATATTTTCTAAAGGAAAATCTTACAGGGTTGTGGTTTTTTGTTTTGCTTTCTTTTGTTGTTTAATCTATCTGTTAATTTTAGTTTTATGGCAAATTCACCAAATTACCCTGGATTTCACCAAGCCTCAAAGTTCATACACAGCCAATGTAATCAAGCTGGAAAGTTTCCCTTGAATTTGACTTTGTAAGCGAAGGATGAGCTTGGTTTGTTTCTTGGCCAGGCTCACTAAACATACACACATATATATTTACATTATAGGCATCTATATGTATACAAAGATTTTAATATTTGCTTGTTTTCTTTTACTATTGAATAAAGCATCTTAGATTGTAAAACACTGAGAGTTATATGCTATATGTATGGATTTTGTAACTATCTGAACGTAACACTTATCATTAATTTCTAAACACAAGCAAAAACTTTTGGCCTGTTACCAAAACACTTCAGTATTCACTTCCAAAGCAAATGAGATCTGTCAGGAGACCTTCTGAAGATGATGAGAGATGAATGGATTGAAAGCAGTCCTGCAGAGAAGGACTTGGGGATATTGGCAAATGAAAACTTGGACGTCAGCCGGCAATGTGTGCTTGCAGCCCAAAAAGCCAATTGTATCCTGGGCTGCAAAAAAAGAAGGGTGGCCAGCACTCTGAGGGAGGGGATTTTTCCCCGCTGCTCTGCTCTTATGAGAACCCACCTGGAGGACTACATGCACCTAGTACATGTACACCTACTGCATGTCCCCAGCACAAGAAGGTCATGGACCTGTTAGAGCAGGTTAGGAGGACCACAAAAAAAAAGTATCAGAGGGATGGAACACATCTCCTATGAAGGAAGGCTGAGAGAGTTGGGGATGTTCAGCTTGGAGAAAAGCAAACTCCGGGGAAACCTTATTATGCCTTTCAATATTTAAAGAGGGCTTACAGGAAAGACAGAAGAGAGTTTTCATCAAGGCCTGTGGTGATAAGACAAGGGATAACAGTTTTAAACTGAAAGAGTGTAGATTTACATTGGATAGAAGAAAGACATTTTCTACAATGAGGGAGACACTGGAACAGGTTGCCTAGAGGAGCCTTAAAGGCTTTTAAATAGCCTTGTTTTTTTAGGAAAAAAAAAAAAAAAAACCCACTCTGGTCATCTTGCCAAAGAATTGTTTCCCTGACCTTTTTTACATTGATTTTCAGCCCCTGTTCTTTCTTCCGGTTCTATTTGATGGTTGCCTGGCAGATTCATACTCACTGTCAATGTGTTAAAAACAAAACACTAGAAATATAACATAATTAGAGGTTGTCATCAACCAGAATCTCTTTGTCAAACACATCGTCTATGCCAAATACTGAAAGCCAGTCTTAGCCTGATCTAAGAACTCTCACAAAGTCATTTCTATTTATTTCTTTGTGTAGCAAGGTGCAGGGCTGCTGCAGGAAATTTCCATACGTGAGTATGAAGAAAGCTGTGAGAGTGACAGACTAATCACTGAACATCTTGTAGATTCATAGTTTTTGACCCTTTTTTAAAGAGCTTATCACCCATGCTACAGAACAGCAGGATATTAAACATTACAGGAGTTGTGCAGGAAGACCAGGATCAGAGCTGCAGCACAGGTACAACTGCAGAATATTACAGGAGATTATGGGAAAGTCCTCCCTATAACCCTCACACAGAAAGGATGAAAGGCACAAAGGACAGGAATCCCAAATTCAAAAGCATCACAGAAAAGCAAAACTAGGGCTTCTCCACTAGAGAAAAGCCAGGAGTCAAGGATAATCTCTCACACATGCAGGCAGAGTCCGTGCCTTCACAGACAGAGCATCATCCAGATCTACCTGAGCAAGGGGAACAGGTGGCAGGAACCGACAGCCCCAGGCTTAACTAAAATGGGATGCTGGGCCATGGGACGGGCTGGGAGGACACCTCAGTAAATGCTGGTCAGGATTGCCATGAAAAATGAGTATGCTGACCCTATCAATCTGCACCACATTTATTATTAACTAGGTCTTTCCTATGTATTTTAATAGCTGAAATTTCTGCAGCGGAAGGGAAACTGCACAGCAATCACATTCAGCGTCTTCTAGTCAGTATGTGGAGCTGATGCCTTTGCCATGATGTATATGACAATGAAATGATGAGATCTGTGTACGGCAAGCAAACCATCTTATATGAAATAACTTTGTTACAGGCAGATGTGTACACAGTCAATAAAAACATAAATAAATACATCTAATTCAAATACACCAGTGTCCCAACATCTAGGATTCCAATATATGTTCCATTTAGAGTTTCAGACCACCTATGGGTGAGATTATCCTGCACATGGACAGATATTATAAAATATTCCCATTGCGTTTTTAATGTAATATTGAAAATGCAACCTTATATTTAATAGCAATGTTATTCAGCTTCATAAACCTTATAATAAAGCAAGTGCATTATGTCATCACAGAGTCATAGAGTTATACAGTACCAGGTTGGAAAGGACCCCAAAGATCACCCAGTCCAAACTGTCTCGGCAAAAGCAGTCTGATAGCCCAGCACCCTGTGCAGCTGAATTTTAATTGTCGAACGTTGGGGAATCCCCCACTTCCCTGCAGAGATTAATCCAATGGCTGATTGTTCGCCTTGTGAAAAATTTTCCTTTTGAGTCCAGTAAGCATCTCCCCTGGAGTAACTTGTACCCATTGCCCCTCATCTTCTCCATTTGACACCTTGTAAAAAGGGAGTCTCTATCTTCTCTTGAGCCATTCTTAAAATATTGGAATGCAGTGATAAGCACCCTAAGCCTTCTTTTCTCAAGGCTGAATAAACATAGTTCTCTCAGCCTTTCCTCATGCAGCAGGCTTTCCAGACTTTTGAACATCTTGGTGGACCTCTCTGGACCCTTTCCAGCCTGCCCACATCTTATTTTGTACAGCAGCCACCAAACCCGAACACTGTATTCCAGGTGTTGCCTGACAAGCACCGAGTAGAGCAGGATAATGACTTCTTTGTCTCTGCTGGTGATGCCCTTGTTGATGCAACCCAACATCCTGTTGGCTTTCTTTGCTGCTGCAGCACACTGTTCACTTATATAGAGTCTATTGTCCACAAGGACCCCCACATCCCTTTCCATAGCGCTGCTCCCCAGCAAGGTAGATGACAGCCTGTACTGCACTCCTGGATTATGTTTTCCCAGGTGCGAGACCTTACACTTGCCCTTGTTGAACTTCATAAGGTTCTTGTTAGCCCACTCCTCCAGCCTATTCAGGCCTTCTTGCTCTCCCTTCTCTCTCTTGCTCTTCTGGCTCTCCCTTCCGAATTGTCCACTTCCCCACTCAGTTTGGTGTCAGTAGCAAATTCCATTAAGGTACACTTGATCCCATCACCCAGATCACTTATGGACCTGTACTGCTGTGTGCAAGGCCTGGAGCCCAGCAGTGCTGGTGAAGAGAAAGGTGAAGAAAGTACTGGAAACCTCTGCCTTTTCAGTGCTGTCAGTGACTAATGTACCTCTCCTTTTTAAGAGCAGACATTTTCCTTCTGTTTCCGCACCTGAAGAATCCTTTCTTGTAGTTTTTGACATCTCTGGCCAGTTTCAATTCAAGATGAGCATTTGCTTTTCTAACTGCATCTCTGCAGGCCCTGGCAATGCCCTTGTAGTTCTCAAGTATTCATCCACTCTTCCAATTCTGGTATGCTTCTCTTTTCATTTTAAGAAGTCTCAGAAGCTCACAGGTAGCCGAGGGGGTCTCTTGCTTTGTATACTTCCCTTACCTTTAAAGGGGAGGAACCATTTCTGTGCTTCAAGGAGAAGATTCTTGAAGAACTCTCACCGTTCTGTAGCTCCTCTATCCTCCACGGAAACTTCCCACAGAAACCCTCCCAGCTGAGCTCTGAATGAGCTGAAGTTTTCTTTTCTAGAATCTAAAGCCTTCATCTTTGTACTAACATTCCATGTGCTGTAGCAGGTTTCCAAACTCCATGATATTGTGATCAGTGCAGATTACATCATTATTGATTAAATAATATATTTTTTAAAAAATCATTGCAAGCAGCTTAATTCATTTTTCTTTACTTTTAGGTGAAGAGATTTTAAAATACAAACAATTAAAGAAGCAAAGGTCATATTTTTATATCTATTAGTACAATAAATCTAAGGAACTTTACATAACACTCTGCTTTAGAGGTTGTGATGTATGGAAGTATTTAATTTCTGTGAATAGGAAGATAAATTGATAAGAGAATCTTCCCCAGGCTAGATGTTACTGTGGATAGAAGAAACACAAATATAAAGCCTCTCAAATGGTTTTAAATACCATAGCTAAAAAACCTGAAAAGAGATCAACATCTTGATTTTAACCTAATATTGTATCAGCAATTGTCACAAATTATTTTAACTTGCTCATCCGTCTGGAGTAGGAATTCAACAGCTGCATTTTGAAGAAAACCTTCTATATGAAACTGGGTGAAAATAATAAAAAAAACCCATCCAGAAACAACCAACAAACCAAAATAAACAAAACCCAAAAAACCCAAACTTCTTGACTGCTTAGGAACCTTGAGAGACAAGTTGAGAAAGAGATTTAAATACTGAAGTTCAAGAATAGAAACCTTCATTATACTAAATTAAGTTTCAGTGAAAACAAAGGAGTTTTCTTATTTTATTCTTCCCTGCTATTTCCTTCTCCAAGGTATTAATGAGACCAGTCATGATATTGATTGGACTGAAATTCAAAAATGAAGGGATGAATATTACTGGTGTATTGCTAGCACTGAAGCTCGTTGCCATTAACAGTTTCTCAAATTGGACGAATACATGATTTAAAAAGAAGGGGAAAGAAAAAGGAAGGAAAGATCCTTTCAAGCTTAAAATGTCTTTGCGAAATTGCTGTTCCACCAGTGCCCAATAAGAGTTATCTGAAAGTATGAACAGTATAAACTACTCCTGTTCCAGTCCTAATAAGTTTCTTAGAAGAGTCTTTGTTATTACAGAGGTTATATAACAGCATGAGCATCACTGATGTTTATGACAATATTTTTTCATGTTTTTCTTCTGCCCTTACATCCTATGAGTTATGAGAACAATTCACTCTTGCAGACAGATTTATAGTAAAAGCTCATGCCTCTCCAGAGTCTTTTATTAAGGACTGGGTTTTACAGGAGCTTAGTGCTATCCATTTGCAAAAAAACCTGAACTACATTTGGTGACAACTTAAAAGACATTACATCAAACTCTGCTGAATCAGAAAGAAATATTATACATACCTCCACACTTAGGAATAGGTCCACTCCACATTACTTTTCCATCCATTAGCATGCAAGTAATTGTTTCAGTTCCTTGTGTTTTAATAAATCCTTCCTCACATATAACAGAAATAGAGCTTCCCAGCTGAAAGTTATCACCAAAACGCCGAGCGTTGATTGGCACTCCAGGATCAGGGCACTCGTTATGTCCAAATGCTTTTCAAAAGGAAAAAAAAGTGGGGGAGGGGAGGGAAGAGAGGGAGAGGGGTGTGAATGGAGGGGTAACTCTAGCAAGTAAAATTACATTTTTAGTATTTTATTCTGCTAGTAAGAACAAACTATTTTTATTAGGAAACGATAAAAAAAAAAAGCTTGAAACAACAGCAGAAAATGTATACTAGTACCAAAAAATGGCTTAAAATATGATAAAATTATACCAGCAAGAGTATTAGTTTGGACAGCTGGACACAGGCAGATCCCAGTGACTGCTAAGTTCTCCTTTCCAACAGCCCACCCTATCCAATGTTGCAGTGGGACAGAAGCAGGGGAAGCATCTATGATATAGTAACTTTAGTCATCTTTTGTATTTTCAATTCACCATCACAACCATCCAAACCACACTGACCTCAGCGTGCCCAATATTGCCATGGCCTCTTTTGTTTCCTGTACTGAGGGCTCGTGAACAGCTACAAAAAGAGTGATGTTGATGAAAGAAAGAAAACCTGGAATTTTAACTATATTGTTATATTTAAGGTCAAAGAAATTCTTAGCATGTAAAAATCCTTCCAAAATTTGAAGTTTATTTATGGGCAGAGTAAAAAAATGTCATTTCCCTGCACATATGTAGATACCATAACAAAGACAGTCCATCTCTTTTACTACAGAATACACCTTACAGTGGGAGAAAAAAAAAATATCATCTTCCTACCAGAAGTGAGCAAAGTCATACTGTAATATCATTAACAGTTATGCATTAATTAGTATATTTTTATGTTTTCTTTATTAATACTACTGCACATAAATCTTAAATTTTAAAAAGAACAAATATCACAAGCACAATATCCACCTTCTTCACATGTGATGACTGCAAATTATATCTTTATAAATACGGCTACATATGGAGACATCAGAAAGGACTATGTCCTAAAAAGATAATATTCACAGTATTTTTCTGCAGTTTTACTGATATGTCTGCTAGACAAAACATATCCAATCTCCCCCATGAAATCTTTAAAAAAAAATTGCTATTTCATTAACTTAGCAGAAAGATTTCTCAGACGTTGCATTACAAAAGTATGAAGAATCATAACACCAGACAAGAGAAAACATTCATTTATTGACATTCTGAATTAGGAAATACCGCACATATTAGGGATTAAAATAGTGCTTTCATTGAATAGCTGTCTACCATCTGAGGGTGGCATTTAAAAATGTCACAATCCCATACTTATTCACAGGGGTTATAAAAAATTTTTCAATACTTAACGCAGAGTCATCGCTTTTAGTGAGGGGATTGATAGTGTGTTTTTCTTTGAACATCAGACGACACAGAGATAGATTTTAAATATTGTTATCTGTAAATGTAGATAAACATTGACTCCAGGTATAGCTTACTTGCATATGACACTGGTTTATTAAGGGCTGCAAAACCAGTTCATTGCTCTATATTTCAGTTCAGGAACTGCATGTTGTGGCTGCTGCTGCTGCTACGGAAGCAACTGTACTATATAGGATGGCTATGGGAGGCAAGAGAGTGAAAGACAACCCTTCCCAACAACAGCAGCCACTCCCAGCCCAGCCTGCCTGAGTCACATCACTTGATGTGAAAAATTCAGTCTGCCTATACTGCTGAAAATCATCATGGTGGAGCTGTAATATTATATACAAGCCTTAAACTGAATAGAAAAAGAACTCAGGGGTATAGCGTTAACATTAATATTCTACCCATCATCAATAAATCAAGAAACCATGGAAAAGTTCTTTATGGAATATTACTTGTAAAGAGGAGATCCAGCTTTCCTGGCATTTATACTCATCAACCATCATCATTTTACTGGTATTTTAAGTAGTATCTGGAAAAAAGCCAGGCAGCATAATCATAGCACAGGGTGATGGTAAAGTACTTTCAGTTCTGATATTAACTCAGAAGGATGTTAAAACCTGCATTTTGCATCCAAAAATGTGAAGGGGAAGAACAGCAGAGATCTCAAGAGATAGGAAGGCAGGAATGAAGCTAACCATAACTCATCTGGTCTGCTCTGAAAGGTCCTTGGAAATAGGGCCAGAAAGGAGTGGTCCACTGGCGCGATTAATTGTTTTGGTAGATTGCCCTACAAAGACTTTTAGCTGATAAGTCTAGCAATGGCTTCAGAGTAAATGTAACAATTTCAGAGGAAAATATAAAAGATGAAACAGAAGTTAGGAGAATATAAAATAATAAAGAGATACATCATAAAAAAAAATTACGACAGGTTGCTAGAAGCAATGCAAACCACTAGTAGGTTATTCAGTACCAACACACACAAACTCATACTTCTGTCTAGTACATCACACTTTGGAGAATTCTGTCTTGGGAAGTTCTGAGACTGGAAACGTCTAGCAGGTGGGAGTGTCAGCAAAAATATGCCATGATGGACCTACCCTATCACAACAATAAAACATACTAAAGTAGTCTTTGGATATAAAAGCAGCATCTAGAATTATAACTGTCTTGGCCTACTGAGCCTAATTACTTGAGTGATTTCAGCTCACGTCAGAGGTCCACAGTTTGACCTTTGTCATGTTGTTATGTAGTTCATAGGGTTGTAACTTTTGCTAGATAAATTACAATTAAACAGTTGTAACGAAAACAGCTACAAGAAAACCTGACTAACTGGCAGAAATCTAGACTTATACAAAAATACTTGCCCAGCACCTCCTACAGCCCAACCAGTGAGCTCAAAGCAGTCCACCAACTAGTAAAAATCAAACAATCTCAAAGATGCTCTCCACCTCAAAAAAACTCATCCACCTCAGCCTGAAGGGAGGTTGGCATGACTCTGGCTTCTGGAATACCTGCCCGTGGAGGACCTCCAGGGGTACCCGGGACCAAATTGTTATGGCCTGAGCTGACACACTTCCTCCCAACCACTGACAACCCCTGCTTCTACCAGTGAGGGAAAGGGAGATAGAGAATCACTAGTGACTGTTCTCTTCTTTGCATTAACTCCTTTGTTACAGGCAATAAACAGCCATTCTCCTTCACATGGCTCCAATTGTTGCATAGTAATTAATGTGTGGATTTTGTCCATCCTGACCTAACCTAGGAAATCCAGACCAAAGCAGAGACTCAATTGCTTGTAATTTATACGACTATGTTCAGATACTATGTTTAGTTCTGATCTCCAAATTTGAACAAAGATGTAGATACAGTGAGAAGCATTCATAAAGGAGTCACAAACATGACAAAAGGCTCAGACTTTCCCTTGAATTGAGGAGTTTAATGCATATAACTTCTTAGAGGGAAGACTGAGGGATGACCTTCACGGAAGTTTTATTGAGGGCTTGTGGGTTTGGTTTATAAACTGGAAGGAAGGAGCCAGGTGTAAGAATGCAGTTCTACAGCAACTCAAACCAATGTTTCGGGTTGCTGTGTTTCTGGGTTCTGCTGTACCCAGCAGAGCACTCTCCTGCCTCATTCCCCAGTCTGCATCAACAGTAGCGCCCAGCCAGACACGTAAACTGATACAAGGATCTGACCAAGCTGAAAATCACAGCCTTTTGAGTTCATGTTCCTTTAGTTATTGGTACCAGATGATTTTTAAGGTCCCTTCCAATCTAAAGCATTCTATGATTTATGTGAGATAGTCCCAAAATTTAACTCATTAGAAATCTTACTGAAGTAACTCAAAGATAAGACATTTGGAATCTAATTTTTGTTTACTTCCAACAGAAGTTGAATTTATGGTTACTTTTACTGGAATTAGAATAATTATCTGAGACCACATACGTTACCACAATAAAAGTAAATATGGAAAAAAATAGTTTCTGATAAATACTATTTAAAAATCAGCTTATGGACTGATGGACTATGGCATTTTATTCCTCTCCATCCCACACATAAAACACATTAATGAAGTTATTTACATTAGTAGCCTACATTCTTTTTAGAAAAGATTGATCATGTTGCATCTTTTCTGTGATATTCTGTTTCTACTCTTGAAGGTGGCAAAAATCGACTGATAGCTTTGAAATATATATAACCAGGAGTTTTAGCAAAAATGGATATTTTTAATTGACTTTGGGTTTACGAATGCCAAGAAAGAGCAAAAATAATATTAATTCCTTTTTGTTTTCTCTCTCCTTAAACTACTTACTATGGAAAGATTACTTCTGTAATTTATCAGATTGCAGTTGTCTTTACTGAATAAAGATTAGACACATTTTCTGGAGTTATTTTTGCTTTTTAAAGTAGATTTTATCTATAGAGTTTAACACACACACCCCTCCATTCTAGTATAAACACAACCGTAAAAAGAAACAAAAATATAAATGTGTTAAACTGCTCAAATATAGAAAACACTTCTTCATAATAATTCTTTCCAGAGTGAGTGGGTTTCATTAGACAACTGGTAAAAGTTACTACTGAACTGTTACTTCTTTATAAAAACAAAAATTGTACCATTCGGTACTATCAGTGCATACTTGAAGTAATTGATAATTGAAAGATATCATAATCAGACTACCACATGCCCAAGGAAGTCTGCAAATTTTTTAAAGGACAAGAATTTATTTTGATTAGTATATTTATATGGAACTGAAATATTAAACCTGAAGTTATGACAGTGTTTGATGAATCATATTTCAAATAAAAACTTAATAAAAGCGTTATTCCATGCTAGTCATCTGCATCTTTCCTTTTTACTGTAAATCCTATGTTAACTGATGTATGTTTAGTTTTAGTTCAGCAAAATGGGATGACTTGAGAATATCCATTTACATAAGTGTCTAATTTTTATCCAAGAAGACTGCCTTAGACTCTCAATAATTTATTCTTTTCTTCTCATCACTGGATTTAGGCTTGACACCATTGAGCACACCACAGTGAAACCTTAAAGAAGCAAGCAGAACTCTTATAAATGTCAAAAGGACATGAAACAGCAGAAAATATAGAGCAAATATTACATCTTCTGTTAAGAAACATGTATTCAGTATCTCATTTTCATTATAACTGATTTTATATTTCAATAGTACTGAATATCCCAGACTTTCCAATATTTAGTTGCCATACTAAGATACCTAGCTACAGCTCAAAGTTTAGTTTGCAATGACGGCTGGTAGCTATAGAAACCAGTAAGAAGACAGCACATTTTCCTCATGGTTACGTCCTACGTTTGTCAGAAATGACCTGGGGATGAAGCAGCTAAGATAGAGGGCTGAGATCTGAAATATTGGACAATATCAGAAAAAATGATGTTTACACAGTAATCTGGTGTCAGCTTATCTCTTTCCTATTCAGACAGCAATGTTCAAGTTAAATCTTAAGAAATACATCTTTGAAAGATTGACAACCTAAAAACCAAACAAAACAAAAGTGAGAGAAAAAACAGATGGAGAGGTGAACTGTGATGTAAGAAAAGTAGAGAGAAAAAAAATGTGGAGTCTGGGTCTCTCAATTATCAAGCTCACTCAGTCATATTTCCTCTTTGGTTTAATGGATGCTTTTCGCTTTATTCATAGTAAAACCTCTCCAACAATAAGGATTATTTTTTTTCATAAAGTCAAGCATGTAACACGTTCTTCTGGAAAGGGGACATGTGGATATACCACTCTCCTTCAAATCATGCAGTTGAAGATTCACATATGTACAAGGTAATCTCTGAAATTATCCCACTCTTAGGTGTTAGGGAAAAAGATGGGAATAGGATCAGTTACTCCTGACATCAGACTTCTGGGAACATACAGATGTCCATCATCTTTTGCCGATTTTGTCCACCTGTTGGCACAAAAAACTACTCTGCTACCTCTACCATCAGAAAAAAAAAAAAAAAAGAAAAAAAACCTAAAAAAATCCAAATGTGTGAAGTGGGGCAGTTCTGGGTTGAGGATATGCTGATCCACTTAACAGCCACTCTGTCATCCCTACCATCCTCTACACACAGTAGCAAGCCTGATAATTCAGGTATTTTCTCTCCTTCCAATTTCCTTCCAACTCCCCAAAAAGGAACAATTTGGTTAAACCTAGTCCTTCTTACTTCACTGCTTGGGTGGCAAAATTTAATTTCTCATTTTGCATATGCTTCCAGGAAAGCCCCACACAATATTTTGCAGTGTTATTCATGCTGTGGGTTTCCATATTGCATCACCATGTCTGCTCTAGCTGGGAATATATCCTGCCTGGACTTTGGTGTGGGATAAATGCCAAATAATTTGATATCAATGCAACATAGGCAATTCTTCATATGTCCTTAAGAAGAAATGTAACAATTTGCCAGCAAAAAGTAAGGTGAATAAGTGCTAATGGTTTTTAGTACTGGAGAAGATACTTAATGTCACCTCCAATTATTATGCTGTCAGTAAATGTAGTGCCAAGTAGTAAATGTGAAGTTATTTATGTTTTTCGTTGGTTTCAACCTTTTCACCTCCCTCAGAAAAGAAGCAAGTGAAACACACAGAATTCCATTTTAATGGAAAAATCTCTGTTTCTGTGTAATAGATAAACTAAACACAAAAGGTGACAGAAGATGCTGTTTCCCCTTTCAAAAGCTATAAATAGGTAGATACAATTCAGAGCACTCAAGACAGAAGCTCAACTATTATTTAATGCAGTTGCTCTGAAATGCAGTCCAGAAATTTCTCTCCCCATGGCTGTTTTAGCTGTAAGTTAAAGGTATATTAATCAGGATATAATTAATATGAATTTACCTCCAGCCTACATACAAGCATACCAAACCAGAGTGACTAACAACTGTATGTAAGCATTCTTTTTAACATTGTAATGGTGTAGCCAGGCACAACATGCATTTTACATAAGCATGTAAGCAATTTGATCATCAAAAGGGTAAAGACAGACAGGTGTTGTCGCACACAGAAGGCATCCAAGTAGAAAAAAATTGCTAAACAAAAGACAAGATAAGCACAAGGGACTGTAAATAGGCCAGACTCCTGAATACACAAGGATGACTGGCAGAACTGAAAAGAAGGTGGTAAACAGTACCAGAAGAACAGGAGTCCTCCTTTCCTGGGAGTGGGAAAAACACCTTTAAATCATCAGCCATAAGGCAGGTAAAACAGAGAAAAAGATGAGAAGCCTATTGCAGCTCGAATCCTCTTATCAAAGATCCCCCTGTCAGCCCCTGTGACTAGCAGCTAGCATGGAGTGCAGTCATCAGCTCCAGGATATTATCTACATTCACTGCTAAACTAGCATATGAGTATTCAACAGTAACGGTATTGTATGTGTAATGATGCTTAATGATTAACATTATTTAGGATTTAACCAGCAGCACAAAGCGTGCTGATAACAAGTCCAGTAAACTTCTGTTTCACAATTTGAAACTGGCCTGATTTGTCAGTCTGCTGGGCATTTCCATCACAACGATCTCTAATGCTGTAAATATACACATATTTTCAGCCCTAACACTGTATTTGAAAGACAATCTAAATGTCTAAATTAGGTATCTGTAACTATATTGGTGTCATTTGAAGGTGTATTACCATAAAATCATTTTGACGTACTTATCTCCTAAACTGTATGTTAAAACAAAACACACACATACATAAAACAATGTATTACTCACTGTTATAAGTGATGTTAAATCCACGTCCTGACATTGAATGGTCAGCTTGAAATTCCAGGCGCAAAATATGACCATTACTGGTAAGATGGGAAGGAACTTCAGCACCAGTAAATGTTCCTATTATGGGGGAATCTGGAGAGTCACCATCTTTAACTGCAAGGAAGTCAAACTGAGATTCCAAGTCAAAGTCATTAAAAGAGAGGTGGATTCGGCTCCCAGGGTCTGAAATTATTGTCCAGATACAGTTTAAATTATTCCCATATCCCTCTGGATAATCAGGTGAAAGAACTGTTCCCATTGGTGCAGTGAAATTGGAAAGGCAAGGAACTGCCAAAAAAGAGAAAAATAAATTAGATAATAGAATAAAACATTTCGATAAGCATTTATTTTATTACTAAGTTTTTGTAAGAGATCCTTAAACTTGCTGATTACCTCAACTGAATAAATTCAGTATTTGTTATGATCTGTGAAACCAGAATTCCTTCCCCTCAATAAAACTACCTCCCAAGCAGAGCCCCCAGATAACAGAGAATATCCTCATTGCGCTACTTATTTTCTCCTTTAGGGAACTCTTTAGATGAGCAGACCTCTCACTGAGCACATTAAAGAGGCAGAAAGTCAATAGTGCCCTTATCGTTTGTTGTTCACACAGAAGCAGCACAAGAAATTAACTAGCCTCAAAGAGACAACAGATTTGTTTTGTTGTTATCAGGATAATATTTTATATTCAACCATTTCAGTTAAGCTGTATTAAACTGAGTTGCAGGGATGAAAGCAACTGATTGCACTCTGAATATATTTGATCTGTACTATTTTAGTGGAAATGTTACAAAAGGTGTTGCCACAAGTACGTATCACAACATTGCTTTTAGTTTTGCTCTATAATGTAAATTGAAGAGAGTAGAAATGTCTATGATCGTTTAAGTGCTAAAAGATATTAATATATAATACATAGGCAAAAAATGTAAATAATTTAAACCCTTGATTACAATTCAGCAACTTCTAATCAAAGGAAATATATTGACTTATAAGAGTAGCTATAAAAATAAATTGTATCATACATATAAAATCTACAGAATCCTACGAAAAAGCCAATAATAAACATTATACAAAATCACATAAAGATGACTGCTTTAATAGCTGCTAGTAAAAGAAAAAAAATATTTTAGCAGTTCTAGAACCTGTCGGGGACATAATCATTAGGTAAACTCACCACTGAACAAAAGCAAATGCATCCTCTCAGCAGAATTAATTGCATTGTGCTAACTCTGTAATCAGTTACACAAATTACTATGTATAAGAAAAAACTTATCATAATGTTATGCATTAAAAATAATAAGAAAAAAGATTTGGTACATACAAATACAGATTGGTATGTTTGCAGACCACTGGTTGTTTTCTTGGCAAATGATAGATTTCTCTCCAATTAATTCAAATCCAAACTGACACTCAAACCTTAAAACATCACGGTTGGAAAATCCATCCCCTTCTCTGATACCATACAATGGTGTTCCAGGATCCCCACAGCTTTCCTTTTCAATTTCTGTTGAAATAAATACTGAATTTATTTCTAGAAAAATAAAGCAAACTCCCCAGTATTTGAGCGTATATGCTCAAATCTAGAAAATAACTATACATTATTATAAGCTAATGAAAATGATCTACATTACAACAGTTGCTGAAACACACTACTCATTCTATACTTCATCTTCTCAAGGAGGAAATTCTGAGTAAGGTTCTTGGAAAAATCAGAGCTCTTTGTGTTAATGGAGTACTTGAAATTAAAAGGATATGAGGAAAATTACTCCTACTTTATTTTGTTTAATTTTAGGCAATAACGTTATTAAGTAAAAATTCACTTGTGGTATTTGAGTGCTTAAAACTAGCTATAGAGACCAGCATCCCACTGTGTAAACACTGTACATTTTCCAATACAGTTTAAATTGATGAACTAATGACAATGCAAAAAAAAGGGAGTAGTGATACACAAAGAATTGTCCAAAGTCAAAAGGAGGCTATACATAAGTATATAAGCATATACACATATATACACGTTTGTATGTACACACATGCAAAAATAACTTCTCGATATTCAAACAGCATTTTAAGTCAGTATACTTAACTGCAAGGTATCTGAATGATTCTCTCTTCTCTCTACAATTGTTACAGCTATGACATTCTCTCAGATTACATATTGTCCTAAACTTGCACTGGTAGTCACGAGCATGGAGGGATCTTCTAAAAAGCCTTTCTCACCTATATGCATTTCACAAGCTCATAGGGCAACTGAAGCTGGAATCATAGAATTGTTTCAGTTGGATGCAACCTTGAAGATCATGTACTTCCAACCCCCCTGTCATGGGCAGGGACAGCTCTCAGTAGAGCAGGTTGCTCAAAGCCTCATTCCAACCGCCCTTGAACACTTCCAGGGAGGAGCATCCACGACTTCTCTAGGCAACCTGTACCACTGTCTCACCACTCTCACAGTAAAGAACTTCTTCCTAATATTGAATCTAAATCTACCTTCTTTCAGTTTAAAACAATTAGCCCTTTTCCTATTACTACACTCCCTGATACAGAGTCCCCCCTTGTCTTTCCTGTAGACTTTAGGTACTGGAAAGTTGCTATAAAGTCTCCATGGAGCCTTCTCTTCTCCAGGCTGAACAACCCCAACTCTCTCAGCCTGTCCTCATAGGAGAGGTACTCCAGCCCTCTCATCATCTTTGTGGCCCTCCGCTGGACTCATTCCAACAGGTCTTTCTTATGCTCGGGGCCCCAGAGCTGGATGCAGTACTCCCAGTGGAGTCTCAGAAGAGCTGAGTAGAGGGGCAGAATTATCTCCATTGACCTGTTGGCCATGCTTCTTCTGAGGCAACCCAGGATGTGATTGTCTTTCTGGGATGCAAGCACACATTGCTGGCTCATATTCAGTTTGTCATCCACTAGTACCCTCAAGTCCTTCTTCCCAGGGGTGCTCTCAAGCCACTCTTCGCCCAGCCTGTATCCATGTTTGAGATGGCCCCAAGCCAGGTGCAGGACCTTGCATGAGGTTCACATGGACCCACTTCTCTATCCCGTCAAGGTCCCTCTGGATGGCAACCCTTCCCTCTAGAGTATCAGCCACACCACCCAGCTTGGTGTCTTCTACAAACTTGCTCAGGATGCTCTCAGTCCCACTGTCCATGTCCTTGACAAAGATGGTACTGGTCCCAGTATGGAACTCTGAGGAACACCACTTATCACTAGTCTCCACCTGAGCATTGAGCCTTTAGTGAAGCCATGTTGGCTGTCACTGATCACCTCCTTATTTTCCATATGCCTTAGCATAGTTTCCAAGCAGATCTGCTCCATTACCCTGCTGGGCACAGAGGTGTCTTTCCATGTCTTCCTTTATCCCCTTTTTAAAAACGGAGGTTCTGTTTCCCCTTTTCCAGTCACTGGGAACTCCACCATACTGCCACAACTACTCAAATATAATAGTGGCTAATAATAAATAGTGGCTTAGCAACTTTGTCTGCCAGTTCCCTCAGGACCCTCGGATGTATGTCATCAGGTCCCACAGACTTGTGCATATGAAGGTTCCTTCAATGGTCTTGAACCTGCCTGATCTCTTACGGTCGACAGCACTTCATTCTCCCAGTCCTTGCCTTTGGCTTCTGTGAGCTGGGCTGTGTGGCTGGAGCACTTGCTGGTGATGACCGAGGCAAAAATGTTGTTGAGTATCTCATCCTTCTCCATGTCAGCTGTAGCCAGATCTGTTTCGTTTATCAGGGAGGGTACAGTTTCTTTCATCTTTTGTTGTCCTGTGTACCTGAAGAAACACTTCTTGTTATTTTTCATGTCCCTAGCCAAGTTCAGCTCCAGCCGTATCTTGGCTTTCCTGATCCATTCCCTAAGGTCCCCCAGAAGGGATCTCTGGAGGTCTCTAGTACAGGCTCCTGCTCAAAGCAGATTCAGCTAGAAGGTCTGACCAGGTTGCTCATGGCTCTTGAAAACCTCCTAGGATGGAGACTGGTCTGGACAACCTGTTCCACGGCTTAGCTGTCTGCGTGGGAAAAAGTTTTTTTCTTATATCTATTCTGAACTTCTCTTGTTCTAACTTATGCCCATTGTTCCCTCATCCTCCATGCCCTGTCTTCTCAGTACCCGCCTCAGAGCTACTGGCAGGCTGATATTAGACCCTCCTTCTACAGGCTGCAACAGACCAGCTCCCTCAGGCTCTTCTTACAGGGCAAGTGCTGAAACCCCTGATCACTTTGGTGATCACTCACTCACTTCATTTAATCAGTTTCTCAAAACTGGATGGAATATTGTAGATGGAGTCTTAGGAGAGCCAAGTAAAGGAGAATAATCACTTCCATCAATCCGTGCTCCTGTTAATCCAGCCCAGGATGCTTTTGACCTTCTCTGTTGCCAAGACATGCTGCTGGTTTACACTCAGCTTGCTGTCCTCCAGGGCACCAATGACTTTTCTGGAGAGCCACACTCCAGCCTCCGCTGTGTGCAGGAGTTGTAAATATCCAGGTACAGGACATAGCACTTGCCCTTTTTGTGCTTCACGGAGCTCCTGCAGGCCCATTCCTCTGGCCTGTACAGGTCCCTCTGGATAGCAGCATTGTTCTTGAGTAAATTGGGAGAAACAGTCAAATATAATGTCATCTGTAAAGCTGATAAGAGTGCACTTCATAGCCTTTGCACAGTCAATGACAAAATGGAATCTCCCAGAGTAGACTCTTGTGGTACTCTTCTTGGTCCTGTCCTCTGGCACAGTATGATCCATGAACCACTACCCTCTGTCTTATCATCTAACCTGTGGATGGGAGTGGTTTTGTATGGGTTTTTTTGGGTTGGCTTGTTTTTTTGATATTTTTTATTTTCTTTTCTTTTTTTTCACCCATCGATTATCTCCTACAATATTCTTGCATCCAAGTCAGGACATTATACTCATATGGCCAACTCTGGATGAAAGGACAGAGAGAAGAATCTTGATAAGGTTGAGGTAGTCAACATCCACTGCTCTCCCCTTGTCCAGCAATCTAGTGATTTATTATAAAAGAGCAATCAGCTCAGTCAGGTGTGATTTACCCTTGATAGACTCTTGCTAGCTGTTCCAAATCAATTTCATCACGTGCCAGGAAATGGCTTTCAAGAGGACTTGATCTGTGATTTCCTAAGGAACTGAAATAAAGGCCAGCCTGCAGTTGCACATGTCAAGGCTTTGGCTTTTGTTGAAGATCATGCAATTATTTTCCAGTCTTTGGGGGGCTCTCCTAAGCTTGACAAACTATCAAAGATGATGGAAAGTGGCCTTGCAAGGAGATTCATCAGCTCTCTTAGCACTCTTGAATGCAGTCTGTCATGTTGTAGAAACTTTTAAAGAAAATGTTGTGCTATAGATATGAAACTTAGGAATGCATTCATCATCTACAAATACAAGAAATATGGTACATAGGTAATGGAAATTCAATACAAAATATTTTTTCCCTGTCTATCCCAACTATCACAAACTTCTTTCATGAGAGATCCTAACTATAAAAAGGACAGAAATTAATTTATCATGTTTAATAATAATAGCAACAAATATCCCTAAATGATAGTTTGAAAATTTCTCTTTAAAGGTCTTCCTGCCACTTTATGTTTCCACATTTGTAATTTCACTACATGGAAAAAAAGAAACGAACATTAAGTGTTTCATATTAACTCAAATAATTTTTCCAGGGTCATATTTTCAGCAGCATACACCTCATTTCTCAAAGCTTTCAGCTATTAACGCTCTGACTACAATTGAAATGTGATAAAAAGCAAATAAAGAACGTTCCATTTCAACAAGAAAATGAAAAAGAGCTGAAGATTACTTAAAAAAAGGCTTCGCAGAGATTTGCAAGGTTTTCTTATTCTTTTTGATTAAAGCAAAATCAAAACCACCATAACAAAACCATCTACCAAAAATCATAACAAACATCAAGATTTCTTACTGCTTCACTTGTATTATTTGTATTTATTTGTTCATACAGTTCTAGGAAAAGCATAATATAATTCATAATTTTAAAAAAAAGATTAAAAAAAAGTTCAAACTCTCCTCAGAAAGCAGACTTGCAAAAGCTGTCTTGTTAAAGCTGTCCAGAAGAAACACCATAAGATACCCTAAGAAAGACACAAACTCACTCCTCCCATCTTCAACTTTGATGAGAGTGTTAATGTCAAAGCCACAGAACTACTTAGTCTTTAACTACTGAGGAAATAAAAAGTTTTCCTAGGCTGTCCTGGTAGACTAATAATATTATAAGTGCCTAATTTGCTTCACATTTCACTTGGGAAAACAAATGTATTCTATAAAGTAGTTCTCCAACAAGTGATTACATAAAGTAACTTAATGTAGTTTTCTCATAGAATATATGCTGGACAGTAAATGTATTCATGCCTACTTATATTTATTCTTTTTGGGGGCTATGATTCTGATGAACCTAGCGGAACAATGGCTTTCTCTAATTATTATTTTATCCTAAATAGAGTTTCCATGCTTTTTGTCAAATTTAAAAAGATATATAACTGAGCAAAGCTGATACAATGAGCCTGTTCATCTTGTCTTCTAACAAACACCCTTCTTAGGAAAACCTAAAGGAACTGATTCTGAATTCAAAATATTCTTAGGCAGTGTAAAATTATTGACAGGAATTAGTTGGAAAAAAAACCTTACTATTTTCCTTTTCGCTATGTGATTGCTGTATTTGAGAGACTACATCAATAGGCTTGTAATCCATTTGCTTTCATAAATGGAATTAAGTTGAACAAGATGTTATTTGAATGACAGTTTTAAATTAAATAAACCATCCCTAAATCCCATTCATGTTCATTTACATTTATAGCAAATCTTTCCTTTATTAATTTAATATTTCCTACACATCTTTCTTACACCACTTTTACACTCTGCAAATTTCATGTTAGCATCAGTTCTTTTCTGACTTTAAACACAATATTTTTTTCATTACTTAGTTCTCCTTAGAAGCAGAAATGATAGGTTTTGGGGTTTTTTTGGACTGATGTGCAAATAGCTTTTAGATTTCTTTAAAGAATGTCAACAAACTTCCTTTAAAATAGGCAAGAAAACCAAAAAAACCTCAACTGCTTATGGGGCTTTTTTCAGATAATCACATTTTAAATAATACAGTTTTAGGAAAGACCACCATTTCATCTTTGTTTAAAATCAGTAACAGGGCAAATGATATTAACGTTTTTTACAGCTAGCTCTAGCATTCTTGTTTCAGCTTCCCTGCATTGCATATTTGCTTCAACAATGCCTAAGAAGTTAGGTTAAGAGCCTGACAAAGTATTATTTGTTGATAAACTTGCACCAGTCCCTCATAGTAAATAATTCATTTATGATAAATTAAATTGATTTTATGGTTGCTTAAGATTAACAAAAGAAACAATAAGTTTTCAAACAGCTCAAATAGTGATGCCATAATTAAAACTTAAAAAAAAAAAAAAAAGAGATTGTTGAGATTGTTAGGATGGATTTTTCTTTTCCTGTGGTCACTAAGACTGACTTAAAATCTGATCCAAAAAATAACTATTGCTATTTGTGCCTAAGAAAAAAAGCACTTATGCTAATATTTCTGTTAGATAGTCCTGTCTTTCTTTTTAGTCTTATATAAAAAAAAAAAGAGAAGCACTTCTAAGCACAAATACAGTTTGTTAAATGTGTTAATAATAAATTAGGCACAATTTTTTTGATGTTTAAGCTTTAGAGAAGGAAAAAAAACCCCAATAAATCCATTTTTGATTTCAGAAACTGTTTCACATCGAAGGACATTAAGAATAAAAGTAGACATGATTCCTGGTGATGTCAGAAATCTCACTTTTTTTTAAAGACTAACTCCTTTTGAGATTATTTAGGATACTCATTATTTTGGAAACTTGGTCATACAAAATTAATGTTTGTGATTGCAGTGCACTGAATGGAGCTTATAATTGCCAACACACTTTCTAACAATAAATATCTAAATATTAACATGAAATATCTAGAAAACATATCAAATTATGGGAAAAAATAAAAGAAAACCAGAAATAAAATTAAGGTATCTCATTTTTGTTTAAATTATCTTTTTGTTATTTTTGTGTATCTCACTGAATATTTCTGTAAATTTCCAGTCAGTGATGCACTGAAGGGACAGCCCAAAGCTACAGTAGCTATCAGTATAGGGTTACAAAGATAGGAATGTTCTTTTTCTCTTATCCTCTGTCTTTGTGAAGGACAGGCACATTCTGGAGGTGACTAAGTGGGCCTTGGGGAAAATAAACGGTCTCTAACGACAAATACATTTTGACATAGTGACACTGGAGTTAGGTCTTGAAGAGGTAACTTGTCTACCATTTCCCTCCTATAACTCTAAGGAAAATAAAAGATAAGAATGTGGTTCTTATAAGGGAAAACAATTTCGAAAAGAAAGAGATCACTGGCGCACAGTGGAAAAGTACAATACTGAAGACTTACCATCACTTCATCAGAGATTCAAAATCTATTGTACTTAACAGAAATACCCGGCAAAGATCAATCACTCTTAACTTTAACAGCATTTTAGAATAATGCCCATTTTTTGTTTCACTGACCATATCAATAGAAATATGTCAGAGAACTAGACCTTTTTTTTTTTTGCCATTAATAAAACTGCGTTTGAATTCATTACCTGCAACTTTTTTGCAACAAAGCATAGTGGATTAACTAAAGAAGAGAGTTTTACTATGTAATTCAAAGAGAGAGAGTTTTAGTATGTAATTCAAAAAGAACAAAGCTAGTTGTTTGATATTTGAATATCTGTGTCAAAAGTTACAAACATTCACCAACATATATTGACACACTGGCATTTTGCAAGACAATGGGGAAAAATCTGTATAATCCCACTATGAGACATGAAGGTAATCACAATTTATACGTACAGTACTGTAAACATTACATATCTAATTTGGTTGTGAAATTGCCTTGATAGTGTCCCCACTGCAGGTCTTGCTTATTCAAAGAGCTAGGAAAAGATACCGGTATATATTTGTACAACTTTTCCTCACAAAGCACGAGGAACCAACAATAGTATAATCATTTATCTTATCTTGAACATTATAACCTAAATCATAAGGAGAAAAAGCACTCAAAAAGCAGCAAGCAAGAAAATAAAAATTAATAACTTATTAATCAAGAACATATATTTCCCAGTGGAAGTGGGATGATAAATAATACAAGCAATTGACTATGCCATATGTCTTCATAATAAGTATATTCAAGAAAGAATCTTAAAGATACGTAGGAGACAAAGCTATGAACCAATTTCAGCAAGATCTTAGACTACACTTAGCAGCTCATGGGGGAAAAGATTGGAGGTTTAGTCACATTTACATGTAATAGAATCATATACAGCTATAATCAGTAAAGAAAACAGAAAGCAACTCGAATGACCTAACAGATGGTACCTTTTCCTAAATATTACTATGTTTATATGTATCTTCAAATGAAGGAAATTGTTTTGTCTATTTAGTGTTACTGTTAAATCAGGAGTATTTTTATAAACAAAGGATGGAAGCTCATTTCCAAAAGAACAAAAAGCCCAGTGTCATGTGATTTTCAGTTTTATTGTAAAGGTTCTCAATACCCTTGTTTCATTCTAACTATCAGATCTTTATCTACAGACTTCATGTCTTCGGGATTCCCGATATATAAAAAGAATTTCCACCTTAACCACTATTTTTATCCAGACCAATTAGTGTGATGTATTGAGCCTCAATTCTGACCACAATAGGTTTTATGTTTGTTTTGGTTTTGGTTGTTTGCTTGTTTTCCTAAAATGCCCTTAAGTGTGGTGTAGCTATTTTTCCAGCAAATAGCAAATGCTAAAGTAGGGAATGAATCTTGCATTGAGGTCAAATACAAACAGGCTGGGACAATGTCTGTATCAAAGCTATGAGAAGGTGCACTCCACAGGACCTCCAGCTGTGCCTCACTGCCCCGGGTTAGAGACTCATCAGAGGGCGTTGCAACACCTTCTTTGTGCTCCTTGGTTCCCTTACAGAAGAAACAGGTATGCAAAGGCAGGCAGGCAGAAGAGGAGGGTGATTTATGCATACAGTCAAGTCTTGTCCCTGTATGAATTCACAAGAAGTTTAGTGTATAATGTGTTATGGAGAACACCTATCCAAGGGTATAGAGTCAGACAATAAAATTATATGGTGGTGGTGGTGGTGGAGGGGAAATCTATAAGAGAAGCAGATGTAGGAGGTGATAACCTTTGCACCCTTGCTGAATTGTGCCAAATGTCAAGGTACTTCTCATTTCCTGATCACATGAAGTGACGAGCCAGAATGTGAGCACTTCACAAAGAAAAAAAGCATAATTGATTGAGGTTAAAGTCAGTTAGAGAAAGATCAGATGAGGTTCCTCTGTGAATACAGGGGTAAAACAATGCTAGCCACCATTGAAAGTAACAGTTTATGTATAATCACAAGTGCTCAATGTTTCTAATATAAGGAAAAAACTAGTTACAGCCATTCTCCATTTTCAGAGGGACAGCAGTTATATCTCCATGGCTTTTATTCTATAATTTACCTATTATTTTCCTAGAAGCACAAAATATTTCATAATCATGTTCTATTATATATTGTAGGTACTGAAAGACTTTATGGATATACATACTTCCTTCTTTTCTTATCCAGCATCATATTCTGTCTTTTAAAGTTGAGTTATTTGCCAGTCAGCCAGCAATAAGCTGGCCCAGCTAATGAATGAGCCCTGTGGGGCTTTGTATAATAACTGTACCTCCAATAAAACAGGTTACTCTATTCATTTAGGTTTAGAAAATGAACTGTTCTGTAGAACTCCATAGACGCAAACGTCACCATGGGACCTCTCATTCACATAAACGTTCTCAAAAGCTGGGGTTCATGTGTATTTTGGAAAAAAAGACGATTGTTGTACATACAAATTTAAATAATAGGACTGCTCCAAGAAATAAATGAAAATGCTCAAATATGCTCAATGATAAGTTATATCCCTCTTCTCTTTATGAAATTGTCTTTAGAACTTAATTCAGTATGATTTTTTTTGCACAAACCTTTAAAACATATTAAAATTTACAGACACCAGTATTTAGGATAATTTAAAAATTCTGGTAGCACAAAACTATTTTTTAAGTTTTTAAATGCCTTTTCCATAACATTCTACCAGGCATTACCTTGCTGGCATCTCCCATTATTCACTTCAGTTAAAAGCTCTTTAGAATGTTTAAAAGTCCACCAAGTTAAACAGCTGGAGCACTACGTGCAATTTCAGTGAAAACCATAAACAGAAATCTTTTATCTTTGAGTCCATGCTTTGGGACTGAAGTAAATGTTAAGTACCACCCATAATAAAAACACTGTCTGATTTGATGCCTGGACTAATAAGAACATATAGTTTAATATGCAGAAAACCCCCAAGATGACTCAGATCTCCTCTATTTGTTACCTTAAACAACATAATTGGTTTAACATATTTTAGCTAATCAACACTTACTATTTTCAAGCTCTTTATATAAAACACAACATTCTTAACTGACTCAAAAACAAAGCACAAGGAAATTAGTAGCTCCAGAAGAATATACATCTTTTAGAATAACTGGTTGCACTAAAACAACTTAGTCTTAAAGCACTGTGTAATTCATTTAAACACACAGTTAATGTAAAATTTTATCTCTTATTTGGATTATTGACTTTGTTTATGAATTTTACAAATCATGACGCTTTCCAAATTTAAACAAAATTAATAAGAATGTGGATTCATTCCAACAAATAATCAAGATAAATACCACTCTCTATGTTTATGTCCAAATCTACCAAATGAACCAATCCCTTCAGCTTAGGGCATCATAGATTCCTACAGAATACTGCCACCTCTTTTTTTTTTTTTTTGTTATTGTTGCATTAGCCCTTTTGTCCCATTCCCCATGTATTTGATCAAATAGTAGCAAACTTCATTGACAACACGCTATGAGCAGAAAAAAAGGTATATTAAAAATGAAAATTGTGGCCAATTGTTACTTGGGACAAACCAGGAGCAATTAAAAAAAAAAATAAAAAATTGAGAGCAAGAGACAATACTCAACAGCAATTAAAAGGACTGTTAATGGCCTTGAAGGCCAGAGACTATAAAAAGTTTATCAAAGGCTCAAATCTGACACCTAGCAGACTTATGATATCACAATTGCCATACAGATGAGCAGACCATAAAATCCATCGAAATTCTTAAAAAGTACATCGTAGTTGGAACATCTAAGTCCAGACATTTCAATGTACAAAGATTATAAAGAAGATTATAAAGAGCATTGTATAGACTTAATACTTCAATCCTCTGGAGCCAATGACAAAGCCATAATTGACATGGTAAGTTTTGAATTTCATTTCTTGATTTCATGTTACATACAATTAATAGCTTAACAGACATTACAGAAAGTAGCCATTCAAGTGAAAAATACAAGAAAGAAATATGTAGGCTTTATAATATGTAGAAAGCTGTATTATATTTCTTTTTCATACTATACTAGGGACATAAAAGAGATTCTCTGGATTATCTACATGTCAATTTCTATGCCCCACCTTTTAATTCTGTACTTTAACATCTGTCAAACTTAACCTCAAATTTATTCTTCACTTTGACTTCAGATTAAATTAACATTAAATCTGAACTTTCTGGGTTGGACACTGATAGTATTTTGATTCATTTCAAGTAATTGCACTGAATAAATAAAACATTAACTACTCTTTTATTGGTATGTGTTCAGTGACCAACATTTTAGCTTGGGGTGGCTAGTTTGGTTTTGGGGGTTTTTTTGGTTTTTTTCTTCCCTAAATACTTAAATAAAACAATAAACATGTCAACAACCTAAATATAAGTACACATTTTTTAATCAGTGATTATTCTGCCCTGGGAGTATTACAGTGACTGAAGGAGAGCAGAGTAACCAGAAGCCAGAGGCATGTACCAATGCTGAGTGTTGATGCATATCAAAGAAGTTAGAGATATGGGTAGAACCATTTTCCCTCTTTCAAATTCCTCCTACTTCCAAGCACTTGCTAAATTTCTGTAGAAATACAGCTAAATCCCAGTTAATCCCAGCTAAATCCTGTTAATTCCAGATTTGCTTGCAAAAAACAGCTGGTATTTTATCATTTGATAAAATTTCACTTAAAGTTGTGAGAATCAGCAGCTGTTTGTTTTCCATCTATGTTCTGCTCAAGAGATTTCTGCTTCCTGCATAACTTTATTCCCTAAAGCAGTAATACTTGTTTTGTTTCAGTATAATTTTGATGTGAAGAGAAGATACATGTCAGGGGAGGCATGTTCTATACTCCCACTATGTTCTTCTGAAGCTGCAGTGTGTACACACACCTTCAGATTCCTCTTTGCCTACTCAATCCTCTTTGCTCCCCAGCCACTACAGCTTTGAATCAACCACACCTTTCTTCTCCAGCTAATTTCCCTTGATCAAGAATCTAGAGAATGGGCAGAAAGTAGGTGAAATACTGTTCAGACATCTTAGAGACATACGACACTTATTAAAGTACAAAAATCACATGCAAGTTAAACCACTCTAAGTCTCTGTTTATGTAAGAAGGGACTTCTGACTGTCCTTTGGTCCAAATCCCTGCTCACGTTACTTTATTTTGCTTACTAGATACAGCTTTTCAGCTGCCTTAGTGATGCACAGTAGTTATAGTTCACCAGAAGTTAGCATGCTGACCCTGAGTGAACGTTTTGTCTAGATATTACCTACTGCTCTTTTCTGCCTACAAAATAAAATTTAGAGAAATAATACATTTTCTACACTCATTATATTGTAGATATGCCATGAAGATATCTCTGCTAAAGCTGAATCCACAATTATAGTTCTTGCTAAGACCAGTTAAGCCAATAATTTATTTTTATACCTGTGTAAATTTATAGTTTTATAACTTGTATAATAGAGAAAAAAAATAGAGTGGAAATAATAGATTTGAAATTGGGATCCAAGGGCTGTTCAAGAGAAGAAAACACTTTCTGTTCTACTGCACCTTTGAACAAATAGCCACTCTGTATATTATTACACTTGCTGCTTGTGATAAATATGAGACTGCACTCCTGGAATTAAAGAACTATTGCACACCTAATGTATAAGTTATAAACTCTGTAAAATTTCCACAGCATTAACGTTAGTTGTAAAATCAACAGACCCTTTATTCTAAATGAATCACAAATGAGTATGGGGCTGTGGCATATTAAATTAAAAGGAGTCAACTTATGGAATATTTACGCTGAACATCTACACAACTGTGTCTTGGACTAAAGGTGCTGACCCTCAAGCCTGTCAGTGTTTAAGAGGCATTTGGACGCTGCCCTTAGTAACATGTTTTAATTTGATCAGCCTTCAATTGGTCAGGCAGCTGAACTAGATGTCATTATAGGTCCCTTTGAACTAAAATAGTCCATTCCATTCCATTTCCTCAAGTGCTCACACAGACATCACATTATGAAGGACAAAGGAACAAAGAACAAACTGGATTCAACTCAGGAAACTATTACTATAAATAGGGTTTACAAAGCTAGGCATGGAAACTTACAGCAAGAAAAACAGAAAACTAAAATTTTAAATTAGAGAAGCATAGACATAACTGTGTAAACAGGGAAAATTGTGCTGCCATTGCCATCCACTGAATGCACTATAAATTACTAAAAATTATTGTAAAAAAAGTTCAGTATAAGTACTGACGAAAAGCAGAAGTAGTTTGATAAAATGTCATAACTTCCCATCTAAGAAATAAGCAAGGCTATGTTTTATTGCTTGTATACAGACAGAATGAGTCTCAAATACCTCAGCTGCATACATCCTGTACTAGCACACATTCCACTATTTCAGACAGACAGCTTAGACTACCTGAATATATTGTATTCTGAAACAGAAGGTGCATTAAAATAACAATGCAGAGACAGTAATTCCATACCTGATGAGTTCTGTGCTATGTATATTGAATACCTTTATATTCAGCAGAGGTGTTTTCCACTTCAAGCACGTAAGCAGGCAATAAGACTATAATTTCAAAACTACCAAAAAGTGTTACAAGAGACTTCAGTTTTGTTCTTATGAAATTCACTCATAAAAAACATGTTCACAGAAATCAAGATGCTAGGATACTTATGACACTGCTGCTACACCACTTGATTTTACAGCTGTCATGTATCTTTAAAAAGCATTAGAGAGTACAATATTCAACCCCCTGAATCTTCCAAGAGTCGATCTCATCAATATTACAGACAAAGCTGAAGAAGAGGAATATTCACCTTTGGGTGGAATCGGATAAATCACTGACTGTGTATAAGACTATTCTGTAAATAAAGACACTGCAAAGCTTACTCACAGGTCTGCTCTTATTGTAGAGCCCTTGTTTAACCACGCAGAAGCCCTGTGTCATGGAACCACAAACCTGTCCTGATCAGATGGGTCACATGTTGGTTTTGAACCAGTGTAAGGGACTGGTCACAAATAGCCAAACATTTACAATGCCAGATCCTGTATCACCACAATGTGAATACTGGTGGTTCTGACTATGTGCCAGCACCTGTTCTTTCTTCAATCCACAGGAACAATACTGAGAAAAACATGCATCTAGAGTTACTAAGCACTTAAGGATGCAATAACTTTTATTCAAATCGTGCATACATCACATGACAGCCCAGTTAGAAGAATTCAAGCAAATGACAGTGTGAATATCCTGGTGGCCAGGAAAATTAACTTAATCTGCCTACTACCATTTTCATTTACCTATGACATGAAATATAGGTCACGAAGTGAAAAAGTGAAGCTGAGTGCTATTTGAAAATCTGTTATCTTAAAAGCTCAGATGCTGTAGAAGTAGTGATAACTATTACAAGTGGATTCGGGAGAGCAACTATAGCTGCTTGTTTACTGTTTCCAATTTAAAGGAAATGGCATGACCTCCTGACAAGATGGTCTAACAATCTCAAACACCTTAAGCCACTTGTGCTAGAACACTGAGAGCACAGAATGAGTTTTCCCAACAAAGTAGCTGGAGATAATTATAGATTTATTATTCCAAGTGATATTCCAGCAAATATAATACACCTGAGCCACAACAAATCAATGAAGTCTTAGAACAAAACAGCAATTATGCAGCAATTACCTCCATTGTCAGAGCTGGATGTCAATCTGAAGCTGATAAAAATTACTGTTTACTTTCCAGTCTCATGCAAGACCTAGAAACTGCACTGCTTTTACAGTCTGCACCTTTGCCCTGTCAGTATTTAGGGAAAACTTTAACTGTCACTGCAGGACAATTTGATTATGCAATGCTTGATTATTACCTTGCCATAAATGGTCAGAAGTAGTATTTCTGTCACTACCTCATCTGCTTTTGTACAGTTCCACTCTTCCAAGCAATGTTTTCAAAAGAACCCATTGTTACATAGCTAACAAAGGTCATCTCCTTAGAACTCAAAAGTTTTCTGAACAAGAGAGTTGTTCCAGCAGAATATCACTACACTACTCCTAAGCTAATGCAGAAACTGAAAATCTCACAAGAAACTTGAAAGAAAGCTTACAAAACAAAACTCAGAGAGAACAGCTTGAAAGACATTCACTACAAATTTTCTTTGGTGTTCTACATTGTCAGAGGCTTCTTGTCAAGCTACACCTAGGAATTTCTTCTACCACTAGGAAAAACCCATGAGTGAAGAAGTATTTCTAAGTTAGCAGAGATTATTTTTAAAATGTACTAAATGATTAATAAAGGTGAATAATATTTCTTTCCAACCTTAAGATTTAGTAACAATGGGGTTAGGCCACCAACAGCCAGCGTAACTATCTTAGGTAAAGCAGTAAAATAATGCTAACACTAAGCTAAAATTAAAGGTGTGCATGTCAGGTTAAAATTTTTATGCAGCTATCCCCAGCACAGTGCAAAATAAAAATAATCAAATGTTTTCCTAAAGCAGTACAAGGCTGCCAAGCAAGTTTTAGGATGGGCTTCTGTGATGTTCACCAAGTGCTAAGAGACTGCAAAGAACATCTTAAAATTCTTTACTTTAAAAAAAACAAAAAACAAACAAACAAAAAAAAACCCCTTGAGTTAAATTGTTTCACCTGCAGTGATTGATAACCAGCAGCAATAGGCTTCATTTTTCTCTTCTGTAAGACACGCATCAGAAATAATTTGCTTTCCCCATGAGTTTGCACTTTTCAGAGCAATGAAAATTTTGCCTGTACATCTCTTTTCTAGGAAGAAATTAAGTCCTCTTTTAGCTATCACTTTTATGCACGTACTCCAAAGAGAATTATTTAAGAATGTAACTTGGGGACAAGTGCTATCTCCTAGTGCAGCAGAATAACTACTCCCAGTTTTGCCTTGGAAAAATCTCAGGAGAAAACAGTGCAAGACAGACACTCTGCACAAATAGTAAGTGATGTAGTCAAGTGCATTGGGTCCGGCTGGGATGGAGTCAGCTTTCCCCATAGCAGCTCTCATAGTGCTGTGCTTTGTATTTGTAGCTTGAATGGTGTTATTAACACATCAATGTTTTGGTTATTGCTGAGCAGCTCTCGCACAGCATCATGGCTGTCTCTCCCAACACCTCTTGCCCCCACTAAAGGCCACTAGGATGGAGGTGGACCACAAGTTGGGAGGGGATGTAGTCAGGACAGCTGACCCAAACTGACCAAAGGGATATTCCATACCATACAACATCATGCTCAGCAATAAAAGCTAAGAGCAAGGAGGAGGGGGGAGCATTCATTATTAAGGCGCTTCTCTTCTGAAGCAAGAAGCAACCACTATGTGTGCTAAGGCCCTACTTCCCAGGAAGTGGCTCGACACTGCCTGCCGATGAGAAGCAGAGAATAATTTCTTTGTTTATTTCCTTTTCTTCCACATACAGCCTTTTCTTTTCTTTATTAAACTTCCTTTATCTCAAGCCACAAGTTTTTCATCTTATTTTCTCCCTGTCCTGCTGAGGAGGCAGGGGGAGAACGGCTGGGTGGGCACCTGGTGTCCAGCCAAGGTTAACCCACCACATCAAGGAAAATGAAGAAAGAGACAGCTGATTAGAGTAAAACACGCAAGAAAGAAAAATAATGAGTGAAAATTATGATTGGTTCAGTGGGAAAGCTTGGTGGCTGCCTCATGCAGCAATACTGGACAAACATCACTGGAAATCCTGATAAGTGATTACCTGCATAGTCAGTCATAATGATGCACCAAATCATAGAAGATATAATAGTTCCAAGGCTAGGTGAATATTTTGCTTGTCATCTTATGCACATTCTGAGCAATTCTGTATGATACACAAATTATGATTTTGCAATAAATTTAAATAAGTTTATTAGAAGTCCTTATGTCATCAAACTTTTACATAAAAATTCTTGGACTTAAAATATTATTGGGCTTCAGTGTAATTCTAGACAATGTTTATTGAGCTTCACCTGAAAACCACAGGTGAAACACCTGTCTGTGATTAATGTATTTCAATGCCTTATTCAGTATTTCACCATGGTTAGCATGCTTAAGTGTATGGAGCATGTACTCTTAATAAATTTATTATGATGTTTTGTGAATACAGAGTAGAAAGACAAGCATGTGCTGCAAAAAGTAGTAAAGCAGCAAGAAATAATTGTGCATGAAAGCAAACTAAGCAGTTAATAATAGTGTTAAAGCTGAATCTTTACCTTAGACCCAAGCCCAGAGCCTTGTTCCAGCAAGGTTCAGGACAGAGATACCTCTCATCACCTTTTTTTTTTTTTTATATATATGATTTGGGATACAAATAAGCATCTTTTATGGACAGAAAACATCAATTTTTAGCTGAGAAGTTGCAAAAAAAAAAGCCTGGAAAGAAACAGGAGTAGGTAGATCATATTCAGTTTGAATACACCCTTCATCACATATTAACATTGTAACTAGTCTAACCCAACAGGAATATTTTAAGTGATAAAATATTTCTAGAAGTTACTCAAAAATACAATAAGATGTTTTTAAACTTCATCAACTCATTGGAATAAGAGTTTTGTTAAACAAATTAGCTATTTTATGTTCTTAGACAAGATTGGATTTTCTAAAGAAATTACTAAGGAAACCAGCATTCCTACCACTGTATTTATAAAATAACAAAAAATAACCTGTTTTTCAATTCAAAGCACAAACCCCAATCTTATTTAAACACAGAGCCTCTCATTCAAAATCAAGAGCTAACAAAAAAGAAAGCAAACCATCCAACTGATCAGGTCTAAAGAACACCTATAAGCATCATTCATGCAACTATGCCACTGTTTCGTTTGCTATTTGTAATTCTTATTTACAATTGCTGCAATGAGGTGGGAGGGCAGGTCTTTGCAATGAGTATTGCCAAGCTGTGTCCATATGTACCGATTTGATGGGAGAAAATAACACCCTAAAGTCATTTATGAATCACTTTATCAAAGTGTCCCTTTTAACGTTCATGACAGCACAGAATCCAAAGAACAGTAGGAGTCAGTGGTCCTGAGAGGCCAAATGGTTTAAATATACAAATGTAAACTGATTATCAAATTTGTTACATATGTATGTTATACAAGGACTATGTGGAAACAAGACAGAAATATTTGATATTTGCCTTTTCCTCTGTCTCATATATCAGCACATCCTCTTTATGTCATCTGTTATATTGTAGGTTATTTCTCCCTGATATAGCACCAGATCTGTGTTGAACAGATTGCTTCCTTGATACTTTGATATGGGGAAGGAGCATATTTTGTTCTTGCTATGTAAAAGGATGTAATTGGAACAAAATCATGTCTAGGCATTCATGTAATTCTTCCCACACCTTTCCCTCAAGTGTCCTTGCTCACCACAAGGACACGGACTCCATTATTGCCTCTCAAATCTCCTACTTCTAAACCTACAGGAATTTAAGAAGAAAATTAACATGTCATTACATGAAACCCAAACATCTAGCCAAAACCAAACACTGAGCACATCCTGAAACATATGGATAGGATTTTATTAGCACTTGGTTTGATGATTCTGACTTCTTTTTTTTTTGAATCACAGCTCTACTACAGCAGACAGAGGACACAAAATTCAACATAAAATTGCATCAAAAGAGCACTATATAAACCTGTTGCTCTAGCTTTCAAAACTTGATTGGCTTCATAAAACAACATAGCTAATATAAGATAAAGGCATCATCATGTGAAATATTAACACCATTTTTAAAATGCAACACCATTTTTATATTGTTTCATCTAATGTTTATTTCCTTTGATGTTATCAAAATAAGACTGTTCACATATTTTTCATAAAATGATATTCCAGTGATTTTCTTTTTTCACATGTCCATCGTATCTACCTGAACAGTATTATCAAAAGCACAGCAGCCTTACAAGTGTCTTACCAGAACACCAAATGATAGAACGGTCCAGCTCATAAATGTCTTATCAACACATCCTCGTAAACAGTGTAAAACTGTTCCCATAGCCACATGGACGCTTATGCTACTCTCAAAGACTAATACAGCATGTTAGAGTATCAGATCTACTGCTCTAATTATCACTTAAAAACAACAAAAATAATAAAATTGCCACACGCTATTTTTTACATTTTTCTGCTGCAATTACTACTAATGTCCATAAAAAAGGTTGTCATATTTCACTGTTTAAAAAATGTATCTTATAAAAAAACCACTGGAACAAAGAACTACTGTGAAATAAGTTCAGTCTCTGATGGCTATCTATGATGTTTATTATTTCTTCCATCACTCTGCCTGAGTTTTTCACACCTATTGAAAGCTCCTCAGCTATGAAAAATCATCAGTGAAATAGTTCCTGAGCTCACTTAACTAGTAACAGACAGCAAAAAACTTTGCAAGTTACTAAGCAAAATAAACAGTCAACAATTCTATAGAATATACACCTAAAAGTTAATTGAAATATAATTAAACCTTGCTAATCTCTTTAGAAAATAAAATAAAATAAAGCCAGTTGCTATTCTTTTTCATGGGTAAAATAATGAAAAAAGTATCTACCATGCAGAAATCTCCTGGCATGCAAATCTGAGATACACAAAATTGCTCAGAGACGTGTATTATTGTATCATAGATATTACGGTACCGAAAATTTTCTCAAACAAATAGTCTGGCAGAAGAGTACGGTTCTGTAAAATAAACAGGAAGACAAAACTTTGTGGATATAAATCCCATTAACGTGCTTATGGATTTCAAACAATTCATGTGATGATGCGTGTTTACAGTGTACTGAGGAGAACAGGATTTAATGCACATTTTCCATGTTAAACATTTGGAAGGAAGAGCTTTTTATTCATAAAAAATGATCATTTTGGGGGGTAAGGCAGTTAACAGCCCAGGATAACTATAAATAATAGGTTTTAAGTAGAAAGAGGTGCCAATTGATTATGAAGCCCCATGAAGTTTAGGAAAGCAACTGAAGGTTAAAAATAACACTTAATAATGAGATTTCCTTAAGACTGCATGTTGCAGTAATATATCACTACATAATAAAATCCATATTCTTAACTGGTGATGCCTACCCGCCTGATGTAACCCCATTTACCCTAAGCCCAACTCGTCAGCCAATTGTTCATCCAACATATTATGGACTTATCTAGCTGTATTCTGGACCTTTTGTCCAGAAGGATACTGTGAAAGACAGTATCAAAAGCTTTGCTAAAATCGTAAACCACATCTACTGGCTTTCCTTGGCCAACTAGATAGGTTACCTTGTCATAAAAGGAAATTAAATTAGTTACGCAGGACTTTTCCCTCATAAACCTGTGTTGGCTATAACCAATGACTGCATTGTCTCTCAAGTGTTTTTCGCTAAGTCCAGAAGAACCTTCTCCATAATTCCACCAGGCACTGAAGTGAGATGGACAGGTCTGTAATTACCAGGGTCTTCCTTCTTAATCTTATTGAAAATTGGAACAATATTTACCAGCTTCCAGTTAATTGGAACCTCTCCAGACTTCCAAGACTGTTGAAAAATAATGGAGGTGCTCCAAAAACATCAGCCTAGTCTTTCAGGACACTGGGATGAATCCCATTGGGCCCCATACACCTGTGTGCATCCAGCTAGAACAGCAAGTCTTGAACAATTTCTGAGTTGGCTTTTCTTTCCAGAGTTTACCAACCCCCCAGTCACTGTCTTCCAAAACAGGACTCTAGGATTCCCAGGGCCCATCACTGTTGTTAAAAGAAGGCATTAAATGTCTCTGCTTTGTCTCTCTCTCTACTTGTGAGGCGAGCAACCTCATGAAGTAATGTACTAATCTCTGATCCTCCTTTTGCTGTTAACATATTTTTAAAAGCCCCTTTTTTTGTCCTTCACAGTGCTGGCCAGCTTGAACTGGTTTGATCACATGAATTTTCTTCCTGTCGTCTTCCTGTGTCACCTGTCCTGCCAATATCCATACACTTTATTTTTCCACCTAAATTCTAGAAGAAGATCCCTGCTTACCCAAGCCAGCCTTCTGCCCCGCTTGCTTGACTTCTGGCACTTGGGAATTGCCTGTTCCTGTGCTCTTAAAAGACAGCTCTTATAAAGTGAGCAGCTATCACAAAAAACTTCAGTTCTACAGTGGTCAGTAATCTCAGCAAAAGAGAATTCCTTTGCCAAATGGTGAATAAAGCATTAAATACATACGGAGAGAAATAATGAAGGAGTTGATATACAGTTGTTCACAAACACGGCTAAACCTAACAGATAGGAAAGCCGTTAAGAAAAAAGCAAACAACTTAAGGACTTAATCTTATTGTAATGGCATTGTATTTTGATGGTCTAAGACCAGAGGCAAGGCAGGCTTTGGAAAAGCAACTGAAAGAGTTTAGGCAAAAATAAAAATAATAATCTTCAACAGCTTTCTGTTCAAGCTGAGATAGTAAAATAGCAGTATTGAAATTTGTACCGGCCTTTCTTGCTCTGAAGAGGTGAACTTATTCACATTAACTTCAACCACAGACAGCTTAAGAATGACTCGGATTTTAATGACTATGTCTACTCTAATATGTTGAATAAGGTTTTTCTTCAAAGGGGCTTTTTTTTCCTTGATAAAACTGACTGAATTTTAAATGCATTTTTCCCCTATTCTATTCCTTCCCCTGCACTAATTCATGATAAGTTCAGATTTACCCTTATTCTGTTTTCTTCACATACAACAGCAGGATGGCAACCTGTTTTGGTTTTTTTTTTAATCTTGGGATGGAGAAAAAAGCATTATGACCTTTGTTATGATTAGAAAATAGGATCATATATATATATGCTAAGACCAATATAGAATTATTGTGTATTTATTGCAGGCTTTAAAGAGTGTGCAGTAAATAAGGCAAAGGCCAACACTTGAATTATGAGATTAAAAATATTAAACAGCTGCAATATTTCCCAGGCACCATTCATCCAATGCAATGAACAAGGCAGGGAGCCTAAGGGAAATACTGACTGACTGTGTAATTAAAGACACTAGATAATGAACATGCATACAGAGGCTGAATTATGTTTTCCTGGGTAGCATACATTCTGACACTTCCTAATTTTTGAACAATTGACTTTGCAATAAGACCATCCTCCAAAAAAGCCCCATCCCACAGTTCTTGAATTCAATCCACTCCATACCTAACTTAAGCAAAAGAAAAAATACAACATATTATTTAGATAAACTTTTCACCTCCATCATACTATGCTTCATTAATAGTTTTTGAAAATGAACTGATGCAGCACAGACTGAACGACAGATCTAATGTTAAACAGCTTCTGGATAAATCCTAATTCTGGCACAGTGGAAAAGGACCACTGGGACCTGTGCTTGTCTCAAACACCATCCATCCAGGTGCCCAAATAAGGTGCAAGTCTTGAAGACTAAACAGCTTTGTGATCCATGCTTTTCTTCCTACATAAACAACTCTCACTTTTAAAATATTACCGGGTATATGAGTTAGCTCTTCACTAAAATAAAGAGGTCACTTCAAATACCTCAAAGCTGTAATTAGGGACACAGACAGATTTTAAAATATTAATTGCATTTGAGCTAAATTTTCTATACAGAAGTATTTTTTAAGAAATAATGAGAGAGATAACTTTTATTTTAGAAACACCTAAATTTTAAGAGAAACACCACATAGCAAATCCCACTTACATTTGAAAGTAGTTGTTTTCTTCATGACAGATATTTAATGAAGAAATTGTCTTGCTTTCAAAATATTGTTATTCAGTTAGGTCCACTTAGACTTCATAGTGAGAATTTTGTTATGTGGCAGGCTATTAGCAATTTAGACATTACACTTTTTAATGGTTTATGGAAAGAAAGTAGATATCAAAGCTACTTCCAGAATATTTATTACAACTTTAACTTGTGCTGTTGAGATTTTTTAAATGAATGTGATATTTATTGATGTGCATAATGTGGTATATGCAGTCTCTTCAATCATGTATAAAAAGTTTATTACGACAGGACAGAAATCTCCCTTCGTGGGGTGCCTTTTGAATGCAGACTGATTAAAAATAAAGTAACTGTTACTTTTCAATCATAGACAGAATTCAGTTATTCATTCTGTTCAAAGCACCCCAATTTTGCTAAAAAGGTAGGCAGGCAAGACTATTACCATGCCTAACACCTATCAAAGAGCCACCACACTCTTTAATTTCTCCTTGTTTCCATGGAAGCTAAGTAGATTAGGAGATCACTTTTTAAGAAGCCCATGTGAGGTACTTTGGAAATTATGCAGCCTAGAAATCTTCATTTTGTAGAAGAACAGCACAATCATGGATTATGCATTTTTCAAAACAAAAACTAGATCAAAATCATGTGCCTAATTTTTGAAAGAGGTCATACCATACAACAGAAAAATCAGATGGAAATGTAGAAGGGATCCTAAAAAATAATAAAGAAAGACATAATCAGTTCTTAAGCATTTCTGTAACTTCAAGGTCAGACCGCTAACGACTACCACAGTCATGGCAAAGACAATAAAAGCAGAGAACTACCTCAATGACAAAATAGGGAAAAGCATATTAAACAATTAATTCCATGAAATAGCATGCCTTCTTCTTCACCTTTCTGAAGACAGAAAAAAAGAAACATGCCTAACAAGACCTGTATTTAATCAAGTTGGTAAAAGAAATGTCCTTTGTTCAAGGGAACCTCTGTAGGTAGAGAGGAATCAAAGTTGGGAGTCTTTGAGTTCTGTAGCTGGAAACTGTTTTGCCTGTTTAAAGATTGATAGGCATTAGAGAAAAAAATAAAGATCAGGTAAATTCTAGCAGGTACTAGTTACTCAAAAGCACGTTCAACAAATCTCGCTGACTAAAGTATATTCCTGCACATTTATTTTAATTTAAAAATGTGAGTGTTAAACACAAACTTACGATGGCAGTATTGAAAAGGCTAAGCTTTCACCATAAAGATCTGACTAATACAAATGACAGTGGAATTTCCAATAAGATTTGGAACCACTTAGCAAGAAAAATAGGGATTCACTTCATCAATAATCAGCCCACTAACACTACTGAAAGTAGTGCTGTAAGTGGTGCTTAAAAGTAGGAAAGTAATAAAAATGAAATAATAGTAGAAAGCATAAAAAATTAGAAGTCTTAAGAGTGAGATTTATTCTTGGATCATTTCAGATGAGATCTCATGGGACTTTACCCAAACTTAATTTATTTCCCTAAAAACACCCAGTAAATTATTTCAGTCCTGCAAGATAGGTGGATATGAAACACTTCTCTGTATAACATAATTTGTGATCTGCCTTTCACTGATGATGCACCTTGTCTCTAATGTTTTCCATTCTGCATCCATAATAGGACTTAGAGAGGCTTTACCATGGGATGCCACCCATGCTTCTGAAGATGACAGTCCTATGAAACTGCTTAACATCTAAATCTGTTTTTTCACACCAACTCCATTACTTTAGAAAGAGTTTGACTTTCCCTTGCAGTGCCCCTCACTTGTTACCAATTATTTCTAGAAAACTTAATATCTGACACTAGACATTTCCTTTCACAGAAAAATTCTTTAGACAACTAAGTTGCCATAAAAAGCTGTAAAGAAGCTAAAAAACGCAACAGACTAGTTACCTCATTTTCACTTTTAGTCAAGTGGCTGAAGCTTTAAGAACTTATCCCATACTGAAACTGTATGTATACATGCATTTCGTTGAACTAAAGAAACTTGGATCAAAGCAAAATTCTACTTGGAATACACTAAGCAATCTGCTCATTAAAGGAGGTTTCTGTGGCAACAAATCCTATCATTATTAAACCACATTCATTTCTTAAGTATGTCAAGTCTATTACTAGTAGATCAGTAATGGTGGGAGAGGGACGGGAGTACTGTAAAACTGCAGCTGCAGGGGGCCCAGATCACCCTGTGGTCCTATGATTCTTAGGTCACAACACAGTACTAAAATCCTTCTAACCTTCTTGAGCTCCCCTCAGTGAATCAGTCCAGGGTTCAACTCTACCATACCCTAGAACTATGACAATTTTATAAGAAGAAATATTTAAGTCTAACAATGATCCTTACTTGAAATATTCCAGAAAAATAAATTAATATAACAGAACTATGGAATCAACTAGCAAACAACAAGAAACTTTCCATGTTTACAATAAATATGGCTTTTAAGAGGCATCAGAACTAATACAGAAGTGGAAAAATGAGCACTTCTTTGTAAACCGATTATCTGATTCACTTCAAGGATGACAATATATAAATTCCTTAGCACAGAGGTAGTATATCTAAATGCATTTATCTTGGCTGCATTAGAGATTGAAAACCAGAGAGAGCAATGCTGATTTTATGGCCAAAACATCCATGGGCATAAATCCAACGAGAATTAAACTGATATAGAACTATTTTCGTAGATAATATTAATTTGTATTTCTCCAAAGGTTTTAGGAATAAATAGCATTATTTGTACAGACATTTTGGGTGTTCTTAAAGACACTGACCAAGCTTGGGCTCTTTTTCAAACTTGCCAAATGAAAAAGTATTATCTAAACGACCATATTTTAAAATAAAGATGTCAACTTGAAACATTTTTCATAAAATGTTTAAGTGGAGAAATCCCTGGATTTTTAGAACACATCTGACCCTGTTATAGAAAATATTTATGAGGGGAAAAAGAAAAAAAGGAAGGACAAAATGCTTTCATGGTGTTTCTGCTTATCTGCTTAGTTTCTACTGATACGAAGAAAATAGAAAAGTGACAAGGTGTGGTGAGATGTTAAGTTTCTTTGGTAGTTTTGAGCTCACTGGAAATAGGAGGCTTGCAGTCACTAAGGAAGACTAAAGAATGGTTATTGTTTTGCTCAGCTTAGCTCTGGCTTGCTAACCACAGGGACAAAAAAAAAAAAAAAAAAAAAAAAGCTTTATGTTGGCTCTCCATAGCTTACCTGCACACAGCTTCACACTGATAGAATGCAATTCTTTGCATATTTTCAGCTATTTAGTCTTATTAAAATAGTACTTTAAATGATAATATTTACTCCAGAATTTGCCTAACAGAGTGTTCTGCTTTAGCAGACATACCTATCAAAAAAAAAAAAAAAAAAAAAAAAAAAAAGAAAAAAATGAACAATAGGTCATCTGCAGCAAAAACATGCTGTCCTGGCCTAGAAGGTTATAAGAGAGAGCAGAGAGAACAAAACTCTCAAAAATTAAACACGTCACAAATTTACTGATTTTAATTATGGTTCAGATGTCCTGCCAGGTGTGCTAAATATAGCTATTATTAGTTTATTGCAAAAGGCACTTAATAGAACTAAAAATAACCCTGTAGAAATCATGGGGAAAAAATAATATATTCTAGGCACCAGTCAGCTGAGTAATAAGGCCATGTAGAAGCCAATTAAATTTATAATCCTTAAAATCTTGTTGAAGAGATCAAAACTAGCAAACTTCCAATGTCTACAGTACATCTTTATATGATTATTTCTAACCTACAACAGCATTTGAAAATAGAAAAAAAATAATATATACTTCTAGGGAAAAAAAAAAACCACCCGAACACCAAAACCCCACAGTTTTAAATAATCCTAAAAAACAAGGGGTAAGGGAGTGGGGGGATGAAAAGTAAGTGGTCTGAAAAAGATGTTGGTAATCTTTTTTTAAACTCCCCACTGGGTAACATGAGCCTATAACCAATAGGCGTGGGGCCTAAAATTGTTGAAAGTGAATAAATTTTGACCCACCATCTGTTTTTCTCAAAAACAGACAATTAGTGATTTAATTGACTTGGCACACCATATATAACAGTACATATGTCACACTAGATGAAGTGATCTGGTTTTTACAAAGCTGTAGAAAAGGTACCTTGAAGCTTTTGGATTTTTTTTTTTTTTTGGTGGTTTTATTTTAGAGACTTTTTTTAATTATTATTTTGACAAAAATTATGCCCAGGGCTTAAATTCTCCCTTGTGCAGTTTTTAGTCTTTTTAAATGCAGTGCTAAAGTAGGAATCAATGCACCATACCTCTATGCCAAATGTTATTTATTACTTATTACACTGTGTCCATGCTTTCATTTTAAGAATCCTGCAGCTGGACTGTCAGATTTCAGGTGTCCTTTAAGTTGATATAAAAAGTTAACAGTAGAGATGGCAATGTAACAGAATGCATAACTTCCTAATGTCCAAGTATAAGACATATTCCCACCTTATAGATACATTAACACAATATACATTTTCAGGATTATTTTTCATCTAACTCCTCTGTTTCTTCCTATATATTTACATGGTTAAGCATACAGGGACTTGGAGTGTGGGTGAAAACTTAGCAATTTGAAGCAAAAATAATATTAATACAGTAAAATTTAATAAACAAGTTGCAACACAGTATCTTTAAATAGCTGTCGCACTCCATTGGATTTATCATCGAACATGAAGGTATTTTACAGCTTAAACTCTTTTGGGTTTTTTTTTTCATTTGTTATGGAGGGGGTTTTTTGTTTGTTTAGTTGGTTGAGTTTTTGTGTGGTTTTTTTGTTTGCTTTGTTTTTTTTTCCCCCCCAGCATAGAATCATAGACTCAGAGAATCATGCAGGTTGGAAGGGACCTCTGGATATCATCTAGTCCAATCTCCCTGCTCAAACAGGGTAACCTACATCAGGTTGCCCAGGACCATGGCCAGTCAAGTTTTGAATGATATCCAAAGTTGGGTACACTGCAACCTCGCCGGGCAATTTGTTTCAGTTTGACCATCCTCTCAGTAAAAGAGGGCTTTCTTATATCCAGATGGAATTTCATGTTTTAATGTGTGGCAATTGCTTCTTCTAGGTACTACTGAGAAGAGCCTGGCTCCCTCTTCTGCATTCATTCCCAACAGGTATTTATATACACGGGTAAGATACCCCTATACCTTCTCCTCTCCTGGCTGAACAGCTCCAGTGATCTCACCCTCTTCTCATATGAAAGCTGCTCCAAGCCTTTAATCATCTTTGTGGCCCTGTGACTTGCTCCTGTAAGTCCATACATTTCTTCTACTGGGCAGCCTAGAGCTGGACACAGTATTCTACATGCAGGCAACAGATAGCTACAGAATTCCTTAATTCCTTCCTATGGCAGATATAAAATTTCAAAAATCATATAATATTCCACAAGATTTGTATGGGCAGAGAAAGCTTCAATTGGTTTTGTATAAATAAGTAGATAGACATATATTATTCATATGGATATGCTTAATTATTTTCATTAGATGATAATGATCTTTTTGCCTATTTTTATTATGAAAAAGTGAAAATCCATTAATTAATTCTCTAACTCTTAATTCTCTAACTCTCACAAGTTGCCTGTCTATTTAAAGGATGTGTCATAATTAACATGAAAATACTTTTAAAAATTATTCTGCCAGGTAATGTCAAATTCTGACTTTATCATTGTCTCAGACTATTAATGTCAGTTTCCCAGGTTTCCACAGGTGTAGAAGTTTGCACTTGAACTTTAGAGATTCGAGCAAAAAAAATTAATTCTGAATATCCTTTGTCTTTTATAGTGAATGGGAGCAAAGATTGCAACAAAAGCACTAAATTCTACAGCACATTTTTTGGAAAATCATTAAATCCGCCTAGTCATAGCAACTTAGAACTTCCTAGGGTTTCTTTCTCAGATATTCAATCAGGTTTCATAAATGTTCCTGAAGCTAAAAGGAATTTTAGATCATCTACTCTCATCTTGTGTTACTTCAGCTGACCAGAAGCTCGCTCTTAGTAAGATCTGCAAGAGTTTTGATATGCAAAATATTTCAGCCTAGAGGGAGGGAGGAGGAATGAAAAGAAAAGAGGGAAAAGCGGAGTGGGAAGAGTGCCCCTGGCAAAGAGCTCTTTTCATGTAAATAGAAGGACTTTTCTACAACATCTGGAGAATCCATTAATTGCAAGTAAGAGAAGATATGACCAGATATTAAAACACAGAAAATTAAATTTAAAAAATTTAGCAGGTATTTTGAGGTCTTACTTGGAGAAAATAGGCTCAGTGGTTGGACACCTTAGTGCTACCTTGGAGCACGGGCCAGTTCACGCAGTATTTTGTTTTCTGGTAACATTAAATATTTTAGTGTTTTGCACTGCTGCAAGTGAATAAATAAACAACAACAAAAAAAGAAAGCTAAAGCCAAAGACAGCTGCCACCTTCTCCCCATCCACATACAACAGAAAAAGAAACTATATATGTACACCTTAGGTGAAACATTCATTTCCATCAGCATCAAGTATATACAGATAAAATTATATACAGTAACTGCAGAGCTGCAAATTTATCATTTTGCAGTCCCTTCTTAATTCCCATAATATGTAAAAAAAAGCTTAGATTTAGAACCCAAGGAGAGGAGACCTTTGTTTGTACTCAGTCTTTCATTTTATATGTATAATTTCTGTAAGAACATGACGGCATAGTAAACAAAAATTCTTATTTTACATATAATGATGAAAAGGGATGTTCATTATATATTTCAGATATCCAACATGAATTATCAGCATATATAAGCCTAAAGACATGTTGTAAGTTAAAAATTAAAACTCTCTAAAGATTTTCTATAAAAACAAAAAAAAGGCACATCAACCAGAAATTCACATCATGTTCTCTGTGCCATAAAAACTAGCTCTTTATAAACCGTTGTTTCAGCGCCAGCAAAATATGATGAGGATTCAAATATATGGAAAAGTTGGCAATAATATCAATTAAAAAGAAAGTGTGTATTCAGCAGTTCATAAAATAATTAATGAAATTAATGCAAGGGGATTCATTATTTAATGCACTATCTGTGCCCCATCTTTGGAAGTAAGTATCATCATACAGTGAGCTGGTGTACTAATTTTGGCTGGGATAGGGTTAATTTTCTTCACAGAGGCTCATGTAGTATGTTCTACCTATTGCTGACCAGGGCTTACACAGCATCAAGGCCTTTTCCACTTCTCATGCTGCTGAGTTAGTGGGCCGAGGGTGCACAAGAAATTGAGAGGAGACACAGCTGGGACAGCTGATCCCAACAGACCAAAACATACCATATTTCATGGTCAGCAATAAAAGGAGGAGGGAGTTGGGGAGTATAAGAGCTATGAAGTTTGTCTTCCCAAATGATCATTATGCGTGATGAAGCCCTGCTTACCCAGAAATGGCTAAACATCTGCCTGCCTATGGAAAGTAGTGAATGGATTCCTTATTTTGCTTTGCTTGCACATGCAGCTTTTGCTTTTACCTGTTATGTTCTCTTTGTCTCAGTCCACAAGCCTTCTCACTTTCACAGAATCACAGAATCACAGAATCTTCTAGGTTGGAAGGGACCTTAAAGATCATCTTGTCCAACCGTCAACCTAACTGACAAAAATAGACACCCACACAACAAACAAGGAGCATCATCACTAAACCATACCTCCCAGCACTACATCAACCCATCTTTTGAACACCTCCAGGGATGGTGCCTCAACCACCTCCCTGGGCAGCCCATTCCAATGTTCACCCTTTTGATTCTCTTCCCCAGCCTGCTGTGTGGGGTGCGAGCACAGGGCGGTGTGGGGCTCAGCTGCCTGCTGCCCACAACAGCTGGGCAAATCTAAAGCTTTATAATTCACGGGCATTTTCTCTGGAAATATGTTACAAAAAATTCCAACCTACAGCAAACTGCCATCAATAACAAAAAGCCATCAATAAATGTAAGATACAGTCTACTCTAATACAATATAATTTAAAAATAGCGGTTTCTCATAACATGAAAATACATGATGAAAAGGCACTGCTGATGAAGTTGTTTTCTAGCATAATAGCACTTATAGAAATTAATTATTGACTTGGGGTAAGAATTAAAAAGAAAAAAAAGAAATTAAAAAATAGCAATCTCATGCAATTTCTCATTGCAAAATGCTTGGCAATATAGAAAAAAAAAATCAGAGGTCCAAGTAAGAGAAGTGCAAATACTCAACTGGTTTTACTGATTCTTCTGAGATTTTCAATGGAAACACTTTGAAAAACTTCCGTACATACACACATTTTAAACTTACATTCTGACTGTATTTTAAATACAGTGCCCACCTGCTTGTAGCTATCCTACACGCTGATTTATTCAAAACCAATTAGCTTCACTCTTCATCCAACCAAGTAAAAGAAATTTCTAGCTCTCTGTTACATGAAATACCAACAGGTAAGGATATTTAGCAACAACTATGCCACGACGTTACTTCAGCAGACAAACAGGTGGAAATCTTGCTTCTGTCACCATTTCACAGGCTGATATAGCACGAAATACACCCTAATGTTTTGAAAGAAGACCTTGCCAGAGGCTGCAACTCACAGTCCTTCAGCACTTCAAGAAAATTGGTGCAGTGCAGCCACAAGGGGGACCTCCATCAGCTCAGATTCAAGTGTGGTAAAAGGAGACTAAGCAGGCACACCGAATTCTCACTGTTTAAAATATGCAGAGAAAAGTGCTAGGCTTGAACTAAGAGATCATGGCTAGTTGGTGGAGAAAACAAAAAATATGTGTTGTAAATACTGAGATAAATTCATTCAGATATAAACAGGATACCAAATACTGACACAGAACTCTATATTCATGGCACTTTTTTAGAGCTCTTCAGCTCAAGGTATTCTAACTGCTATTCAGTCATATTGGCGTTTCAAATTCTACCCTTTGTCCATCCAAATTCATGAACTGCTTTAATAGCTGTCTATGGGTTCTTGATTTCAGTTACAGAGATAAAGTTCAGATATGCTGATAAGAAAATTTTCACTCAACTCCCACAAATACACAAGCAGTTTCAGGTATTTTTTTTACCCCCAAACCAGAGCTAAGTTGTTAGTCTCTTGTAACATACAGACTCAATATAAAAGAGAAGAGAACCCAATGCAGTTAAATACACACTGAAATGCTGAGAAAGACAAGCCAGTCTAACAGCCATTTAGCCCAATGTTGTGGTTTAAGCAGTAGCTAATACTTCGGGACATAGAAAAAGATGACTTTTCCCCTCGTAATGTATTCATGTTGCTCAGCAGACTAATATCAGAGCAGAGAAAATCCTTCCTCTCTTCTTTATAGATAATACTATTACAAAAGGTCTGATCACTAAATGCTTTTAATTAAATATTGTAAAGCAGAAAGGATGACCTACAGTTTTATTGAACAAAATTTAAAAGTTGTGGGAGTCACCTTCAGATACCAATTTGTCTGACCAGCTCTCCACTGACATGAGGGGAGTTGTATAAAAAGGATCATAAATTGTGTCATGGAAATAATTACCTTCTTTTTAGCCAAACAAAACCATTAAGTAGAAATATGAATATTAAATTGAGGTTACTTGTCTTCAACAGACTTATTTCAGAAATCAGCTTGGAGAACACAATGCTAACATGCAGAGAAATCAGTATTAAAATCAATAATCAAAACAAAGCAGCAAGCATCAGTAAATAAGTATTTTGGGGAAACAGAGAGGAGAAACAGAGATAAAACGCACAATTTCATTTTCTGAAAACATGTTTTTAGACTGAAGACCTATTTTCACAAATTTGGTAAAGTTAACAAAAAACATGGAAGTTTCTCAATACCAATCAATATGCTCCTTCCAGAAATTATTTTTAAAGACAACAATAAAATCCACACCCAAACACATTTTGATGCGACAGCTTTTTGAGGCACAATTTATTCCTAGTTCTCATATGACCTGAGACCAATTTATATGTATTGAAAGACTCCAGAGTTACAAGCAATACTGGTAAGAATTTATTGACAAGCTAAATTCCAGTAGTTGCACACCATTTTATAATTTTTTATTCTCCTACTAGATTAAGCTTTTAAGACCCTCACTGTAATGTAACCAGCACAGCCTTTTAAGAACTCAGAAATACCATTTACGGAGCTATGAAAGATGAAATCTGATTCAACATTTATCTGTATTTCTCTCTGTAAAATATATGAGAAATACATAGTTTTGAACATTTATAATTTACAAATTATGTACTAACCTTTGACTTGTTCTTGGATTACAAGTGTGTGCTTAAATACACATGTACATACTCAAATTGCTTGACTAAGACTAAACAACAGGTGGGTAGAACAGTGTTAGTCTTTTTATTCAAACTCAAATGCAAAACTTGTACCTTGAGGCAGGTAGTTTCATATCTCAGCAGTAAAATGAACAAACTTTTCTAATAATAAAGATTCACTATCAAAGACTGAGATGTCGAAAGATCAACTGGAATAAATTAGCAATTAAAAGAAAAAAAGAAAAAACAAAAACCAAGGAAAAAAAAAAAACACAAAGCCTGTCCTGATGGTATGCATCAAAGTTTTGAAAGAATGTAGTTTCTAGCAACAACACATGATCCTTTGTAAAGAATCCCCTCAGCAAACAAAACCTACTCATAATTAAAAGGAAAAAAAAAAGATACTCCAACAGAAAGAGGAACAGAAACTTCTTATTTGCCTAGCTTTTTCTGCAGGTGCTGCAAAGCAGTAGCATAAACCCCAAGTAATTTTTTGGATCTATGGTCATGGGAAAAGAGCTTGGATTGGGGCCTCCCTAGGCATAGGACTCAAAGTACAGGCAAAGAAGCTTAAGGAATGTTTGACTTCTTCCTTAAAGTGATCTTAGCATGGTAGGGCAAAGGGGCAAATACAATATATGTTTTCCAAAAGAGTTCCAAGGGGCTCCATACTACTCGCTCGGCTGGGGCTCTATACTACTGGTTTTTTTCTGTTGTTGTAGACATGATTATTTTTTGAAAGAATGTAGAAAGTATTCATTTGATTTACGCATTCAGCTTTAAATAATCACAGTTATTATTCCATATGAAATATCAGGAAATAAAAATGAAACTATATGCCAAAAATCAACTGTTGTAAGAACACACCAAATAAAAAGTGTGCAGTTTCATGTGACAAAAGACCTTTAAAGAGAACAAATTTATTCTTTGTATTTTTTTTGCAAATCAGGTTGCATTTTCTTGTTTTTAAAACTGACAGAACTGGAAATAGAATGCATCTGCTAATATGAAAGAAAACCAATTCATAATATTGGTTTAATTTTTGATACACCATTAAATTCACATAATGTATTTTTACCTTTGTAGTTAACCTTGAAACCGATTGAGCCCACGCTTTCATCCGTTTGAAGATGCAACCACATCTGGTTGCTCATGCTCACAATTAAGTCTGGTACAAAGCTCCCAGTTAATCTATATGTAGAAGGAAAACAAAAAGTAAAGCCATTAAGTAACTAGATTCTTATATTTTTCTTTTTCTAAGGAATCCAAAGAAATATTAATTAATTTGTTATGATGTTTGCTCTTAAAGTCATTGTATTCAGCTCACACCAAATTAGTTATCTGTGACTGGTTAGCCAGTACAGCTCTCAAAGTTCCAGTGACTGCAGATTTGATGGCAGTCTATAAACACAAGCAACTACTGCTTTTGTTGTACTGAAATATTTCATTTCACTTTCATCTGCTGGTGCAGAAAGACATACCTCTGCCCTAATCTTGAACTTTATCTAGCAGTCCTGTGTGCACGACTCAGATACATACAGGCATATCAAATAACACTAGAAGCCCATAATGAGGTGCAACATTTACTCTTTAAAAAAAAAATATATATATATCACTTGTATACAATTACCCACTTTGGAATACCCGTGTTGCATATTAAGGAGGAATCTCTTATTCTTAAGTAGCAATACTATTATGAAGGCCTGTGTGCCCTGCACTCTCTCACCTGCCTTCATCACCTCTACCACAACAATGGAAAAATGTGCCCCACAGACTCAGCTGACATTCATACCATCATTAACAAAGACACCAGCTGTCACAACTTTAAAACCTTCCAATGTTACAGGATATTGATTAACTAGAAAGAACTAAACTTAGTATTCTTTTTTTTTTCCCCACTTTTTATATTGTTTGCAAAAATTTACAAGACAATGCCAACCTAAATGTTCGTTTTGTATGCTGAATGAAATAGTGTGATAGTAAAAAGGAAATGTTGTGAAAGTTACAGTTTTATGTTATATTGCAATTTTTTCCCAAAACTTCTCTCAGATTTAGTAAGTTTAGTAAGTAAGTTTATCAGCTAAAACAGAATGGTGGAAAGTATCAAAACATTTTCCATTCTTGTGAAATGGATCACAAGCACAAGACCATGTAAGAGTGAAAACCGTTATGTTTGGTTTCTTTGCAGTTCTAACTATTCTTTAAAGCTAGCTGAAATTTCAGATGGACTACTTTAAATATATTTTGCAGTTAATTTTAGTTCTCCCTTCTGGTCTTTTTTATCTTGTTTCTGTATGAAATACTCTGCTGTGGGAGAAATTCATGTCTATTTCCCACATCTGTGTTCACAGATGGAGCTACTACAAAGACTCTTGCCAGAACTGAACAAGTAAACGCCTGGCCAAAATAATGTACTAACTGCTCATTCTCGCACTAAGGAAAGTGTCTTCACTGAGTTCAGTCTTTGCCAAATTAATAGATTAACAGGATGTTCCTCAGAACCAACACTGATGTAATGGCTAACAGAGTTTTATAATTGTCACTGGTGACTGATAGTAGATTTGGGGAATATTAAGGTGATTGGGAATATTTATCTCTTTGTTGTGTCAGAGACAATAATTCCTATGATAATCAGCCATCAAAATTTTTATCATATCAATTTTATGAAGTCAATTATAAATAATTTTTTTTGAGGCATAAAGTTTTCACAAAATAGTTTTCAATTAAATAGTTCATTGAAAAAATGTATTTTTTTTAAATTAAGAATCAGTCAAAAGAACAGAGAAATACCTTGTTGCTCTTTTTTAAGTGCTTAGGGATCCCTGTACAATATTTTGAAGACTTTGGGGCCACAGAGCAATAAGATCCAGAGAAACCCCAGTATTATAAGAAAAAAAGCTATTTAAAACAATAATAAAATTCTGCAGTTATGAATTATCCATTCTCTCCTCCTGGGGTTTGTGCGACTTCCTCTACCCTGGATTCATTATCCAGACTCCTCACCTGAAAGTAGGTTCTTACACGTTCCCTTCCAAAAGCTGACCAGCAAACACTGTCAACAGTAGAAATGGACAGACGCCATTGTGGTGCCTCCCTTTTATTAAACAGCTTAACAGTTATGACATCAGCAGGGTGTTTTCCACCTCTTCCTCTTGGACTACACAACTACCCTCCCACATACTAGTGACATACACTCCCCCTTAGAGTATAACCAGATTGCAACACTCTTAGTCTGCTGAAGACGATCTGTAATATGGGAGATTGGATGCCAATGTTAGAATGATTACAAAACCAGTTAAAAACAGAAGGTCCGAGAATCACAGAACTGTCTAGGTTGGAAAAGACCTTTCAGTCAGATCGTTTATCTTCTGAAAAATAAATCTAATGAGGAACTTTTACAGTCTCCTAGCAAGCTCAGTATGACAAAAGATGTACTATAGTATATTTTCTTAAAGTGCTTATTGACTACTGTAGGTAACTCAAACAATGAGTTAGTATAGTGAAAAAAATTACTGCAGAGAAAATCTGCGTAGGATATTACCTAACCCACATATGATTACAAGTCAGAATATTAAATAAGATTTTTGTCATCCATTAGCATTTTTCTAAGAACATGTGAGCCCATATGTGTGTGTGTATATATATATATATATACACTTAACAACCATTGATTAACTTCAGAATCCATATTTCTCAGATAGTCAACTTGTGATGAAACTGATCTTATAATAACAACAGTCTCCAGGACAAATTCAGGAACTCAAATTAATTTCTAAAGCTTTGAAGACACCAGTGTAATTTCTGAGTAAATAATTCAGTGTTTCGTAGGAGAAATTAAGACCCTTTAAAATACACTGTAGTAATTTCTTTTAAATTTGACTCCATTTTATGAGAAAAAAAATGTTGTTTTATTGCTTAGAAATGATATTTTGTGTAAGTTGCCCATTTATCTATTTTTAATTATGTTATTATACACTGTTGATTTAAGAACACACTTATAAAGGGAGTACAATAACCCCTAAAGATTTACGTGTCTACACATGTAGACAAAGTCTTCTGATTTTAGTTTCTTTTTTGACATCCACCCCATCTCTTTCTGACTTCAGTAAACATACAACAATGTATTTAAACTATCACATTCAGTAATTTTAGAAGCTCAGTAAGATTAGTTTCTGTTGAGATGTACCTGATTCTAGTCACTATTTACTCTCATCAAAAAACACATTAATGACACACTGTAATGCACACAAATTGTAAACAGGAAAGACTTACACTTGAAGCACAGTTTTAGGATCACCCACTTCTCCTCCATCACCAATTGTCAGTGTGTCATAGCCAATCTCCAGATCAAATTCTTCAAAATTTATCTGAATGACCTAGGAAATAAGTAATTAAAGTTTAGAAAGAAAGAAATGTACTGAGAGATGAGTCTGTAAATAAGCTTTTCAGCAGTGTAAATAAAAGAGATTTTCCAGTTACTAATTTCATGTAACTTCAGCATATTTTACAACAAATTATTGTAATTAACCTAACAGGTTTGGTTCATGAAATATGAATTATAATAACTTTAAAGTATCATCACTCTGCTGACCTCCTCGAAGTACCGTCATTTCACTTATTTATGTAGTCATTACATGTTTAATACAGTTCTGAATAATTGCATTACATTTTGATTAAGATATACTCAAAGGGCAACATAACTAATTGCACTTCGTACAATACAATTGTCTTCAAATAACAACTGAATAATTGTACTTCAGTGAGTAAATGCAGTGAAGGTGAAGAACATCATTTACTCCTGACATCTATAATCTGGCTCAAGTAGGATAAAGCTATATCAAAGTAAAAGTAATTTTCTTATTTCATGAACCTGAGCACAATGCAATCATCAGAAGCATGGGCAATTTTTATATCCTGTAATTCAAACCGCAGTATGCATATTCAATGCTGAAGGATAAAAATTTCAGCTCTATTTTATGAATACAATGAATTCGTCACTTAGAGCAAAATTCAACCATATTATTAGAAAAGAAAATAAAGCATATTGTTTCCACCCATGTATTAATCATGCTAACTTTATCTTTATGAAAATTATAGAAGTCCCTCAAATTTTCATATAGATAAAAATGACAGAATACTTACGCGTAAGACCTTTTAATGCCTGTAATATATGGTCTTTAATTATTGTTATAATTGAGAGTGTTTGTTTTTAAAGCTATGGGTGCCATTCTGATGGATTAATATCACGTCCCTGAAAGCCCATATTACTTTGTTAGGCTGGGGTTCTGGTAATTGTTCAAAGGACATGTTTCTATGAACAGAAGCCAGTACAGGTGAGTTGAAGAAACTGATGTATGTTCTGAAGATTGCAATTTGTTCTGAAGGAAGGACAAATATTTTTCTTCACAGGTTTAAACAAGAATTTAAGTAATCTGAGGAACACACAGTTTGGCATGTTCAAATATACAAACATGTGTGAGTGCATGTGTGTGGTATACCCCAGGGAATAAAGTCAAGTACAGAGAGTTAAGAGGGCCCAAATGGAGAGGATGTGGAAAATTGTGTAGGCAAGTACCTGGTTTGCTCTAATTTTCTGAGTAAAGCAGACAAAACCACACATAAATGTTCTTAAACTTCTTAGAGTAAAAAAAAAGTATTCTGGATAGTTAGTGTTGTTCTAAGCACAAGATTTGTGAGCCTAGACATAAGAATTCAAACTTAACACCATAGCTAGATTTAAGGCTGATACATATTTCATTTACTATTTAAAAGGAAAAAAAAAATCACAATGTGCAATTATGTGCAGTTTCATGTGCAGTTACACCAGGCAACAATAAGCAACTTATAATTGCTAAATTAAATTAAATTTGTAAACTCAAAAGCAAATAAAGAAAGAAAGATGGTAATACTAACGATTATTATCTAAGCTATACAGAAAAAAAAAAGTCCCATTTGAATAATAACTTTCTGAAAACTATGATGGTGTACTTTTTTAGTAGACAAACCTCCTTTCTGTGCCTCAGGATATATCCTTTGGAACCCACTCCTTGAGCAAAACTGAATCTGTTATCCAGCTTAGAAGTAACACAGGAGAAGGTTTTATTGACTAGTTAATGGTTAACTTGAGATCATCCTACAATTCTCAGTGCGAGAACATGCTTAGGAGGATGTGTTCCAGACAGCAATGCTTCCAGACAACTGTTTGATATGACTGTGTGTCTAGGGCCTCATGGAACTAAACTAGCTCCCCAAAGATTTTTCAAGGAAAGTAGTGGCCCAGGTGAAGTACTCAACCTTTTAAAATTTCAAAACATACAGAGCAGAATGGTGTGTAACAGAAGCAAGGGCATGAGCTTCAGAACTGCTTCGGAAGGCAAAATGGAAATACATACGAATTTAAATCTTTACACATGTGCATCTGTTATCCTAAAGCTTCCAATGCGAATGTAAGTCTAAAAATATTTTCAGATGTATAGTAATGTTTTCACTGCATAAAATTTGACATTTCACCAGTAAAATATGATGAAGTTTCTAAAGATGTTACAAATCTCGTAAGTGTGCTTAAAAATTAAGTTAGCATATAGCTTACACAAGCTGTATATTAGATAATATTAAGGAATAAATTTGAATTAAAATATCCTGCTAAGAACACAAATTTATTACATACTATTTTGCTGCACATTGCATATAATTCAATGATTCAAAATATCCAAGAATTGCTGTGTAATTGTGTCTTTGGTAGTCATCTATTACATGAACAAAAAACCCCACAAAATGAAACAGCCTAAGTATTAAGCACTTCTGTCCTTTCAAATTTAATTTAATCTTTCCCTATCAGAGACGGGAAGAAAAGTAAGAGAGGAGGAAGAAGGAAAACATGGAGATTAATAGAATATCATAGAAAAAAGCAGGTGACACACAAATCTGCAAGGCAATTCCAGGAGATAAATACTCACTAGCTAGATTGTAAAGCTCCTTGTTGAGTCCACTTGTTGGCAATAGGTTTCATCATATTTAACTGTAGACATCTACAGTGCAAATTTCTATATTTGATGTAGACTTCTTTGATGTAGACCAGTGAAAAAACATGTCTACACTCTAATATATTTCATCAAAAGGTAGATAAGACATACTAGATCAAACACAGTTTAGAAGTACCTATTTCTATTCCTTGACTATAAAGTGAGTCTAGGCATTTATATATGGATGTCTATACTGTGGACATCTAAAACAGAATTCATTCACATAAATATATTTAAGTAGTACCATCCGAGATGCTGTAAAGCAGCCAACAGATACACAGAAACCTGGCAGATACAGGATCTTCAGGACAACTATGCTTTTTTGGGAATGCAGCTGAAGACCAGACGAGGTTATACTGGAGTATTATGTCAATGGTTGCAAGTAATCTTTATCCCACAGACAGCAGATGAATTTTGCTTTGCAGAGTCACTGGTGAACACATCATGTAATTTCTTTCATATACTTCTTTAAAAGGGGTATTTGTTTTGTTCTGCTTTGGTTTTTTTAACTCCAATACTAATGCTAAATTTCAATTAATTTTCCATAGAGGCTAATCCTGCAATCAGTAATTTATAAAGGTCATTTAGAGCTATTTACTTTGGGGCCACAATAACTGAAAACAGATGTATGGTCCTTCCCTATCCTAAGAACAAATACTATTGGAAAGTCTTAAAATGGAAGGATAGCACATTCAAATAAGAGCATAAAGATATATATAATTTTCATGTCATAGTCTTCTGTTTGCATAGAACTGCAACCTGTATTGTATCAGCTTGCATTCACAATAAGACTTTCTGAGATTGATGAATCAGAGGAATACAGTCTCGACATTGTATCAATCTATGCAGCCCCAATAAAAAGAAGTATTCCGCAAAAAAAGAAGTTATCTTGTAAATAAGACCTATCAATATAGAATCCACAAAGGGAAATAAAGGACTCCAAATACCATCAAACAAATGTGTTAGCTTTAACTTAAGTCAGTGTGTTCATCCTGTTCCAAACAATACAAATTATTATATAACTTTTATCTTGTGAAACAGAATATTGTGTTGTGGGGTATAGGCTTTTTTTACCTCTAAGCAATTATTTCATATTGGATGTTGCCATATTTTCTCACATCAAATTTCTTAACGTTTGCAAATGCTGTCTCTAAATATTACTAGAAAATTACAAAGAAATTTATTTCTGCAAACAAACCCAGTATGAATGATCCAAACATACTAGAAATAGCAAGAAATCCACCTCACTAGAAAATATCCACAAGATACCTATTTTCATCAGTTTTCACTGTTAACTCCAGAAAAAAACACCTATGGTTTGATAATTATGTCATGTTCACCATTTTCTCATCAATCAAAAGGAATTCTCTAGTTGCCTTCTTCACAGGTAGGAGTGAAACTAGGCAAGGAGAAGAAAATACATCCTGTTTAGATCTGCCTGTCCTCATATGCCCTCAAGATGGTTAATTGCTTTTGTGCTTACTTCCAGTAAGTAAATGATGTGCATTTATATCTGATGGTATAAGCTAATGAAATGCTACTCTCTGATTGATAGGCTTTTCCTCCATAATTTTCCATAGAGTCACAGGTCTCTCCTCCAAAATAATTGTGTTATTATATATTCGATTACAGAAGAGTAGTTTCAGTAGGAAAATATATTGAATCCATCATTTAGTATAAGACTGAGGTATAACTGAAATTATTTATACTTAGGTATAATTTTATTTAACATTAATACTACCATGGAGCAGTTAATTCTGGAACCATTTCCAGGAATATTAAGGACAAGAAAATCACCAGGAGTAGCCATCATGGCTTCACCAAGGGGAAGTCATGCTTGACCACCTTTGATAAACTTACATGATGAAATTACTAGCCTGGTAGATGAGAGGAGAGCAGTGGATATTGTCTAGACTTTGACATTGTCTCGTGTAAGCAGGGGGTTGGACAAAAGGTCCCTTCCAACCTCAACCATTCTGTGTCTCTGTGAAAATGGAATCAACTGATAATTAGGCATCTGTTCAAAACTGATCACTTACTATGTTCACAACTAGTGCTTTTCTACAGATAAGCTATTTGGAAAGATATTAATCTTGCTTATTTTGGACATTCCTCTTAGGATAAATAATTAATCAGTACATTACGATTTGTACCTCAAGTGAAACTAATATCTCTTCATTAACTGAAGAGAGAGTTTCAAATAAAATTCTACCAACTAGGGCAATTAACCTTACGTTGACTAAAGTTATATGATACTTATCTACATAAAGTTTCTCTCATTCATAAAATTGTGCAGTTGTGAAAAAGATGGGGATGATTGTACTGAAAATAACATGCCAATTACTTCCTATTACATCTAGCTAAACACAACTCCCTACCTGGAAAGCATTTGATATAGTAGCATAAGAAAAGAGTGAAAGGAATGGTAAATCTTAGAGAAAGGTGAAAGAAGATGCAATTAATTACAACTTATGGGCTAAGGAAGCACATGGCTATATGGTTACATAGAAATGTATATCCAAATTAGGAAGCTGGACATGGTTAACCTAAGATCATATTTGTTTTCTTAGTCTGCCAAACTTCAGAATGGCAACAAGGCAACTGTAAAAAAAAAAAAAAAAACAACTGAGAAAACAGTTTTGAAATATCTCTAAATATCAACATGCAACAAAAAGTTGTATACCAGAGATCAAAATGCTAATAAATTTAAGTTTACAGAAGTCAACAAAACAGGGACTTGCCATCCATAAATATCGAATTAAGCATAAAATCTTTAAATGTATATACATAAGTACTTTATAAATATAAATACTCTGCATAGAATCATAGAATGGTTTGGGTTGGAAGGGACCTTGCAGATCACCTAATCCAACCTTCCCTGCCATGGGCCCGGATGTCTTTCATTAGATCAGTTTTCAAATCCCCATCCAACCTGGTCTTGAACACTTCCAGGGAAGGGGCATCCACAACTTCTCTGGGCAACCACTGTCATCATAAAAACATTCTGCCTTTTATGCAATCCAAATCCACCCTCTTTCAGTTTAAAACTGTTACCCTTTCTTCTGTCACTACGGGCCCTGGTAAAAGGTCTTTCTCCATCTTTCTTATAATCCCCCTTCATATGATGAAAAGTCACAATAAGGTATCACTGGAGCCTTCTCTTCTCCAGGCTGAACAACCCCAACTCTCTCAGCCTTTTTTCATAGGAGAATGAAGCTTTCTGATCATTTTTGTGGCCCTCCTCTGGACACACTCTAACAGGTCCATTGACATCTGTGGGCTTCCTCACAAAAGCATATAAATGACTGATGATGTTTCAGACTAGTTCCAAAACATAATATAAATGCATTGCCCAACTTAGAAGCTGTGATCCATAAAATCATAGGTAGACGCCACTGAACCTGTAAGGCATTTAAACTCCCAAGATAGCTCTGGTTTTGACCTTTATATTCACAAGATGTACCAAGGCTATGAGGCAATCTATGAGAACGTATCTGGAATTCTTTTTCTCAGTAACATCATTTTTACAGTGGCAATGCACAGTACCTTCCCATTCATCTGATCAGAGAACTGTTGACATTCCATAATAAATCAATGTACTTAAGCAAGATTACTTCAATCATAGGAAGGGGCTGAGGAGTTCTAATTAACTTGCCCCTGCTTCTGATCTTCCATTTAGTAGTTAGCCAAAAAGGATATCCTTGTATGCAGCATAGGAGTCTGCCCTTTTTCATCCCACTGAGAGTAAGCAGTCTGTTCCAAAAGAAAACAGACATCACTAACTGATGTCAGCCTAACCTGATGATTAGCTACACATCCTGAAGGGGACAGAAAGACAGGAGTGATAATAGTGACTTAAGTCTCAGTGGATGTTCCTGCGTGCATCACCTTCAGTTTGCATTGTGAGTGTGTATTGGGTTTCCATGGCAAGGTTTCGGTAGCAGGGAACAACTACAGGGATGGTGTCTGTAAGAATTGATCCAGAGCTGCCCCCGTGTCGCCCAGTTCCAGGTGTCCCCAAGACAGAACCATTACAGACCAAAGCTGAGCAAATCAGTGATGCTGGTAATGCTTCTGTGATAAGGTGTATGTGCCCTGAAGGAAACTGTGACTCCCACAGTGGAGCAGGCTCCTAGCAGGACCTGTGACCCCGTGGGGCCCGATACTGGAGTAGGCCACTCCTGAAGGACTACATCCCATGGTAAGGACCCATGCTGGAGCAGTTCATGAAGAACTGCACCCTGTGGGAAGTACCCAATGCTGGTGCAGAGGAAGAGCATGGGCAGGAAGGAGTGGCAGGGACAAAGCAGTATGGACTAACTGCAGCCCCCATTCCCTGTCCTCCCTGCACTGCTTGTGGGGAGGAGGTAGAAAGGTTGGGAGCAAAGCTGAGCCGGGAAAGAAGGGAGGGGGGAGAAAAGTACTGGTTTAGATTTGCTTTTATTTCTCATTATCCTACTCAAGTTTGATTGGCAATAACTTCCCCAAGCTGAGTCTGTTTTGCAAATGACAGTCACTAGTGAGTGACTTCCCTGTCCTTATCTTGACCCATGAGATTTTCAATCATATTTTCTCCCCCTGTGCTGTTGAGGATGGGTAGTGATAGAGCAGCTGGGTGGGCACCTGGCAGCCAGCTGAGATTAACTCACCACGGAATGGAACCCTTAAAGGAGTCACTGCATAGAAAACAAATAACCAGCAGCTCAATTTCCCAGTCAAATATCAGAAAAAGGTCTATATTGAGCAGAACAATTCACTATAAAGATCACTCAGAAAAGCAACCAAGTGAACTCAACTGTGGAGAAAAGTGACAAGTCTCAGTGCCAAAAATTCATCAAACAAAAAAAGACTAAAACATATCAATTGCTCATAGTGCAAGCACTGGAAACTTCCTGTCAATGTCTCTGGGTCATATACATGTGTCTTTTTAAAAGTTCTAGCATGCGTGTATATATTAATTATAATACAAATAAGAAAACATGTTTGCATTCAAAGTGTATAGGAGACATAACAGACCAATTTTAGGAACTTACAGAAAGTCAAACAGAACTGAAACTCATATTCAGCCTTTAATTCTATCTAAAGTTTTATTCAAAGGTGGAGTTAGTACCTGAAATTCAGGTTATGGGTAGGATCTAAAAGTGCTGATGGCTGAAATAGAAGCAATTACTTCTGTTACAGTTACTGCAATAGGCACAATTTCTCACCCATTCCTATGGGCAGATCATATTTTCAGAGTGCAAAACAATGCTTTTATAGTCACAGAAACGGCAGAAAAATGTCTTTCCTGTGCTGACGATTCCAGAGCTGGACACAGTACTCCAGATGGGGTCTCACCAGAGTGGAATAGAGGGGCAGAATCACCTCCCTTGATGACCTGCTGACCACACTTCTCTTGATGCAGCCCAGGATGTGGTTGGCTTTCTGGGCTGCCAGCGCACATTGCCAGCTCATGAATCATCTTCCAAATTGTGCACCTTGGGGCTGCTCTCAATCCATTCTCTGCCCAGCCTGAATTTGTGCTCAGGATTGCCATGACCGAAGTGCAGGACCTTCCACTTGGCCTTCTTGAACTTCATGAGGCTTTCACAGGCCCACCTCCTAAGCCTTTCCAGGTCTCTCTGGATGGTATCCCTTCCCTCCAGCATTACATCATGCCTTTTTTCCATAGACTGTGATTTCTAAACATGGATGGATAATTGCCAAAAACAGAGAGCTAGGGAGTCTGGAAGATCAATAAAAAGCATGTGGTGAAAGTGCAAATA